>NC_082714.1:136681734-137007151 GCF_030144855.1 Hypanus sabinus
GCATAGAAGAAATCATAGTCAACCACTGTAATCATGGAAGATCCCAGTTGTGAAGGCCTTTGTACCACTGGACCCAGACTTCTGAGACCAAGAGAGTGGGACTGCCCAAGTGCAACGGCTTTCCCACTTTAAAAATTCTCCCACACAGGTTTCCTGTCATTGTCAGATATAACAGAACCACCGAACCGACTATTGGGAACTAATACAGTTTCTTGAACTATAGTAGCATTGATAGTGTTCTAATTTGTTCTGTATTTTATTTAAATACAGAATTCGTTACTCAATTTGTCTTTTTTTACCTTTTTAACTATTTCCATTATTTCAGCTAATTAGGACAGGAAATTAATTGGTCTAAAATACACTGATCCTGTTTTGTTCCAATTAATTGGAATCCACTGTACTTGACACCTGCTGAAACAATGTGAACTGAGAGTTTATCAGAGAACAGAAAAATACTCTACTGCATTAAATTCACGATTCCTCCCAAATATAAATGCAAATTTGTGTAACTTATTGCGCACTCATACACTCATTTTGTCTTTTTTGTACTGGCCGTATTTTTATTCTTAGCTTTCAACAAACTCTTGTGTTTGTGGGATCTTAATTTCAGAAAAGTGATCAGAAAGAATCATATTTGTGAGAAAATATGGTGTATATTTTATTTAATACTTAGTGGAGCTAGAAGTTATTAGTCAGTTAAATTTTCCTCAGAATTGTTAATCAGGCCTCTTCAATCTTTCCCAAATTGAGAAAATATCCATCTTCTACACTGCCAAACTTCTAAAATGGAGCAAGATTCTTTTAATAAATGCTTATATAAATCTACATGATTTCCTATATTAATAATGGAGCAGCTTCAAAACTATATGATTTTCTGCTAATAATAGATTGAATTTTTGACAGTAAGTCCTTGAATTCTTTCCATACAATGCTGAAAAATGGCACTGTGTACAGAAAAATCATGTTAATGCACTTTAATTAACTCTGTGCATTTCTGAAGGTATATTGCTTGTTAATAAAGCCAGGCTTATTGATGCAACAAATAAATGCACATGAGCATTATTTTTGCATCCACCCAAATAAATGATGCCAATTTTAGTAAAGATTTAATTCCTGATTAACTATGATTTTTGTATTCACACCTGAAATTGGAATCTAGCTGCAGTGCAGAGCTAACAGAAGAGCATGTATTCATTAAGGGTACTTGTATCTTCAAGTCAAGTCACTTTTTATTGTCGCTTCGACCATAACTGCTGGTACAGCACACAGTAAAAATGAGACAACGTTACATGAAACAGTTAAAAAACGAGACTGAACTACGTAAAAAACAACACAGAAAAAAAAAACACTAGACTACAGACCTATCCAGGACTGCATAAAGTGCACAAAACAGTGCAGGGATTACAATAAATAATAAACAAGAAAATGGGGCAACTCCCTAACAACTTCAGTTTCAAGTGCCCTTTGCACAAAAAGTTGCAGCCAATGTCACTCTCCTTAAGAGGCCATGCAAGTTCCTCCCTTGAGAACTCTTCTCATCATTGTGGCATGCTCCCTTTTTTTGTTAAGACTCCCCAGTAACTGAACAAAGTACTAGTTGTGCTCTGGAGTGACCACTTAAGAGCTACTTCCTGAGAAGAGTTGTGAAGCAAGGTGTATAATCCAGGAAATTTCCCTAGTAGCTGAAAAAGGTACTGGTTGTCTTATGGAGTGACCACTTAAAAGCTACTTCCTGAAAAGAGCTGTGAAGAAAGGGGTAAAATCCAGATAATTTTACATCAGACCACCTTCTCTGAATCAGAATTGTGTTACATGAGGGAGCCCATCCTTTGGAATTACAACTAAGAAATTGAATTTTTTAAAAAATCACCTATCTTTAAAAAAGCTGTTGAGATTGCTAACATTGTTTTGCTGCAAGAAAAGTGGTGCAAATGTATTTCTAGGATGCAGCATTTTATTGCATATTTTAATGAAATATTAATAGCTCAATAATGCAAACATTACTATTACAGAACAAATAAAAGTGCTGAATGGAACATTTTAAAATGTGCCAGCTATTTACTTGGGAAATGAGGGGGGTGAACGATGCTCAAGTTCTCTAATTGGAGATTACTGATCATGGGGAGCAGATGCTAAGAGATAACTTGCTTGCAGCATGTGATTTTCCATCTGTTTAATTTAATAGATGTGGAGCTCTGAATTCCCAGGCCTGTGTGTCATTCCCTGCTTGAAATGCTGGATTGTGGGAGCAGGTTTATACAAAAAAAAAAGATGGGATCTAAACATATAAGAAGCTGTTCTTTCTAGCAGAATGGATGATAAGCCTACAGGTGAATAGGCTACCTTTCCTTTGAATATTCACTTAACAAGTCACCTGCAGATCAGTAAAAAGTAATCTTTCTATAATCATTTTGCAGATATCCCTGTTTCTGAATTATTTGCAGTTATAAGATATTAATAAATTCTGGATTTGTAAAAAACACTCAAATTTGAAATTTATAATAATTGTTTTTTAGTCTTTTACATCTGCCTTCAGTGACCTTTGCTTGTCACTCCATTTCTTCACATTTTCTTGTTGGAAGAACCTGGCATTCTTCATTCCACTGACTAACTCCATCCGAAGGGTGCAGTTCCTTGTTTGATATCAGCAGTCTCTCACTTAAGCCTGAAAACTCAATGACTAGCAATTTTCCATTATTGTCCAATATGGTCTTTTGATTTTAGGGTCATAGGGATAAACCCATCATTGATTTCAAGAATGAGGTAAGCTTTCACGTGCTCTCATCTTGTACATTTTTCTACCTTACTGAAAGTGGACCAAGAAGAAGATATTTCATGAAATAATTATGTTTCAAATATTCTTCTGGATCAATACTTAGTTCTCCATGTTAACATTATTTGACCCAGCACATTATATACTTTTTATGATCTTCTCAATTAATCTCCACTTAGTACAGAAGCAGTTCAGTTTATCTAACCTTTGCTCCGTATTCTGGTCCTGAAAATCAGTTTTGCTGCCCCTTTCAGTGACAAGTACTCAGTGCACTATTTAAAGTTCAGACTGACAAGAGCACTATAGAGTCTCAGCATGACATCCTCAGATTTATAATCTGCTACTCTGAACACTCTGCTTGGCTTGTTGATACTGTATGTTTAGCTCCTTTCTTACAATTTTCAAAATTACATCACTGTTGTATGAACTGGTTGCAAGAAAGTGTCATGGTTTGAAGTACTCCCAAAAGTTAAGTCCTAAATTAGAGCATGGTAAGATTTTACAATTCTATCCTATTTATGATTTGTAAAGGAAAACTGGATTCTAATTAATTCTGTTCAATTGTTAAACTCTTACTAGCCATCCACTCTTGTCATCTACCACCCAAAAAATAACATTAGAAAGCAAAATAATTTTTCTCAGATCACTTTTCTATTGCTTTAAATAAGGACTGATAATAAACTATAATGCTCAAAAATGCCCAAGCTGCCTTCTAAACATGATAGTGAAAAAAAGCCAAAAAATAATCAAACCCGTACAACTCCATTTACTGAATGTTGCCGTCTCACTGAAAAACAATAATGTAGCTTGCACATCCAGTTATCTAACATGGCAATACACAGCAGTATCAGTCAACATTTATCCTTCACAATTCCTCAGTGGATTCTGTGAATGTCTGTCACAGTATTAAATTATTAGGATCAAGGAATACACCTTAAATCAACTGTTGGTCCAAACGAAAAATCAAATCCGCCAACACGTTAAAAATCAAGAAGTACTCACCTTTCAAAGCACTGATAGCTACTGAAGTTACTTTGTAAAAGCCCGTACAAGAAGCTTCTTGTGTACACACAAGCCCAGTACAGTGAAAGTGGATCAGCGCTAGAATGCATTAATTGATCCAGTGGGCCAGTTCCAGTTCCACTCCCACCGTAACTGGTCCATTGCCAAATTCACTAGCTTCTGTCTGACAGACCACTGTTAATTCTGAACCTTAGATAGTTTTGCTGTTAGTCAAGAATTATTTTGAGGGACCATATTATCTATGCTTCATTCTTAATAAACATCTTTAATTTAATAAAATTGCTACTTCAACTGAGAACTACAGATGACAAACAGCATTATTGCCCTTGTTGTAATACTGGCACCTGACTATAAATAGGTTATTTTAATGAATGTTAATGATTTTAGAGTTGACTCCAGAAAAAAGTTACTACTCTATCACTGTATGTTAAATAATGCGTGGTTGGTTAAAAAGAAATACATTTACATTTATACTTGATGTTCCTGGTCATTTATATTATAGTGAAATAGCATTTATAAAAATAGAATAAAATACCATGGATTATGATGAAGAACATGCTGGATCATAAGCACAAGAAAGTCTTCAGATGCTATAAATGTAAAGCAACACACACAAGAACTCAGCAGGTCAGACAGCATCTATGAAAATGAATAAACAGTTGACATTTTGAGCTGAGTCCCTTCTTCAGTACTGAGAAGGACAGGGGAAAATGGCAGAATAAAAAGGTAGGGGTAGTGGAAAAAGACTAGCTGAAAGGTGATAGGTGGAGCCAGGTGGTTCAAGATCTGGAGAAGAAGGAAGCTGATAGGAAAGGAGAGTGGACTACAGGAGAAAGGAAAGGAGGAGAGAACCCAGGGTGAAGTAACAGGCAGGTGAGAAGAACTAAAAGGTCAGAGGGGAAAAATAGAGGAAGAGTGGGGGTGGAAATTTGTTTACAGCAAGGGAAATCAATATTCATGCCATCAGGTTGGAGGCTATCCAGATGGAATATAAGGTGCTGCTCTTCCATCTTGAGGGTGGCCTCATCATGGCACAAGAGGTTATGGACCAACAAGTCGGAATGGGAATTGGAATTAAAATTTTAGGCCACCGAGAAATCTCAACTATGACTGAAAATGCTTGGAGAGCCAGGTAATTTTATTTTTAAGATTTATATCAACATAGTATTTTGATTCATAAAATAAAATCATGTTATTGGAATTATTTTATGGGATATGAACTATCAATTCTCAATTCATCTGTTGGAAATACCATCCATCACTACTTTAGTGAGACATTTATCTTCAATGAATAAGTAATGCAATGAAAGTGATGAAGGAAGAAATTTCACACAGCAAACATGAGGAATTCTGCAGATGCTGGAAATTCAAACAACAACACACAAAATGCTGGTGGAACACAGCAGGCCAGGCAGCATCTATAGGGAGAAGAGCTGTCGACGTTTCGGGCTGAGACCCTTCATCAGGACGAAATTTCTTCAGAAATTTTACACAGTTGTATTAGTAAAAGTGTGGCAGTATCTTGCAGGATAACGTCAGAGCCAATATATTACAACACATCATTAGATTTATAATTAGAAACACAGGAAACAATGTAAATGCAGTAAAATTATACTGCTATCCTTCATACAAGAAATAAATATTTTAAGATGCAAAATATGATACAGCAGTTTATCAAAAAGAACTGTCAACTCATCACTGTGGAATGAGCTTCCTGTAGAAGTAGTAGAGGCCAGTTCAGTTGTGTCATTTCAGGTAAAATTGGATAGATATATGGACAGGAAAGGAGTGGAGGGTTATGGGCTGAGTGCGGGTAGGTGGGACTAGGTGAGATTAAGAGTTCGGCACGGACTAGGAGGGCCAAGATGGCCTGTTATTGTGCTGTGATTGTTATATGGTTATATGGTTATCATTAGTGTGCAACTATGTACGTGGACAAAAGGTTTTAATACTTGATATATTAACAGGTCCTGTTACACGTAATACTACAATTGATTTTAGGAATATTTTGTTAAAGAGTGCGAACGTTGTGACTTAGTCCTATGGAATTAACAGTTATAAGACATTGCAACAGACCATGATACAGTCCTGGGGCAGGTGGTGAATTTTAGTATAAAGAGAAATATGTTTTGTGAACATTGAAGTGGCAGAATGCAGCAAGTAAATTTATCAACATTTATTTAAATTCATATTAATTCAAAAGTTACATTTTAAGTAACTGCAACAGGAATGCCTCTAAAATGCTGGGAGGAGAGTAGTTACCTTTACAAAAAGACATCATTAAGTGTGTCCAACACATATAATCTATAAGATTTCATGTTTCAATAACAGTAAATAAATCATTTAAAATCATTCCCAAACACCACAGCATTACAATTCCTGCAGCTTTCTTACACAAATTTATCCAGTGGCACATAGCTTAACCTTCCACCAACAGCTATAAATCTGAATTCCTTGTTGTCCTTAAAATCATTATGATATGCGATTAATTCAAGTTACATTGGCATTTAATACTGTTTTCATTATTATAAATTGTGAAGCTTTCTATCAAATATTTGTTACAGGAAGGTAGAATGGATGCAAAATCGAAACTAAGGAAAGACTACATCATGGATCAAATACCATATTAAAATGTAAAAATTCAGTGTTGTACTATTGTGAACAAAATTCAGTTTATTGTTTTAAACCTTTAAGTGCTAAACTTCCTTGCTGTTTAAATTGGGTTAAGAGTTTTAACTGCAGACAAAATATATTCAATTTGAAAGGCCTTACCTTCACTTCAACTCCATTAGGCTTAGGGTCCTCTAAGTCTTTCAAATTTTCACTACTTGTTGATTTCTTAATGCAGCTTTCATACGATTGTGATAATTTTTGAATGACATAATTTTCAACATTCTTTATGTTGGCCTGTATCACACAAAAGATGTTATTTTAGTTGAATCTGTGTACCTGTGTGCACTACATCCTAACCACTTATGGAAAAACTCATGTCAACCCAAACAGCTTAAAACACGGTTCACCTTGCGTGGCTGGAGAACACACCATGCCTTTCTCAGCTGTGATTATGTGATAATGTATGATTATGAAAACAGGGATTAGGATCTGTAATTATAACATGCACAATATGTAATACTGTACATGAAGTGAGTTACAACATGGATTTTCCATGACATTAAACAGATATGAACCCCCAAATGCCACTGACGCTACACGTTGAAGAAATTCCATACAAGTGCTTAAGCAAATAAAACCCACAGTATACTATTAAGCTTTTATCAATTATTAAATTTTACTTTCACTTTGTGTTGAGATATAAAATATCACAAGGCATTTTAATAAAGGAGGGACTAAAGGGAAAGCCCTGAAAACAATGATGTAACATACAATTAACCCAGTCCTGTTGATTGCAAAGTAAGCACACTAATTTCATGTTGCCTGATTAGTTCAATAACTTCTGTGCCCGGTTGGCACAAACTGCGCTTTTGTATCAGTAGGGGTTCTATGACATGAGTGGACAGTGTTAGTTAAAGCAAGCTTACGATACAGGTTGGCAATTCTTGAAAGGACAGCTTCACATTGGCATAAGGAGGTGTCATCAGTCATACAGAAAATGAATTTTAAATGGAAAAAAACTAAGAAATAAAACTACAGAATATAATGGTCTTAATACATATTTTCCTATTCATGCACAAAATAAAATTTAAAAAATGTACTGTATGCTGGGAGCTAGTAACTATGAGATCAATATCAAGTAGAAATCTTAGGCACATATATACAGTGCCTATAAAAAGTATTCACCCCCCCACTCCCGGAAGCTTTCATGTTTTATTGTTTTACAACATTGAATCACAATGGATTTAATGTGACTTTTTTGACACCGATCAACAGAAAAAGACTTACATCAAAGTGAGAACAGAACTCTACAAATTGATCTAAATTAATTACAAATATAAAACACAGAATAATTGATTGTTTAAGTATTCACTCCCTTCAAGTCAGTATTTAACAGATGCACCTTTGGCAGAAATTACAGCCTTGAGTCTGTGTGGATATGTCTCTATCAGTTTTTCACATCTGGATACTGTAATTTTTTTCCCATTCTTCTTTTCAAAATCACTTAAGCTCTGTTAGATTGCATGGGATTGTGAGTGAACTGTCCTTTTCAAGTCCTGCCATAAATTCTCAATTGGATTGAGGTCTGTACTCTGACTTGCCCACTTCAGAATATTAACTTTGTTGTCTTTAAGCCATTCCTGTGTAGCTTTAGCTTTATGCTTGGGGTCACTGTCTTGCTGGAAAACAATTCTTCTCCCAAGTCACAGTTCTCTTGCAAACTACGTCAGCTTTTCCTCCGGGATTTCCCTGTATTTTGCTGCATTCATTTTACCCTCTACCTTCACAAGCCTTCCAGGGCCTGCTGCAGTGAAGCATCCCCACAGCATGGTGCAGCCACCATGATGCTTCATGATGTACAGTGTTTGGCTTATGCCAAACATAGCATTGAGTCTGATGACCAAAATGCACAATTTTGGTTTCATCAGACCAAAGGGCTTTCTTCCAGCTGACGTCAGACTCCCACGTGCCTTCTGGCAAACTCTAGCCAGGATTTTATGTGAACTTTTTTCAACAATAGCTTTGCCATTGTCCCAGAAAGCTGCGACAGGTGAAGCACCCGGGAACGGTTGTTGTTTGCACAATCTCTCCCATCTCAGCTACTGAAGTTTGTAACTCCTCTAGAGTTGTCATAGATCTGTTGGTGGCCTCCCTCACTATTCCCCTTCTTGCACAGTCACTCAGTTTTTGAGAACAGCCTGTTCCAGGCAGATTTACAGTTCTGCCATACTCTTTCCATTTCTTGATGGTTGACTTAACCGTACTCCAAGGGATAATTAATATCTTGAAAAATTTTCTTGCATCCTTCTTCTGACTGTGCTTTTCTATCGCCTTTTCACAGAGTTGTTCTTTTGTCTTCATGGTGTAGCTTTTGCCAGGATACTGACTCACCAGCAGTAGCACCTTCCAGGTACAGGTGTATTTTTACTGCTATCAATTGAAACACCTTGACTGCACACAGGTTTATATACAGCTAGGACACCTTAACAAGTTAGTTGACTTCTGAAACCAATTGGCCACACTAATAATGATTTGTGTATCATATTAAAAGGGGTGAATACTTATGCAATCAATTATATTGTTTTTTATTTGTAATTAATTTAGACCATTTTGTAGAGATCTGTTTTCACTTTGACACGAGAGAGTCTTTTTTTTTGCTGTTCAGTCAAAAAAAGACAGATTAAATCCACTGTGATTCAACATAAAAACATCCAAGGGGTGGGGGGGGGGGGAAGCAATACCTCTAAAGGCACTGTATAGCAAGGACGCATAACTCTTTTGCACAGCACTGTATTTGTCGACTGGAGTGGAGAGTGAGTTTGTAAATCTGTCAGGAGCAAAGCTGAAGGGTTTCAGCCCAAAATGTCAATTGTACTCTTTTCCTAGTTGCTGCCTGGCCTGCTGAGTCCCTTCAGCATTTTGTGTGTTGCTCGGATTTCCAGCATCTGCGGATTTTCTCTGGTTCAGGAGTAAAGGATGTTGGTAATGGTGAGGTTGGAGCGCTGCAGGAGGGGACTAAGACAGGTGGCAGGGAAGGAGTACTGGGGCAAGGGGTGCAGGCACACCCTGCCCTGAGACACCAGTCAAGGTCATTTGATTCCTAACAATTGGTTTATTGTTCATTATAGAATGTCTCTCTGGTGCTTCCTGCTCCCTCCCCTCTCCCTTCCCCTTTTCCCAACCTTGATTCCTGTCTTCCTGCCCACCTCCTACTCTCAGTCCATAACAGAGACTCATATCAGAATCAGGTTTATAATCACTCACATATGTCATGAAACTTGTTTTTTTTCTCTGTGGCAGCAATACGGTGCAAAACATAAAATTTCTACCGTACTCTGCAAAAGTCTTAGGTACCCTAGTTGTATACAGTGTACATGCTTAAGACTTTTGTACAGTACTGTACTGCACATTAAGAATAAGGAGATGAAATTACTCTCACTCGCTCCTTCCTCTTTCGGTCCCTGGCCCTGCTCTAAATGTTCTATGTCAAAGCTCCTTATTCTAAGGGGGAACCCGACTAATCCAGCCATGTGTTACAGCAACTAGTTTATGCAAATACCTTCAAGTCTGCAAGAAGTCTTTCATGATCTCTGTAGATTTTTGCTGCTTGGAAAAACTGCAGAGTGATCAAAACGTTTCCAGAAATATGGCAAATGCTGAAATAAACAATTAATAATTAACCATAAATCGCAGATGATCCCTTTACATTCTACAGATGAAGGATCCGAGCTGCTGCTGAATGCATGCTCAGCTGAGTATCTTTAAGATAGGTTGTTACCTGGAGTGCTGAGCCACTAAATCACAGCACTGGAGTTAAGACAGTACTGACAGTATAACCTGCTTGTTCGAGTGACGTACACGGAACCCACACTGCACATACAGTTAAGTAATAGTCTTGTGTACTTCACTCTACACATGCATGAATGTGGATGCTGACTACAGAGCAGTGCGATACTAATCATTCTTCCTCATCACTGAGAATATTTTGTTAAACAAAAACCTTAATTGGAATCGGCCTATTAATAGCGTTGGTTTATCATTGCCGCACGTTTCAAGGTACAGCGAAGTATTTATTGTGTTTTGTTCATATAAAGCAATTCATTACACAATGCAATGAAGAAGTACAAGATAAAACACTAACAATTGAAAATAAATTGTAACAGCTACAGAGAAAATACAGGTAGACATAATGCAAGATCATAATGTGGTTGAGTCCATCTGATCGCACGAGGGAAGCATTTAATAGTCTTATAATGGTAGGGCAGAAGCTGGCCTTGAGTCTTGCGTACATGCTCTCAGGCTTTTGTATCTTCTGCCCAATGGAAAAGGGAAGAGAGAATCCCGGGGTTGGTGGGGTCTTTGATTATGTTGGCTGCCTTATTGGGGCAGCAAAAAGTAGACAGAGTCCAAAGAAGGGAGGTGGTTTAGTAACAGTTAGAATTATATCTTGGAGCTTGAAGATTTGTTTCTAATTTCCTGAACATAGTTCAAGCAAGAATATTGCAATATTGAACCATTTTAATCCTGAAGGGTGAATCCAAATAGAATACAAAACCTTGAATAGGACAATTAAAAGCACTATCAGCTATTATGAAAACAATTCCTCGGGTAGCTTTAATAAACTGTTTTAATTGCATAATTGAATGAAATTTTAAAAAAGACTTACCGGCAACATAGCTCAAATATTGCTAACTGTAACTGCAGAACAAAACTGTCAATTTTCCAAACATCTGCTGAATGTTAAAATTTACTACCTGACCTTGAGCCACACAATGAAAATGGTGTCCATCCAAAATCGTTTGGAAACCCTTTTCAACAGCTTCGTATATGATGATAGCTTACAGCACTGTATAAGTACCGTAACTGAATAGAGCCAAATAATAACTACAGGGGACGGGAGCAATACACAACTGAATCTTGGCTTCTCTGGGGACTTTTGATAGTAAGCCTAGACCAAAACTGCAACATACAGAAAGATCTCAATACTGCAAAAGAATTTACTTTCACTTTGTCTTGTAATTTACACTTAAGGTCATCAACTTTCCAATAAACTTCTGTGTGGCAATTTTGTTCAATTAGAATGCATTTTAAATTGTCAACTTTTCTAAATGAACCTGAACTTGCTTTCCAAGCTCAAGAGAACTTTTAAGGGCTGAATATGCACTTAACCAGACCAGCTTAACAGATGACAAAACAAAAACAGCAACGTAAATTGGTTACATAAAAGTTCCCCTGGTTCTCTGTTATTTAAGTAAATTCCCAAAAAATAACCTCAAATATGCCAGAACAAAAAAATCGTAAATCTCATTGGCAGTAGAAAACTTATTTCTAGAATATACATTTTTGCAGGCTTTCCAATATGTGTCAGTCTTTCAGAGAAGTCATCCTGACAGCAATGTTGGACAAGTTCCTCTAATTCCCACAAATTAGTAAAAGAAATATTAGAGAAATTTTATCCATCATATTTGAAAAAGGCACAGAAAACTCGATGCAGATTTTAGAATTCCATGAAGAATTTGCAACCATTTATCTCAATATAGAGGGTTTTTTTAGTCTCAAAATAAGCATGGGGCTATGAAGGGGTGATTCTTACCTT
Source organism: Hypanus sabinus (assembly GCF_030144855.1). Lineage (NCBI taxonomy): Eukaryota > Metazoa > Chordata > Chondrichthyes > Myliobatiformes > Dasyatidae > Hypanus > Hypanus sabinus. The sequence goes on from NC_082714.1 coordinate 136,693,740, forward strand.
CAAAGGTAACGAGCTAAAGAATCAGGATTCATATGTTAGCTTTTAATGCAAAATATTTTCCGAAGATATAAAGTCTGATGAAAAAATCAGCATTGTTTCAATGGTGGCATTTTGTTTCTAGTTTGGTGCTGAATTGAGGAAGTGATGTTATATTAGTACTGTGCAAAAGCTAAATGGGGAAACTGGAAACAGCCAAAACCCAGATGGTCAGACCTATGAATCAGAAGTTACTGCTGTAACTGGATTTAAAACAACACAAGCTGCTGGAGGAACTCAAATTATTAGGCAGGGAATGATGCACCATCAATAACTCTCTCTGAGATGTAAAGGCAAGATATCGGCTTTTATTGACTGGAAGAAGGAACAAGCAGTGAGTGACCACCATACTACATCCTGGAGACTGAGAGGCCGGGCTCAGGCCTCGATCTCCTTTATACCGGGGCCTGTGGGAGGAGCCACAGGAGCAGTCAGCAGGGGGCGTGTCCAGACGGGTATATGTAGTTCACCACAGGGAAATGAACAGTTGACATTTTGGGACAAGATCCTTACCGCTGTAGGTGCTGGATTTATCTTTGTTTGCTCTCATCGGGTAGATGGATGGTCAGAGTGACTCACTGATTGCCCAGCCAGCACCTTTACAAGTGGCCTTTCTGGGAGGTTTAGTTACGGACTTCTACATTAGTGGATGACTCTTGCTAGGCAATCAAGCTCTATTGTTCCTGTCCCTTCTGACGAATGGTCTCGGCCCAAAACGTCGACAGTGCTTCTTCCTATCGATGCTGCCTGGCCTGCTACATTCCACCAGCATTTTGTGTGTGGAGCTCTATTGTTACTTTTTCAAATTTGTTAGACACAGGTGAGGTGCCTGCAGACTGCAGGACAGCCAACCTTGTACCTTTATCTTAAAGGCACAGGAATAAGTTTAGCAACTACAGGTTGGTGAACCTTACATCCATGGTGGGAAGGTGTTGGAACAGATTCTGAGAGTCAACATTAATTTGTATTGAAAAATACGACGACTGATTATGGATTGTCAGCACAATGACAAAGCACACAGTGACCCTGACCTTCCAGATGCCTGACTTTAATTTTCATACCCATGCTGCTCTGACCTCTCTGGTTTTACTACACCGCACTGATCCAACAAAGCTCAATCACCTTTGTATAGGGGAAATAATGCCTCACAAAAAGACTGATATTTTTGAAGAGGTAGCCGAGAGGGTTGACTGGTACAGCACAGTAGACACTGCCTACATGGACTTTAGGAAGGCCCATGGTGGGTTAGTCTAGAAGGTATGAACATATAGGTTCCAGGGTGAGCCAGCCAATTATAATTCACTGCCAGGGGAGCTTATTGAATCAAATGTGATAGCAATGTTTAGGAGGCATTTAGACAGATATGTGAACAGGTATAGAATAATAGGATATGGACCATGTGCAAGCAGATTGAACTAGTCTGGATTAACATCACTGTTATATCATGGGCAGAAGGACCTGTTCCTTGAGCTGTACAATTCTATGTTTTTTCTACTTTCTCCCTGGTTGTATAATAAAGGCCCCTACCATTCTCTGTGTTACAAAAAAGTTGACTCATCTATTTCCTTTAGGGAACCCCCCCCCCATCTTAATAATTTAAATTTATCTGACTTCTTTATACACCTAACATTCTCTAATCCAGGCAATATCCTGGTGAACCTCTTCTTCACCTTCTCCACAGCCTCCAGATCTTTCCTGTAGTGTGAAGACTAGAAGTGCATGCAATATTCCAAATATGGTCTAACTAAAGGTCTACACAAATGTAATATGACCCCCTGACTTTGAAATGCATGAAGACTTGTTAATCATAGCTATTCTGTTACACCCCCCCCCCCCCCCCACCATCCTCATCACATTCTATTGAGAGCATCCTGCCCAGCTACATCACTGCTTGGTTCGGAAATTGCACCATCTCAGATCGCAAGACCCTGCAGCGGATAGTGAGGTCAGCTGAGAAGATCATCAGGGTCTCTCCTCCCACCATTACGGATATTTACACTACACGCTGCATCCACAAAGCAAACAGCATTATTAAGGACCCCATGCACCTCTCATACAAACTCTTCTCCCTCCTGCCATCTGGGAAAAGGCACCGAAGCATTTCCACGACTAGACTATGTAACAGTTTCTTCCCCCAAGCTATCAGACTCCTCAATACCCAGAGCCTGGACTAACACCTTACTGCGCTATTGTCCTGTTTATTATTTATTGTAATGCCTGCACTGTTTTGTGCCCTTTATGCAGTCCTGGGTAGGTCTGTAGTCTAGTGTAGTTTTTTTTTTCTCTCTGTGTTGTTTTTTATGTAGTTCAGTCTAGTTTCTGTACTGTGTCATGTAACACTGTGGTCCTGAAAAACATTGTCTCGTTTTTACTATGCACTGTACCAGCAGTTATGGTCAAAATGACAATAAAAGTGACTTGACTTGACTGTTTGGGGCAATGCAATTAGGAGGACATGAATGAAGAAAGAGAAAACAAACAGTCCTGAACTGCGGGATACAGAATAAAGATTTGTTGTAAATACCTGGAAGATCAGAGAGCATCAGCAGAAAGAAACAGCATGAGGAAATGTTACAGGTTGATGAGCTTGCATTAGAAATGACCATGACTGACGAAGGCTAGTTACCTGAACTTGTTGAATTCACCAGTGAGTTCCAAAGGTTGCAACGTGGTGAGACAGATATTGAGGTGCCGCTCCTTCAGCTTGTTGGGCTTTGTCGGAACAGTGCAGAGTGTTAAAACCAGAGAGGTCAGACCAACATGGGTATGAAAACATCTGGATATGTTCAATTAAGCAGGGTTAGGGAGAGGAAAAGAATGAACTTCTTGTCGTACTAGTCACTTGCACAATAAAATCAGGATATGTATTTGCCTTCTGCTGCACTGCACACACCAAATGTGAAACATAGCAATGTGTGAGTGTTGAGATCAACACATACACTTGTTCCTTTGAAGTCAATGGAAGAAAATTTGAGAAACAAATTTCAAAGTGTGCTCCTTATAACACTATAGATGTGGCACATACATCAAAGATGAATTTGTAATACTTGCATAATACCAGAAAACTGGACTCATTTAATTCTAGTCTCAGCTAAACCTTTGCTCAAATTTTTGTTTGAGCAAGTTTGCGAATCAAATGAAAACTTTTTCTCTTAGAAATATCTACCAAATGCACCAACAAAATGCATAGAATTGCTTACATTAAATCTAACATTGGGTAACAATGGGGTGGAAAACAAATACATTGTAACTTGACTGGCAATAGAAAGATGTTAGAATATTTTAATGATAAGCTCTTGTGATGATGTTCATTCATCAAGCGCATGTACACACACACACACACACACACACACACACACACTTACTTTCTAATGCTCTTCTTGCATGCACAGAGTCAGGTATGATATTTATTCTACAATTTTATGTAAAAAAAAGTTGTCTCAAAGATTTCAGGATGCGCCAGATTAGTACCACTGCACTTCTGGTAACAAAGCAGGATTCCCTGATCTGAATTCAATAATGAGTTAGCATGCCAGGAGTGCAGACAAATGGGTGAATCCTCTTGTCTAAATGTGAATGAGTCCATTAAACTTCCAGATATAAAATATCACATTTCTTCATATTTGAAATACTCTACTTCTTAATGTTGGGTATATCAATCTACAACAGAAAGATGGAAGCAAATTTATTAAGCCAAAGAAAGTATATTTTGAAATGTTACAATATTTAAATTATCTACATTTTTTGCAATACACTTTATGGCTCTGAAAATTTGTCAACAAAGGAGACAAAATATTTTCCCTTGGGGAATACTTCTTTATCTTGCCTCCTGAAGGAAGAGGAGAAGAAATGGTAAGAGTCTCTTGTGAAGAAGTCTCACTTGTTTCCTGTCTGGTTTTGAAGGCTCTGAGGTGATTGATGAGACTTTTTGACTTTTCCACTGATTGGGCAGGAAGTCATTGAAAGGGCAGGCTAGAGACAAGCTTGAGAGGTGGTGATTTAGCACAGATTAATTCGGATAGATATTACTTGACAGATGAAAAAAATAACTAAGGAGAATTGATTGTATTGCATATATGCATATATACCTCCAAAATTCTGCAATTTTTAAGGCATACCATTGGTTTTTGGATAAATTATGGCTGTCACTAACTGTAAAATGCAGGGAAGTCCAGATCTTTGTACTTAATAAGAAAAAATTGAAACAAATCTTAGATTAGAGTTCTTCTGTCAGTTTTCTCTTGTTATATCGTGCAATGGAAAATATAGTCAAAATATACAGGAGTAAAAATTGTAATACGCAAACATAAAACTCCAAACATGTTAAAATACATTAGAGTTATTTCTTTTGAGACAAGGAAGTGGTTATCTTATTTTCTCTGAAATTCTATATACCAATAAAGCCAAGCATTTTCACAAAACATCACTTAGCTAAATAAGAGTATTGATAGTAAACTTTAAAAATCTCCATTATCAGAGAAATTCAAAAGTAATCCAGTTTTAAAAGAATATTTCTTTCTTTTATAACACTGAATTTAAGTAACCAATTTAAATTTGTAAAGTAGAACAAAGAATCTATACAAACGGGTTTCATTCTAGAGTTGAGTTACAGATGCCAAGTTCATCCAAAGCCACACTGGCTGCATTCTATTCAATTTTACTTTGTCTGATTGCTAAATAAAAAGCACTTATTTTAAGTCTTTTGACCCTTCAGTGAAGTTAAATTACAACGTTGTGTACTTTTGATAAATGCGGAATTACAACACTATCACGGGATCTGGATCTGAAGACAAGTTTCACGCATGTGTCATAAGATGTCCCAAAAACTTGTTGAGTTGGGATGTCTTATTTGTTGCCAATAAATAATTCGGGTGATTGTTACAAAAAAAGTCAAGCAGTCAGCAGTTGACTTATGTTGAGAAAATCAATAATTACATTCTGTTTACTTCAAGGAGAAAAAATACAAGTACCTCAAATTGCTGCTTCTGTATTTATATACATGGATTGTGCTTGTACTCATTTAGACTGAACAAACAGTATAATTTCACACAAATCAGAAGCTTCTATTTTCTGCTAAACTTTTCTCCCTTTTTGTCATCACTTTCTTATATTTACCCTGGATTTGTTCAACAGCTGGCAAGGCGAGGAACTGGTGGCAGAAAGCCAAAGGCTTCTTTGTACTTCTTGGATCAAAGAAGTAGCTGGCTAGAGATGTATGACCATGAGGCTAAATACATTTCTAAAGTGGCAAGTTCTAATAAAGTGAAATAAATCTGGAATTCAGTTTGGTTCGGAATAAGCTATTCTGTCAAAATCAGTGTTGTTAGGAGTAATGGCGAACAGTGCAAGTCACAGAAACCCATAACTCACAGAATATTCACTACCTACAAATAAATGACACTTGTCTCTATCTTTCCTTCTTCCAAACTGATTCACAAACACTTTGATGGTGAAGTTTATCTTTCAGAGTCACATTTCATAAAAATCAATTTACTGAAGACATTTTGCCTTAACTTGTTTGGTTAGCTGCAGATATTTTAACAGTAATATCTCTATATATTCTTGATTTCAGAACAGATACCACAGCAGTCTAAATCCTTCAAATTTAATGTGTCTCACAGAAACGACATAAGCAAGGGTTGAAGAATGTCACGAAAAGAAGAATTTTGGAAATTCTATAAAGGGCACAGGGAGCTTCAGGTGGACACAGGCAGACAGGAAAAATGATCATGCAATCTAACTGCACAGAAGAATGAGAATCAAAAACAATAGATTCAATAAAAAGGAATTTATGGATTAGGAACGAGCGTATCTTAGAGATTCACTTAAAAGAAATCCTGACAAAAAAATTATGTGATCAAAGAGCCTAGCCTTTTCAGTGCAGATGAAGAGTCTTGACCCAAAGCCTAGACTGTCCATTTCTCTCCATAGATGCTGCCTGACCCAGAGTTCCTCCAGCAGCCAGCGTGATTTTTTTTTGGCTACAGATTTAAGCATTTGCAGCTCTGGTATTTCTAAAAACAATCCTTTGCTTTCCATAAACCTGACTGTTCCTCTGCTTTAAAAACTAATTTCTTAGAAATTCCATCATCTCTTCCTCAACTACCCACCATGGTAAATATTCTACACACAAAAAAAACTTGCAAAACATTATCAGCAAGAAAATCTGATTTAAGTTAACTTAATTCAGTGATTTAGCTGCACGGTATATTGGGAGAGGGAGGAATTTTGTTCATATGTAGTATTTGATTCTGTAAATTCTATTCTATTACTAAGGCCTCACATTATTTTCTTCTCATTTCCATAGTACCTTAAATATAGGTTCAGTCTGGCTTCAAGTAATTACCTAAGAACAGTGATAGTTTTGAAGGAGATCTTCACTACTTCTTTTCATGTTCTTATTTGAAGGTTGGTGCAGAATCCACATCAAGAGAAGGGAACGACTAAGTTATATTTTGCTGATGACATCAATATACCCATTCATATCACCTCTTACATCACACGATGCAGATATCTTTCTCCATTAGACTTGTCATCTGTAACAGACACAATCGATTCGAATTCAGGCAACTAATGGAAAGGAAAGAAAAAAACTGACAACAGCTGATGAAGAAAAATTCTAAAATACTCAAGTAATGGTCTTCTCTAAACATGCTTTATTTTGTAACCTATCTTCTCTGCATTCTATACATAAAAGGTGAGAACACAGCAAAACATAATGGCCTGGGTACAAAGAGTAGAAAATTCACTCCAACTACTGCAGATTATTAACTCATCCTTCAAAAAGTTGCAGTGGTATCTAGCAATGATAGAGTAAGGGTTCCCTCTTCTGACCTTACATACTGTATTCACAATGATGTGTTAATGGGACACATTTTTGAAGAAACAAGTTCTGCAGCAGGCAACAGATAAAATAATTTAAAATACATTCACCATTTCTCACCATCTTCAGATTAATTTCAAGAATACATGCTTTGATTGCATCGACAAGGTCACAGCAAAATTATGGAACATTGGGTTTCCTCAAAATACTTACCACTAAGCACAATATCACAGATGTAATAAAACACAAGAAACCCTGAGTTAAGATCTATTGCAATAATAATGGGGGAACACATCTTCAAGGATCACTAAAGAATAGGACCAGGGTAATTTTTTTCTCAACCTCACTCTGTTGCTTAATTATTTATTGCCTCCTTTTAATTTACATCTATCCATTTAAAAAAACTGATCTCTTAATGGCAACACGAGTGAATCTGCAGATGCTGGAAATAAATAAAAACATAAAATGCTGGCAGAACTCAGCAGGCCAGACAGCATCTATGGGAGGAGGTAGTGACGACGTTTCGGGCCGAAACCCTTCATCAGGAAACATCGTCACTACCTCCTCCCATAGGTGCTGTCTGGCCTGCTGAGTTCTGCCAGCATTTTGTGTTTTGATCTCTTAATGGGCAATTTTAGTATGCACAATAAACACAGAATCTTGTGCAAAAAGGTAAAAGATTTCCAGTACGTCTTGTATGAAAGCAATAAGTACTTCACTACTGAAAACTTGTGCTCATACTTGAATTTTTTTCTCTCAAAATTCTGGATTCACCAAGCAGTGATCAGCTTTCCTTTATCTAGCCTATTGAATGAATATATGTATATGAAATCTCTCCGTCTTCCGAACTCGAAAGAAAACATTGCAAACTTTTACTTCCAATGCTCCAAAATTGTCTAGCCCTCCCCAGAAACCGATCATTAAATTCCAGGACAGTTTCATGACCAAGGGGACATATAGAATTTATTAATTTTAAATGAAAATTGTTTATTAATTAGCTTTAAATGAAAATGGGAATAAAGATCCAAAAGAAAATTATTTTAAATATTCAGATGTTATTTTTGGGAGATTGATAAATACTTGAAAGAATCAAAGAATTGAGGGCTTTGAGGTACCAGCATTTATGAGTCTGGCCAGCCATGAACATATTGGAACTTGAGGGGCTGTGTGACCTATTTTTGCTCCTATTTTCTTGTGTTTAATCGAGCAAGATAGTTGGAGGCAGCAGGTAAGGTGGCCAAAACATCCAATAATAGATTTAGAGTTGGCAACTTATTGCACTGCTGTGCTTCTGAAAGGAGAGAGATCAAGGCGACTTTGAAAGACTGGTCCATTCTTGCTGTGACATACAAACACAGAAAACATGAAAGGCCCCAAATAGAAGCAGAAAAAGCTGGAAACTACTCAGCTGACTAGACAGCATTCTGTGGATAAAACCAGATGTAAAGTTTCTAGTCAATGACCCTTCATCAGAAATCCAGTTAAGTATCTTAAAATCATTTTCCTACAATCACAGCATTGTTCTCATGTGCACATACATATTACAGTGCCATTTATAATACTAAACTTATGTAAAATACTACTGACAGTGTGAGATACAATAATGACATTTAGCTTTGTGTACACCCGTATAAAAGACATAATTTTGGCCCAAAGTATAGGCCTGTAATTTAGGTATGAGTTGAAGGAGCAAACTACAGGCAAGTGTATTTCTAGTTCGTCACACTTTATTAGAGTCATATAGCTTTTGTAAGTAAGTATTTTAAAATGTGGAATGCTTGAAATTATTGTCATTTTGCTCTTTAACGATCACTTTGCTCTTTAACCTCCACTCCTACTCCCGCCCGCCATTGTTTCAGTCTGACATTTGGTGCCACCATGTGGTAAAGGAAAAGTACAATTCTACCCTCATTGAACATAAAAACGACCAGTTAAAACAAAACGCACCTTGATTTATATTGCTTGACGGAAACTAAAGCTCATTATTTTTTTCGATTTCTGGGTTAAGGTATACGCAAAGCCAAATGTGCTGAAAATATGCGTCGCTAACACTTTGACAAGCGAAGACTACTGAGAGAATTTGCTTACTTAGGGAATTTGTGATTGCCTTTAAAATTGGAAGTTCGCTCAAACTTGGATGCTGTTTTTCAACGAAGTCAAATGTACGTTCGGTGTGGATTTTACTTAAGCTACACGTCCAATTTTTTTTGTTCTTACTGTCGGCTTACAGTGTAAAATTAGACTGGACTCTTTCTCTCAGCACCGACGCGACTCCTGAGCGAATGGAAGCGGTAAGTTCTGAAAGGTCTCCCGCCCTTTCCACTCACTCTCCGCACTTGTCTAAACTTTCCGCGATAAACTTTCCGTCGAAACAGCTACACGTGGTCGGCAAAGCCCGCAGCAGCCACTGGGTGAAAGAGCCTTCACTTTCTATTGGCCGCAACGCTTCGAGCAGCCAACTAATTGCGCCTCGACCATTGGCTAAAGATCCTTCTACACTTGACATTGCCTCAAGGCCAATGATGTTAGAAAAGTAAATGCCTTAGGCGAATGAGAGCTGCCCATTTAGTGCAGGTTGTGAAAGAAGGCAAGGATTTGAACTACCGAAAAAGTGAGGCATGTTGCAATCTTTTCAAAGCTAAGTGTTTTTAAAGGCAGATAACAACTTCTAAAGAAGTCTTATTCATTTTAATTCATACAAATGATCTACTCTCCTTCAGAGATCAAGCCTTTTATTTAATATCTTTTTTAGTTGCTGTTGCATATTACCGGTTTGCACCATTGTTTAATTGACTCGAGAACAGCTCGGATTTGTGTTAAACATTATGTCAGGTTCATACTAAATTGGCATTGAGAAAAAAAACTTACACAGTATATTCTCTGAAAAGTTTTTATGGGGTTTGAAAGTGCATTTCATCAATTGAGTTTGCTGGTGTTATCCTCCAATTTAATCAATCTTTTGGCTTATCAAGATTGAAAGGTAAAATTACACTGCCATACTTGTTCTTAAAAGTTTTTGCCTTGTATAGGTAATAGAACAAAGTGGTGAGTGGGAAAGCGGCCACTTTTAATCTTAGCCAGAAATCAACACTATTGGCCCTGCTGAAAGCTTGTACAAAGTTTGATTTGGGTCATTACACTTTAACAGGCAATGTGTGATTGTAACATTAAGCTTTACATAAGGCTGGTCTTATAAAGCCTTTGAGAAAACAATGTGTTATTTCCATTCCTGAGAAAAATACCAGCACTTTCATTGATCACAGTTGCAAGGTTTCACTTGTTGGAAAAGAGGTCAAATCACACCCCACATAATCTGAAAAATAGCACAATCAAGCCAACTTGCTCTATTTTCTCTTAAGACTATTTAGAAATATTTTTTGCAGATTAAACTGCAGAAGACAAGATAAAGAAATTTAACAGCATATATTTGATAGACATTTTCAGTTATGCTGAATCATTTGGTAAATTATTTTAGTTCCGAATGAATTTGTACCAATCAAGAATTTTGAGTATGGAGAGTGCAAGGGAGAATTAGTCAATGTACTTTCTACCATTGTAAGAAGTTGAACAGGATTTCACTTAATTTGCAATTAGTTATTTATAGAACAGGGAATATTAAAAGGGCAATTGGTCAGAGAGACAAGCTATACCTGAATAGTTTCTCCGAGGAACGTCACCCTGTCAAGGTGCAGAGTTTTGTGAGTTCCTGAGATCCCGAGAGCGACGCTGGCTGGAGCTTAGCTCCTGGTCGGGTCACCCATGATGGCAAGGTCAAGTGGGACGTTCCAGACAAAGAATGATCCAACTGAGACCCCTTAGGTGGAACTTTGATGACACATCAAAACAGCAGTGAAGGCAGGGAAAGGCCGCAGCAGCGAACAGTCCCCATTCACCTTGCATTCCATGCCACTTGACCAACCTTTGGTTCCATCCTTGACCAAACTGTCAAGCACCATGTGGTGACTGCATGTGCGCCAACCCCTTGGGAGAACATTGACTTGAGTGATCTCACCAGTACTACCTGAATAAGCAAATAATGCCTTGATATCATGTTCCTGACCTTGCATTTAGCAGTGAAAATTATATGGTATTCTAATATTGTAAAATACGCTAAGTAAAAACTGAAACGCTACATTCAGTGGCCATTTTATTAGGTACACCCATACACCTGTTTGAAAATGCAAACATCTAATCAGCCAATTACGTGGCAGCAACTCTGCATAAAAAAATGTGATGTAAGTGACTTTGACCATGGAATAATTATTAGTGCCAGACTGGGAGTTCGGAGTAGCTCAGGAATTGCTAATCCCCTGGATTTTCATACAGAACATTTTCTAGAGTTTACAGAGAATGGTGTGAAAAATTTAAAATAAAAACATCCAGTGGGCTTCAGTTCTGTAAGTGAAAACACCTTGTTAATGGGAGAGGTCAGAGAAGAATGGCCAGACTAGTTCAAGCTGACAGAATCAGAATCAGGTTTAATATCTCCGGCATATATCATAAAATTTGTTAACTTTGTGACAGAAGTACAATGCAATACATGATAAATATATGTGTGCTTTCAGGCGTACCTCCTCCTTGATGGTAACAATGAAAAGAGGGCATGTCCTAGGTGGTGGAGGTCCTTGATGATGGAAGTCGCCCTCTGAGGTATCGCTCCTTGAAGATGTATCAGATACTACAGAGTCTAGTACCCATGATGGAACTGACTAATATTGCAACTCTGCAAGTTACTACGAGCCTAAGCAGTAGCCTGCCCCCCAACCCCCCAATACCAGATAGTGATGCAGCCAGTTAGAATGCTCTCCATGGTACATCTGTAGAAGTTTCTGAGAGTTTCAGGTGACAAACCAAATCTCCTTAAGCTCCTGATGAAGTATAGCCGCTGACGTGCCTTCTTAGTAGCTGCATTGACATGTTGGGACCAGGTTAGATCCTCAGAGATATTGACACCCAGGAACTTGAAATTTCTCACTCTCTCCACTTCTGATGCCCCTCATCTTACCCGTTCTGAAGTCCACAATCAGCTCTTTGGTCTAACTGATGTTGAGAGCAACGCCTCTCAGCTAGCTGGTATATCTCGTTCCTGGATGTCCACACTTTTGATAGTAACTCAAATAACTATTCGTTACCACAGTGGTGTGCAGAAGAGTATTTCTCAATGCACAATGTATTGAACCTTGAGCTGGATGGGCTATAGCAGCAGGAGACCACAAGCATACATTCAATGGTCACTTTATTAGATATAGGAGGTATCTAATAAAGTGGCCACTGAGTGTATATGTGAGAGCTGAAATATTGTAAAATATTTTTTTAAATATTATTTTAAATTATTTGCATTAAGTAATTTATATGAGAATTATAGTCCACGTACATAAGATTAGATTTTTTAATGTATTAAGGAAAAAGAGTTGCAGCTCAATGACCCTTGACTCATATGGGAGAATGAGGAGGTGACAGACATGTAGGTAGTCACCCCTATCACTGTCTTGTGCAACATTCCAGTAAGGGAAGGAATAGAATAATTTGGCAGGTGAATATGTGGCAGAGGAACTTGTGCAGGGAATAGTGGGTTCAAATTTCTGGATCATTGGTATCTCTTCTGGGGAAGGTATGACCTGTACAAAAGGGACAGATTACTCCTGAACCAGAGGGGTTCCAATATCCTTAAGGGCAGAGTTTAAACTAATTTGACGGGGAGTGATAGTTTTGAAGATGACGTAGCTGGTTTACCAACAGAGGCAACGTATAGTGAGAAGAGGCTGTTGACAGGACAAAATTGTAGTCAACGGGATGAGTTGTAATGTAAAAGGTGGACAAAATTGAAAAGGGTGAATTCAGGAGCGTAAGTGTTATATTTGAATGCACTATTGTATACAGAATAAGGCAGATGAACTTGTAGCACAGTTACAGACGGGCATGTATGATGTTGTAAGCATCACTGAATCATAGCCAAAAGAAGATTGAAGCTAGGATACATATTATATCAGAAGGTTCAGGCAGGAAGACAGAGGGGGCAGCGTTCCTCTGTTTGTAAAAAATGAAATCAAACCATTAGAAAGAGATGACATAGGGTGAGAAGGTGTTGAATCATTGTGGATAGAGCTAAGGAACTGCAAGGGAAAAGAGACCCTGATGGGAGTTGTATTTGGACCTCCAAACAGTAGTCTACAAATCTCAACGGGTGATAGAAAATGCATGTCAAAAGGGCAATGTTACAAAAGTCATGGTGGATTTCAATGTGCAGGTAGATTGGGAAATTCAGTTTGGTGCAGGATTCCAAAAAGGGGGATTTCTAGAATGCCTAGGAAATAGCGTTTTAGAGCAGCTCATGGTTTTTTCTTTCTTCCATGGCCATCTGTCTCTTTCACCAATCAATTTCCTAGCTCTTTGCTTCATCCCTTCCCCTCCATGTTTCACCTATCGCTGGATGTTTCTCTCTCCCTCCCCCCCTTTCAAATTTATCCACAGCTTTTTTTTCTCCAGTCCTGACGAAGGGTTTCAGCATGATATGTTGACTGTACTTTTTTCCATAGATGCTGCCTGGTCCGCTGAGTTCCTCCAGCATTTTGTATGTGTTACTACATAAATTGTCTCATTTGGCTCGAATACCCCTGAAACTTAATGACTCAGAGAATATTAAATTAGAGGAATCTGCTAGCAATAATGATTCTATTTAAATATCACTAAATAGCCCTTGCCTTTTAGTCATGTGAGCTAATACACTGTAACCCTTAAGACTTGCCTTCGGCAAAGTGATTATTCCTGTCCACTTAAAAATTCATTCTGATCGCATTGCAGGTAAAATAAACGTAGATATAGAGGAAGGAAAAGAATCCCTTGTGGAAATAATTAATAATACTCTAACAACACTTAAAGATTCCAGACCTGATATCGAAGGTAAACCAAGAGAGGAATCCCTTGATATGGGTCCCTCTACACTTGAAGGAAAGTATAGACACTGTAATGGCATTGAATAATCCCACTCATGGGAACATGACATTGAAACTATTAGACCAGAACATTGTGAAAATCCCTATTTTTATTTTAATGAAATCTTCTACTTTAGACAGATCTCTTAATGAATTTAACCTTTATGGCCAGAAAATATATGAACATACTTACTTTAGACGTTTCCATTTCTCTAATTATGGCCACTATTCCACTCTGTTGTTCAATGTCAAGGTAACATGACAATTTTCTGCATTTCTGCTGACCTGCACTATCGTGGATTATCTCTTGTATGACTGCTTTGCTATTCCTTGCCTCTTTACCTATACCACTGGTTTGTCTTCAGCCCTAGGAGAATGAAGAGCCGGGACTGCCCTGACCCCCTGATCGTGTTATCCTTGCTCCTCTCCTTTTCCTAGTCCTGATCAGTAATGCTGCCTTTGGGAATGCATGTTTCTTGCCTCAACTTGAAGTTGGTTGGGATCTGTCTGTTGTAAATAATTGCACTAACAACACAATGCCACGGAAAGATGAGTTAACAGATGTTATTTTTCACTTACTTGTTTGGATATTAAACTTACTTGTTTACCTTTTAATATGGGTAACTTTTTTACATATGCTTCTTACAATGTTATATAATGTACTTTGGTAATATGGTTCATTGCTAATGATGACAATATATTATCATGGTTTTCACCTTTGACTTTTAAAACCATCGATCTCACTTCATTTTGTGTGTTATGTTATACAATGATAAAGAATTACCAGGAGGAGAACTACCCCTGAGGGATGATATACTCCTGATAAGCTTTTTACCTATTTTGTTGTGATTTCTTCTGAAATAGAGATGTAATCATAGAGCCTGCGAGGTCTATAAAGTGTTATATTGTCATAAGGTAGAACTGTTAGAATGCATTGGCTATTTGCTTATTATTTGGATATAAGCATATAGTATATAACCAGTAGGACCACAAAGCCTGTCAATAACGTTATTCATGTTAAATTTGATGTTACTAGAACAATTTGTATATTTGATAAAATCCTATGGTTTGACAAAACAGACTAAGTAGTCCCTGGTCATTTAAAGTTTTCTGGGAAACCACGAAAGTTGGGAAATGTGTCCATTCTTCTCAGTTAGGTCCAATCTTAACAAAATAAAGGGGGAATACCAGAACAATTATACCCAGTGTCCAGAATCACCAGAATTTGAAGAACCGTATGCAGGTGGAATGGTTGGTATCAGAATGTTAAATTACAGCACACCAATGGGTTTTCACTCGTGTGTGAGAGATACAACCAATGCCTATGTTCTGACATCTTTTTCTAGGAGCCTAGAATTAAAGGTACAGACAGATGCCTTGACAGGAGAACTGTAATCTTAATTTTATAGATATTTCATTTTATATGTATGTTATTATATTGTGAAATCATGTAGCTCATGGATATAAATTTCCATATCTAAAATGTGAGATTACTAACCCTTTGGCAAAATAAGACAGCAGTACATGATCTTGTTTACACGACTTGATTTCAGAAAACTTGAGTAAGGTCATGCACTGCATCGAAAGCAATGCAAACACCGCTGTGAAAGAAATGAACTATCTTCAGCTTAATGAGAGGCATTGCCAGCTAACCTGAGGAACTAATGGTGACAGTGACTGTAATTCAAACTTGTATTGAGGAAGTGGCACAAATTCTTTGTGAGGAAGAAGATATGAAAGGTGAACTAAAATGTTTATGTGAAATTGTAATGGTAAAATTCCTTTGAGGTTTGGGAAATGTGTAGCAGAGATTGAGGAAGAGAATGCTCTAAAGAAAAAAAATACAGGAAACCCTACATTGGGAAGTACTCAATGAGATCTTTAAGCACTGGTTTGAAGAGTGCCTTTCCAGCACTGATAACCTATTGAAATTTGTAAATAAACTTACAAGTAATGTTGCTTTGTTTAGCTTCTGGTCATAAAATGGGAGCCAATATTCAGTTCTTAAAATGTAATTGGGGAGCAGCAATCAGCTTGAAGTTAAAATCACAGCTTTGCAAGCAAGCTCTGTGCATAGTAGACACTCTGTGGAAAGTAGACTGCTCGCTCATATTGCCTGGTTTATTGCTCAAGCATACAGTATAAGACAATAGGTTATTTAATTTGGCTTGTTTCAAAACAGTCTGGCTAAGTTCAGTTCAAGGAAGCTCGCAGATCAGATGGATGTTATTTAACATATCAATAACTGATCTAGTAATGTTGGAAGTTTTCTATACTCAGAGAAGACAGCATTGCAGCATTGATGGTGGGGAGCTGAGATGTACATCTCCAAAAGCATTTAGATGTTTTATGTAAAAAAAAGTATCTGAGGAAATATGTGTGTGAAGTCACCCAAGTGGCAGAGAAACAGTATAAATGTAGAGAGTAGCTCGGGCTTGTTAGGAATGGTTAAGAAGGTCTGAAGGAAACATGGGGTGAGCTGGAATCCATTCCCCTGGTTTCATTTTCTGTGATGGATGAATTGTTCTTCTGCATGATTAGTATATATTTTTTTGTTAATAGGAATTGTGCCTGTGTTTTGGAAATCCTTTGGGATTTGGGATTTTGAAAAACTTTTGTTTTAGAAATGGTTTGTAATTTGGAAATGTTTAAGATATAAATCCTCTGTGAATTTTAAATATGCTTTAAGAATGTTATGTGGATTTAAATGCGTATCACTGAAAATAAATTAACTGTTTTAAACAAGTTAGTTTGCTGGAAGTATTTTCTCCTTGGTAGGAAGAGGGAACCCACTGCTTGAATAGTGGGTATTGGCACCTGTGATGAATAAGCAGGCAAGTAATCTAGTCTGTGAAGATTGGGTAGTTACAGTGTAATCTCTCTTTAGTGAGAATACTCACCCTGTTTATATCCAATAGGGCTTAAGGTCCTCATTTGAGTTTAGAACTTTGCGGTCAGCGAAACCCAATACCGTTACACTGCTTCTGGTGTAACTGGGATGGATCTCTCTGTGTGTTCTCCCTCCTTCCAGGAAAGGCGAATGATTGCCTCAGTCATCTGGATGTGCCAAAAGAGTGGGGATGATGTAAGATGGGACTCCACAAATAAAAATGGCAAATAGCCTGAAGCAAGCAAACACTTTCAACTCACAACTTTAGACATGCTTTGAATACTGTTCAGTCTCCAGAAGCTTGTTTCCATGGATAGTTTTCATTACTTGGGACTTTTGCAGGGCAGGCTACAGCTATTGCTTAAACTGATCTTTAAGCCAATACAATGTTCAGAAAATTGGTAGATATTTACTTGCAACAAAGAATGTAATTGTATTTTTTTCATTGTAGTTGGAAATCAGTGAAATATTTTTCCTTCAATTAAACTGTTCACAACATACAAAAATGTACTGGGTAACTTCTTGAGTAGTAGTTTAAAGAAAAAAGGTCAAATGGATCTATAGGAATCCCTCGGGAGGGTCTGCACTTTTACTGAAGGGACAGAGTGTCTTTAACAATCTCTGCTTCTGCAGAGGCTTCCTCCAGCAGTCACTTCAGATGAAGGGGCACATTGTTTTTTCACTAACTGCTTAAATTACTCTGAGGGTAAAGTTTACGATGCAATATTGCTCATGTCACAAATAGATCCTACGGGCTTGCGTTGTGGAAAAAAAAAACAAATTGTCATCAGCTCTCACTGTGTTAAACAAATTGATGTGGCTGATTAATATCAGGGAATGAGTGGGTGGAATGTTTGTGTTGCATATGAATGATTGACTGCAAAAGATCAAAAGCATTGCATTGCAGCTCATTTTATGTGTGATCAGGGCACAATATATATTAACAAGTGTTGTTTGGCAGTTTTTTCCCAATTAAAAAAATGCTCTGCTAAGACTAGCCAGAAGATGTTTCTTAAAGGGAGCTGAAGGCTGCAATTCTCAATTTTCAAGAAGGGAATAGGTCAGAAGTTTTATTCATGGCTTCCTGATCCGATGAAAATCAGCACTACATCTTTAGTTTTGTTAGCGTGGGGGCAGTGTCCTACATTGGTCCCTTTAAGAGCTATTGAAATCAACTTTGGTAAACTGTAATTTCTGTAGTTTTGAAAACTTCATTTCATTATGTAAAAGTAATAAAGATGATATGAAGCTCATTTTTGAAAAGTTAATTAACTTTGACATGTATATTCAATTATGTAATTCTTCTAAATACTGTGGATGGAAACGCAAGCCATTAGAAATATAGTTTTTACTGATACCAATGCAAAGTGACTATTGCCATAGTAATCATAATCCAGTTTTTAAAGTTGCTCCCCGATAGGCATCCATTTTTTAAATTAAAGCACTTTTGAAAAATTTAATTTGATACTTTAATGAGTTTTTGAAAGCATATTATTATATGAATATTCAATAAAGAACGTGTTACAGATTATTGAACTAGAGTGAATTGTTATTAGAGTTGCCATTATGCCAATTGCGTATGGCAGTGCACCCCAGTTTCCGTGAATCCCAACCCGCCCACTCCCTATAATTCCTTCTTCAAAAGGCTAGAGATGTACATGTATCGAAGTTTGCAGAGATCCATAGAACTTTATCACGTTCAGGTTCCCAGTGCTGACCTGGGATACATTGAGGGACGTTCCCTTTGTATCATGCAGAAGTTCGTCTCTGAGGTGTAGTGGAAATTTAGTTCTCCAGGAGTTGTGTTCAGTGAAGAGGTGTCCAGGTGTGCACTGCATGTCTTTGGAGGCTCTAATAAAATCTTCTGTCAAAAGAAAATAGACAGCAGGTGCAGGAGTAGGCCATTCGGCCCTTCTAGCCAGCACCACCATTCACTGTGATCATGGCTGATCATACACAATCAGTACCCTGTTCCTGCCCTCTCCCCATATCCCTTGACCCCGCTATCTATAAGAGCTCTATCTAACTCTCTACTGAATGCATCCAGAGACTTGGCCTCCACTGCCCTCTGGGGCTTTGCATTCCACATATCCACCACTCTCTGGGTGAAAAGGTTTTTCCGCATCTCTGTTCTAAATGGCCTACCCCTTATTCTTAAACTGTGACCTCTAGTTCTGGACTCACCCATCAGTGGGAAAATGCTTCCTGCCTCCAGTGTGTCCAATCCCTTAATAATCTTATATTTTTCAATCAGATCCCCTCTCATCCTTCTAAATTCCAGTGTATACAACCCCAGTCTTTCAACATATGACAGTCTTGCCATTCCGGGAATTAATCTTGTGAACCTACACTGCACTCCCTCAATAGCAAGAATGTCCTTCCTCAAATTTGGAGACCAAAACTGCACACAATACTCAAGGTGGGGTCTCACCAGGGCCCTGTACAGCTGCAGAAGGACCTCTTTACTCCTATACTCAATTCCTCTTGTTATAAAAGCCAGCATACCATTAGCTTTCTTCACTGCCTACTGTACCTGCATGCTTGCTTTCATTGACTGCTGTACATGAACACCTAGATCTCATTGTACTTCCCCTTTTCCTAACTTGACTACATTTAGATAGTAATCTGCCTTCCTGTTCTTGCCACCAAAGTGGATAACCTCACATTTATCCACATTAAACTGCATCTGCCGTACATTTGCCCACTCACCCAACCTGTTCAAGTCACCCTGCATTCTCATAACATCCTTCTGACATTTCACACTGCCACCCAGCTTTGTGTCATCAACAAATTTGCTAATGTTACTTTTAATCCCTTCATCTAAATCATTAATGTATATTGTAAACAGCTGCAGTCCCAGCACCGAACCTTGCGGTACCCCACTGGTCACAGCCTGCCATTCCGAAAGGGACCCATTAATCACTACTCTTTGTTTCCTGTCAGCCAGCCAATTTTCAGTCCATGTCAGTACTCTGCCCCCAATACCATGTGCCCTAATTGGGACTTCATCAAAAGTCCCTATGTGGGACTTCATCAAAAGCTTTCTGGAAGTCCAGGTACATTACATCCACTGGCTCTCCCTTGTCTATTTTCATAGTTACATCCTCAAAAAACTCCAGAAGATTAGTCAAGCATGATTTTCCCTTTATAAATTCATGCTGACTCGGACTGATCCTTCTACTGCTATCCAAATGTGTCGTTATTTCCTCTTTTATAATTGACTCCAGCATCTTTCCCACCACTGACGTCAGGCTAAGCGTTCTATAATTCCCTGTTTTCTCTCTCCCTCCTTTCTTGAGAAGTGGGACAACATTAGCCACCCTCCAATCAGCAGGAACTGTTCCTGAATCTATAGAACATTGGAAAATGATTACCAATGTGTCCACGATTTCTAGAGCCACCTCTTTAAGTACCCTGGGATGCAGACCATCAGGTCCTGGGGACTTATCAGCCTTCAGACTCAACAGTCTATCCAACGCGGTTTCTTGCCTAATATAAAATTCCTTCAGTTCATCCTTTACCCTACTTCCTTTAGCCACTATTACATCTGGGAGATTGTTCGTGTCTTCCCTAGTGAAGACAGATCCAAAGTACCTGTTCAACTCATCTGCCATTTCCTTGTTCCCCATCACCCGATTCTGTCTTCAATGGCCCAATATTGGTCTTAACTATTTTTTTGCTATTCACATACTTAAAGAAGCTTTTACTATCCTCCTTTATATTCTTGGCTAGTTTACCTTCGTACCTCATTTTTTCTTGGCGTATTGCCTTTTTTTGTTATCTTCTGTTGATCTTTAAAAGCTTCCCGGTCCTCCGGTTTCCTGCTCATCTTTGCTATGTTATACTTCTCTTGTTCTCATGTCCTTCACATGTTACACATGAGATAAAAATGGCAAGCTAAAATGAAATTTATGGATCATAAATCACCAGCATTTGATGTTTAATTTTTCATATAATCTTCAGTTTTACTATGGAAAGTATGACTAAGCATATTGTTTGAATTATGGGGTCATAGATCACTACAGAAGTTTTCTAATATAGCTTGCTTATTAATTTTGAGTACCTCCTTCTTCTTCCATTGGAGTTCATTGCCTATTGCTTTTTACCAGTAACATATTGAAATAAAGTAGTCTTTTTTGTTTGTGGTATTTATCTTTTTAATTTTAGACTATACCTCTTCAAAATTCCTGCTGTTAATTAGCAGATCTCCATTTGAATATATGTTTCTATGTCAGCTTAGGAGTTACATTATTAAAGCATAAAAGAGGCTCAAATGTATAGTGTTGAAAAACAGGAAATCACGATGTATCATACTCAAGTTTAATATCACAGCATATCTCATGAAATATGTTTTGTGGCAGCAGTGCATTGCAATACATAATAAAAACTATAAATTACAATAAGAACTATATACATAAAGACAATTTAAATAATTTAATTGAATTATTTAATTATCAGTCTGTTATTTCCAATCTCTTTTTTTCCAATGTACCAGTTTCTAACCTCCTACTCATATTTCTTTACAAGTTTTTGTCTTTATTTTTGTAGTTAATATTCTGAATATTTATCTCATCTGCACATGTACTTTATTACTTTTCTCTTTTCCTCCTCACGTAACTAATCATTGCTCATAATTAATCCTGCAACACCTCTGGTTTATTAGCATATGATTGTACTGAAGGAGTAGGAGTTTTATTTATTTTTTCCATTTATTCCTCCGTACTTCAATTAATGCATGAACAATTTAATTATCCTTGAAAAATGATTTTGTTCTGCTGATTTTCAAGTACTGTCCATAGATTTCTACATCTATTTCCTTCTCTAATTTCCCAAGCAGTTACCAATTGTAAGTAGATCAAAGCTAAGTCTAACAACAAGTTTTAACAAATGCAATACATGGAGTCAGTGTCTTTCAAAAGAAAGTTTTCTGCAAGAGAGTGCAGGATATTACTAATCTCACTTTCACATCTAAATTATATCAGAGAGGAACATCGATAAAACAAAATAGGTTAAATTGCATAGTGTTGAAAAACAGGAAATTATGATGTATCAGAATTATCAGAATTAGGTTTAATAGCACGGCATAGCTTGAGAAATATAAAGAAGAGAAAGTCTGCAGATGCTGGAAATGCAAAGCAACACACACAAAATGCTAGTGGAACTAAGCAGGTCAGGCAGCATCTATGGAAATGAATAATCAGTTGACGTTTTGGGCCAAGACCCTTCTTCAGGTCTAAGAAGGAAGGAGGAAGGTGCCAGAATAGAAACATGGAGCTCCTCCAGCATGTTGTGTGTATTGACGCCAGAATAAAAAGGTGCGGGGAGGGGAAGGAGGCTTGCTAGAGGTGATAGGTGAAGCTAGGTGGGTGGGAAAGGTCAAGGGCTGGAGAAGGAGGAATCTGATAGGAGAGGAGAATGGACCAGAGGGAGAAGGGAAGGAAGAGAGGACCCAGGCAGAAGTAATAAGCGGATGAGAAAGGTCAGAGGGGAATGGAGGGTGGTGGGGGGAGTTTGTTTATTGGAAGGAGAAATGGATATTCATGCATCAGGTTGGTGGCTACCCAGATGGTATAAAGTGTTGCTTCTGCACCCTGAGGGTGGTCTCATTTTGATGCAAGAGGAGCCATGGACTGACACATCAGAACAGGAATGGGAATCGAAATTATAATGTTTGGCCACTGAGAAGTCCTGCTTGTGGTGGATGGAGTAGATATTCTTGACAACGCAGCCCCACAACTCATGACAAGGTCTTGCCAATGTAGAGGAGGCTGCCTTGGGAGCACCAGACATAGTCAACCCCAGCAGATTTGCAGGTGAGGTGTTGTCTCACCTGCAAGGACTGCCTGGGAGCCCTGAATGGAGGTGAGGGAGGAGGTGAATGGGCTGGGGTAGCACTTAGGCCACTTGCAGGGATAAGTGCTGGGAGGGCGATTAGTGAGGGTAGACAGTGGAATCTCGGAGGAAGCAATCCCTACAAAAGATGGAAGGGGGGAGGTAAAGATATGCTTAGTGGTATGATCCCTTTGGAGATACCAGAAATTGCAGAGAATGATCTGTTGGATACCGCAGCTGTGGGAGTGTAGTTGAGGACAAGAGGAACTCTTTTGTTGGTAAGGTGATGGGAATGTGGGGTTAGCATGGATATTTGGGAAATGGAGGAGATGCAGGTGGGGGTGGCATCTATAGTGGAGGAAGGGAAACGCTGATCTTTGAAGATAGCGAACATGTGATGTCCTGGAAAGGAAAGCTATGTCCTGGGAACAGATGCATGGACGTGACAGAACTGAGAAAAGGGAATAGAATTTTCACAGCAGTCCTGCTTCCAACTACCTCTTCCAATCATAAGGATCCTGGTTCCCACTCCCTTTAAACTAACTGGGTCCTGCTTGCAGGGGCCCTTTTAAATTCATTTGGTCTTGTTCATTGCTCTCCCTTGGACATTTCTGGGGCCTTGTTTCCCATATTCCCTTTAAGCTCACTGGGTTGACTGAAGATTTATTGTTCTGCTGTGTATCATCTAAAAAAAAAGGAAAATATGTAGGATATTAGTAGAATGCCTTCTGATTGTCCACAGAATCTGTCCCAGACGTGCTGGAGTTTTATTGTAAAATTAACATTGGTAATGATGATCAGAAAACTACTAGGTTGTGGTTGAACACTACCTAGCTCATAATGCTTTTTAGGGAAGGAACTCTGTCGTCTTTAACTAGCTTGGTTTATTTGCAATTCCAGACGCATAGCAATGCAGCTGAATCATAATGGTTCCTGTGAAATGGCACAGTCTGCTACTCATTTCATGGACAATTAAAGATTAACTTTAAATGTTCACCTTGCCAGAGACACAGAGATGCTGTAAATAAATAATAAAAAATATCATGTCCAAGTCATGTTACTCTCTATCCAACTAACAGATTTTTGTCATCTCATCTGTTTCACTCAGTGAATTTTTCCAGTGTCCTGACCCCTTACTCATATTGTAGAGGATGTAGTTGTGTATATAATATTTCAATAATATTTGAGTGATCTTGTATATATCTTGTTTGATTGAGCATTCTTGTCCATTTAAATAATTTCAATAACAGGTTTGATGAAAAAATACGTTAATTGCTCACATTTTACGCTACCATGTGATACATGCTTGCCGCACTTAAAGATAAAGTTACACCCACATTTTTGCACTCCTGTGGCTTCCTTGAATTAGTTTTATGTTTTGAAGTTACAAAACGTAACATTGGTGAGGAGATATTTTTGAAACAAACCTGTGATGTCTACCGACCTGTTTAAGCACATAGCAAGGAGTGGTGAAGCAGACTAGTTCGTGGTCTTTAGAAGGGGATATGCAATTGAGTTTAAAAAAAGGCCATTAACAGAATAATTCAGAGTTGATGAAGAGTGAGTACCAGGCGATAATAATCGTTAAAAAAAAATCAGAAATGGCTGGCTATATTGGAAAGATTAACGAGTTTGGTAACACCATGGGTAATTGGCTCATGTACACTGAGCTATTGGAACAGTATTTTGAAGCAAATTAAACAGCCATTGAGAAGTGAGTGCCAATTTTCCTGAGTGCATTGGGTTTAAAGTCATACAATTTGCTTGGAAGCTTGACTGCTCCAATCAACCCTGCAGAAATGGCCTTTCTTGATCTTGTTAAAGTGATGCAGGAACATCTAGATCCAAGACCATTACTGGTTGCAGAATGCTTTACGTTTCATAAGTGAAATCAAAAAGAAGGGAAGTCCATTTCAGCGTACGTGGATGAATTAGAGTTTGTCTGAGCGTTGTCAGTTCGGTAATGGGCTTAATGATACACTAAGATATTATTTAGTTTGTGGAATCTTACAAGAAAGCATTCAAAAATGGCTCGCAACTGAAGCACAGCTTACTTTTAAAAGAGAAGTGGAAATCGTTATTTTAATGGAAACCGCAGAGAGAGATGCAATTGAGTTGCAGTCAGAAGTGAAAGTGAGTGTGAACAACATTGCATTGTCTTAACAGAAACTGGCCTGGCTGAACAAGTTGTTTTACTGTTGGAGGAGCTCACATACACCAAACAAATGCAGATTTAAATGCAAAACTCGCAGAAAATGCAACTAAGTAGGAACATCATTGAGCACGTTGGGAAGACAAAAATAAATAGACTGCAGAAAAGAGAAAAAGATAAAAAGTCAAGTTGCAGTTTCAAACAGAATACTAATCTGCATGCTATTGATGCAAAATCTGTTAATGATGAGAGTGACTTAGGACAAGGTACCCTTATGGTTTACAAATTAGAAACTTCAGGAGACAAGCAATATGCTTACATCAGAAGTGAATGGCAAAATAATTAAAATGGAATTGGTCACTAGCTTGGCTGTTTCAATCATTCCACAAAATGAGTTTGAACAACATTTCAAGCAGATATTCAACTTAGATTGGAGAAAAGATAACTCCTGTAGGAATGGCATTTCTAACTGAAGTACAGCAACCAACAAGCCATATTGAGCTTGTATGAGGTAAAAATGGAAGGACCAGAATTGCGGGGGCATGATTGGCTGAGACAACTACAACTTGATTGGAGATCCATCTACCATTTGCATGCTACATCCTCTGCAATGAAAGGGAATTAAGAAGGGTACTGGATGATGCCACAGCTTGTCTCCATGCTGTACACCATGAACTGTTGCACAACAGAGGTCAAACAGGTGTTAGTGCCGACCTCTGTGCCTCTGGTTGGAAAGCATATTGCACCCAGGAAGGACCAGGCTGCTCAGAGGAATTATGGAAGTGATGAAAGCAGTGGTCCGACTGCAAGTTTTCATAGGTAACGTATCTGAGAAAGCTTCTGTCATGTTAATAAAACAGTTATTTGCAAAATGTGGCATGGTTTTAAGCTGGAAGAGAATCAGAATAAGAATCAGACTTTAATCGCCAAGTACCTGTGCAAATACTAGGAAGTTACTTACGGCAGATGTTGTCTCTCTGCTCATAACAATAATAATGATAAATATAAATGAAAATATAGATTATACATACAGGTAGTGCAATCCAAGTAATAGTTAGCCGACAGTTAACTGTTCAGCAAAGTGACCACAGTAGGGAAAAACCTTCTCCAGTGCCTATTAGTCTTAGTCTGGAGGGATCTGAAGCACCTACCAGACGGAAGCAGTTCAAACAGTCCGTGCGCAGGATGGAAGGAATCCTTTATGATGTTCCCCGCCCTCTTCTTCAACCTGGAAGAGTACAGGTCCACAATAGAGGGCAGGGAGGCTCCAATGATGCGCTCGGCAGTCCTCACTGTGCGCTGTAGTCTGGTTCTATCCTGCTTGGTGGCGGCTCCAAACCACACAGTGATGGAGGTGCACAGGACAGACTCAATGACTGCAGTGTAGAACTGCAGCAGCAATTCCTGAGGCAGACCATATTTCCTCAAGAGCCGCAGAGAGTTCAACAAGTTTGAAGAAAATTGCAAGCATTCGGCTTTTGTGAGTATAAAGAACCAGAATCTGCTCTGTGTACATTAAGATTATGCATGATCTTGAAGAGGGAGACAAAAAGCTGCTTGTAAGAGTAGATGCAAAGACTAGATCAATAGAATGCCAAAAAAAAAGGAGTCAAAGTTGTTACAAAAAGCAGGATTTGTCAGATGATGCTGTGGTTATGGAAACCAAGGGGAGAGATCAGATCTCTCATCTGATCTGAAAGGGAGCAATAGAAATATTAATAAAAGATGACTCCAGCAAACTAAATGCACTTCCAAGACACACAAGCAAGAAGAAAAAGAATAAAGGTGGTTACCACCATCAGAACCACTTACTGCAGTCTCGGAGTCAGCTCCTACCAGCACAACAGAACCCAAGATCATTTCAGAGCTACAAGTCTCACCTGTCAAGCAGAGTGAACCCCTTATTGGGAAAGAGTGAGAAAGCCTCCCCAGTAATCAAGTCCTTAGGCCTGAATGGGACGATTTAAAATCCACTGTGCCTTGGCTGTCTGTAAATAGTACTAATATCATATCGTATACTATGTCTATAGTTGAGATGCATTCTCTATTAAGTTGGTGTTCATAGCTAAGCAGGGAGGAGAGTCCTGTATTTAATATTATAATAATATTTGAGTGATCTTGCATATATATTGTTTGATTAAGCATTCTTGTTCATTTAAATAATTAATTATGGGTTAAATGTAAAAATAAGTTAATTGCGTACATCATTACACTACCATGTGATGCGTGCACACCTCGCTTAAAGTAAAGACAAGGTTGCACCTGCTTTTCCAGACTCCCGTGTCTTCCTTGAATTAGTTTGTTTTGAAGTTCCAAAACCTAACAGTTGTATTGGTTGTAAAAACATTATTTGGCTTTAAGGCTATTACCTCTTTAAGGGATTGCTCTCTCTTGATTGCAGCATCATTTGCAGAAACTTCAAGAGTCAGTCTGGAAGAGACATTGTAATTAACAGTCCTATTATCTTTGAGTATCTAGGAATATGGAATCCCTGTGATTTAAATATTTTCAGTAAAGTTTGCACTGTGGGATATAGTGCTTTTTCTTGAAATTTATTTTGTTAAAATCTCACTCTAGTTATGAATTACAATAAATTCAGCTGTTCCTGTTTGTTTAAAGAAGAAAACTTCACCCTCTGTGGTCAGGACAGGTCATTAAAGAGGGTATCTTGTACAATCTCATTAACATGCCTTTGGATTAATCAGAAAAGTAGAACATAAAATGTGCAATTTTTGCAGTGCATCCAAATATCACAGTAATCTTTAAATAGGACACGTTTTCCATGAGCGACAGGCAAAATTCCGGAGGAAATCAACAGGTCAGGAAGCATATATGGAGGGGAATAAGAACCCAATGTTTCGGGCCAAGACACTTCATCAGGATTGCTTCCGTGAATGTGTATGTGAAAGACAAGAAGTTCTTGGCATATTTTTCAGCACCAAAGTTGCTGATCCAGTTAACCACATCATCATCCAGATCATTGATATAAATGACAAGCAACAACGTAGCCAGCACCAATCCCTGCGACACTCCACTAGTCACAGGCCTCCGGTCAGAGAGGCAATCTTCTACTGACACTCCGGCTTCTCTCACAAAGCCAATGTCCAATCAAATTTACTTCATCTTGAGTGCTGAGCCACTGAACCCACTTGACCAACTTCCCTTGTCAACCGTCTTCTTAAGGTCTATGTAGACAAAATCCACTGCCTTGTCTTCATCAACTTCCCTGGTAACTTCCTTGAAAGCTATAACTTCCTTTATAAGATTGGTTAGACACAACCTATCACGCCATGCCATGCTGACTATCCCTAATCAGTCCATGTCTATCCAAATACTCACTTATCTAGTTCCTTAAAATACCTTCCAATAATTTTCAGCTACTGATGAACTACAGACTCACTCACCTATAATTTCCTGGTTTATTGTTAGAGGCTTTCTTAAACAGTGGAACAACACTAGCTATCCTCCAATCCTCCAATACCTCACCCATTGCTAAGGATGATTTAAATATCTCTGCTAGGGCCCTAGCAATTTTTGCACTTGCCTCCCATGGGGTCTGAGGGTACACATCATTAGGCCCTGGGGATTTATCCACTCTAATTTACCTCAAGATACAAACACCTCCTTGTCTGTAATCTGTATGAACCATGAAGTAGATGCTGCTTTGCCTCCACTTCTGCAGGTTCTGTTTCTGCCTCCTGAGTAAGTACAGATGCAAATACCCATTTAAAATCTCTCCCACCTCTATTGGCTCCATGCATGGATAATCATTCTGATCTTCCAGAGGACCAATTTTGTCCCTTGCAATCCTTTTGCTCTTAGTATCTGTAGGATCTCTTTCACCTTGTCTGCTGAGGCACCCTCATGTCTTCTAGAGCTCCTGATCTCTTCCTTAAGTGCTCTCTTGATTTCTTATACTCCATAAGTACTTCATTTGTTCCGGCCTGCTTATACCTGCAATGTACCACCTTTGTTTCTTAACTAGGGCCTCAATATCTCTTGAAAACCAAGGTTCTCTAAACCTGCTGCCTTTACCTTTTATTCCTGACGAGTAGATACAAGCTTTCACTTTTTCCACTTAAAATTTCATTTTTGCAGGTCTTCCACTAACCAAGTACAGCTTTGCCAGAAAACAGCCTGCCCCAGTCCACATTTGCCAGATCCTCTCTGATACCTTTCTCCAATTTAGAAACTCAACCCACAGACCAGACCTATGTTTTTCCATTTCTACTTTAAAACTAAAGGCGTTATAATCACTGAATCAAAGAGTTCCCCTAAACAAACTCCTGTCACCTGCACTTGTGTCTCATTACTTAATAGCAGATCAAGTATTGCATGTTCTCTCATTGGGACTTCTACGTACTGATTAAGGAAACTTCCCTGAACATATTTAACAAACTCTATCCCATCTAGTTCTTTTACAGTATGGGATTCCCAGTCAATGTGGAAAGTTAAATACATCTACTATATCAACATTTTGTTTCTTGCAGCTGTCTGCGATCTCTGTACAAATTTGTTCCTCTAAATCACTAGGACAGTAGGGTGGTCTGTAATAGAGCTCCATTTAATGTGGTCATACCTTTCTTATTCCTCAGTTCACCCATAAAGCTTCACTAGACAAGTTCTCCAGTTTGTATTTTAAAAGCAAAATTTAAAGAAAAATTGGGTAGGTATATGGACAGGAAAGGAATGGAGGGTTATGGGCTGAGTGCGGGTCAGTGGGACTAGGTGAGAGTAAGCGTTCGGCACGGACTAGAAGGGCCGAGATGGCCTGTTTCCATGCTGTAATTGCTATATGGTTATATGTCCTGAGCACTGCTGTGACATTTTCCCTGACTAGTAATGCCACCTCTCCTACTTTAATCCCTCCCGCTTTATCGTGTCTAATACAACGGAACCTGGAAAATTGAGCTGCCAATCCTGCCCCTTCTACAACCAAGTCTCACTAATGGCTACAATATCATAATTCCAGGTGTTGATCCATGCCTTGAGCTCATCTGCCTTTCCTACAATCCTTCTTGCATTGAAATAAAAACAGCTCAGGACACTGATATGATGCCCTTCCTTCTACACCAAATTCTTAGCCACATGTTAAACTGTATAATCTTCCTAGTTCTGGCCTCACTAGCACGTCAAACAGGTAGCAATCACGTGATCACAACCCTGGAGGTTCTACCCTTTAACTTAACAGCTAACTCCCTGAACTCATTTGGCAGAACCTCGCCACTCTTCATACCTATGTCTTTGGTACCTACATGAACCATAACCTCTGGCTGCTCACCCTCCCACTTAAGAATGCTAAGGATTCTGTCTGAGTTGACCCTGGCACCTGGGAGGCAACATACCATCCAGGAACCTAGTTTACATCCACAGAACCTCCTTACTGTTCCTCTAACTAATGAATCCCCTATCACCACAGCTTGGCTCTTCTCCCCCAACCCTTCTGATCAGAGTCTGACTCAGTACCAGAGAGCTGACCGCTGTGAATTTCCTATGCTAGGTCATCCCCTCCTCTCCCACCATTCCCCCAACAGTATCTAAAAGCGTAGACATATTCCTGGAGGGATGACCACAGGAGTACTCTGCATTGGCTGTTTAACCCCCTTCCTCTTCCTGACTGTCACCCAGTTTCCTGTGTTCTGCACCTTGGGTGTAACTACCTCTCTATATGTCCTATCTATCACCCCCTCAATCTCCCAAATGATCTGGACTTCATCCAGTTCCAGCTCCAACTCCTTGATGCGGAGTGTTAGAAGCTGCAGCTGAATGCGCTTCTCGGAGGTGGAGTCATTAGGGACAGTGGAGGCCTCCTGCCTTCCCACATCCGGCAAAAGGAGCACTCAACTATTCTGCCTGCCATCACTACTGTTCTAACAGAGCAAATATGAAGAAGGAAAGACAATAAATAAACTATGGGAAATAATCCACTTATAGCTTTTCACTTTCTTTCACTCAAGCCTCTTCTTCCTGAAGCCTTGAAGAGCTAAAGCCTCAAAATCACTCCTCAAACAATGCCCCACTCCAACAATGGCTACTCCACCCATCTCTGGCTAACTTTAGTTTGTTTTTGCCAATCAATTCTGATTGCTGATTGGCTGCTGCTCAAAACACCAAACTGCCACAAGCTGTACATTGGCAATATGCTGAGGATTGTATGGAAGGAGAAAATTTCCATTGCCTCCCCATCTCAAAGCGATTCTTTTTTGTTGCTGAATTATACCCATTTAGAACTTCATCTCTGTTCTTATTCTACCTGTTCCATTTGTCAGATGTGCGCAGTTGAGTCATTTAGTTATCCAAGATTTCTACTGTGTCTAATTCCTTGGTGTGGATTCTACTACTCAAGTTGATCTTTTGCTAATCTCTTCTACTAACATTGCAACTTGGTTCAAGTGTAAAGCTTTGAGGTTGATAATAAAAATGAACAGCATCTGAAGTTTAAATCAGAAAACAATGGGTATAATATGACAAATAATGTGTCAGATAATGGTCCTGAGTATGCTGATTGGGTCCAACACAAATATAACGTGATGACAGTCAGCTCAGATCTGTTTCATCTTATTTGTGGCTTCATCAAGAAATAATCATACTCAGAATTTCTTTCAAATATTGCTAAATTGCCTCTCAGAAGTTATATAAATGAATGTTTATGCACACTGTTAGCTCAAGGCAAGGCCCTAAGACTGTCATACCATAAGCCATTTGACCCATCAAGTCTTCTTTGCCATTTCACTATGTCTATTCCATTTGCCTCTGAGCCGCAATCTCCTGCTTTCTCCCATATTCCTTCATGCTCTGACTAATCAAAAATTTATCAACCTCTGCCATAAATATACCCAATGACTTGGCCTCCACGATCTCCTGTGGCAATGAATTCCACAGATTCACCAGTCTGACTAAAAAAAATTCTTCCCCATCTCTGTCCTAAATGGACATCCCTCTAATCTGAAGCTGTGTCCTCTGGTCTTAGACTCTCCCACTATAGGACATATCTTCTCCACAGCTACTCTATCAGGGCCTTTCACTAATTGATAGGTTTCAATGAGATCCCTTAAAAATTCTTCTGAATTCCCGGGGGGTAAAGCCCCCGAACCATCAAATGTTCCTCATGTGGTAAGCATTTCAATCCTGGCACCGTTTTTGTGAACTTCCTTTGAACTTTCTCCAACATCAGCACATCCTTTCTAAGATATGGGGTCCAAAACTGCTCACAATATTCCAAGTGAGGCCTCACCAGAGTCTTATAAAGCCTTACATTCCACACTTGCTTTTATATTCTAGTCATCTCAGAAGGAATTCTAACACTGCATTTGCCTTCCTCACCACCAACTCAACCTGCAAGTAATCCTTTAGGGAATCCTGCACAAGGACTCCCAAGTCCCTATGCACCTCAGATTCTTTCATTTTCTTTCTATTTAGTAAATAGTCTAAGCTTTTATTTCTTCTACCTAAATGCATAACCGTACACTTCTCAACAGTGTATTCCATCTGCCTATTCTTTGCCCATTCTCCTAATGTGTCTAAGTCCTTCAGTAACCCTTCTGCTTCCTCAAACCTAGATGGCCCATCACCTATCTTCATATTGTCTGCAAACTTGGCCACAAAGCCATCAATTCCATCATCCAAATCATGGCATATAACATAAAAAGAAGCAGTCCCAACACGGACCCCTGTGGAACACAGGCAGCTAACCAGCAAAGACTCCCTTTATTCCCATTCCTTGTCTCCTGCCTATCAGCCAATGCTCTGTTTATGCTAGTATCTTTCCTGTAATATCATGGACTCTTAACCTGTGGATCTTTTTGTTATTAAAAGTGAATATTTTTCTTGATGTTTGACTGTCATCTCTTGGGCCAATTTTAAAAGAGAATACATTTAATTAGCTGTTGGATTTTTTATAAAACATTTTTGCAATGCATTTTTCTATAAGTATTAGATGTTGTTCCTTTTTGAGGTGTATCAGGCGGCAACCTTGCCATTTCTTTAACATCTTCGTCTGTTTTGTTAAAAGTTTGGCTAGCTCAGCATTCAAACCAGCGTGGATGGAAAGGGTTCAGGGGGCCAACCAGATTCAAACTCGGGACTTTGCAGTTTGGTGCAGACACTGGCCAGCTCAATATCGGATATTAAGTCAGGCTAAGTTAACAGTATTGTATTGCTCTGTTATTGAGATGAATGCTTACATTAACACAGTATTGCCTAGGAATTTAACTCCAGTCAGTAGCATTAATAGCAATAACTTCAAATAAGCACATTTTAGAGTTAGATACAACATGCTGACACCATCATGCAGCACCAAAATTGTCGACTGTCCAGTTCCCTCCACAGATGCTGCCTGACCCACTGAGTTCCTCCAGCATCTTGCTTGTTTCTCCATATTCCAGCAGCTGCAGTCTCTTGCGTCTTCAGCTGCTTAGGAGAGGGAATTAGCTGGTGTACTGAGCTCTGAAATGTCAGCACTAATATCAAATGACCATTGCAGGCTAATTAATGTACCCTATGTACATTACAACGGTTGTTCAGTGTGTGCACGTAAAACCCTCTCAAGTTAAGCATTCTGCTTGATTTGCTACCAAATGTGGCATGATATGATCTTGTTATCATAGTTAATCAACTTTTGCTTTGGTTGCTTGTCAGCTAAGCGAGATCTCTATAAGAGAGATCTATCACTAAGTAAATAGGATTTAAAATTTAGCTTGGAAGAGGAGTCAAATGCTAAAATTGACCACAGAGAAGAACCAATGCAAGTTAATTTACCCATATGCTTGCTTAATATTATCAGAGATGTTTAATAATGTGACATAATTGAAAATCAAAACAATCTTGGCATTTATGAAAGATCAAGCTGAAATGTTCACTCTGTTTTTCTTTCCACAAAATCCTGACTGTTCCCATCATTTTATAATTTTATTTCATCCCTCAGATAATGTTCTGGTGACTAAGTGCTAATTTTCAGGTGACATGATGCTCAAGGAAGTTTCACCGCATTAGGAATTTGTGGATAGTTTGTTATCAGTTTTTCTAATTATTAAGATTACTTGATGTATAATCACAGGCAGACTATTCCATCAATATCAGTTTGAAATAATACAAAGATCCTTCCAGTGTTAATAGAATTCAGTTTGACAATAATAATATAATTGCAGGTAGATTAGAATACAAAAGAACTGGGCCTCAAAAGGATTCCACACTCAATCATGAATAAAAATATGTAAAATACAAAAATATTTTACTTGCTCTCTTTTTGTGCTACTTATTTAACTTATCTTATATTATATATTTATAACCATATATAACCATATAACAATCACAGCATGGAAACAGGCCATCTCAGCCCTCCTAGTCCGTGCCAAGCTCTTAATCTCACCTAGTCCCACCTACCTGCACTCAGCCCATAACCCTCCACTCCTTTCCTGTCCATATACCTATCCAATTTTACCTTAAATGACACAACTGAACTGGCCTCTACTACTTCTACAGGAAGCTCATTCCACACAGCTATCTCTCTCTGAGTAAAGAAATACCTCCTTGTGTTTCCCTTAAACTTTTGCCCCCTAACTCTCAAATCATGTCCTCTCGTTTGAATCTCCCCTACTCCCAATGGAAACAGCCTATTCACGTCAACTCTATCTATCCCTCTCAAAATTTTAAATACCTCGATCAAATCCCCCCTCAACCTTCTATGCTCCAATGAATAGAGACCAAACTTGTTCAACCTTTCTCTGTAACCTAAGTGCTGAAACCCAGGTAACATCCTAGTAAATCGTCTCTGCACTCTCTCTAATTTATTGATATCTTTCCTATAATTCGGTGACCAGAACTGTTCACAATATTCCAAATTTGGCCTTACCAATGCCTTGTACAATTTTAACATTACATCCCAACTTCTGTACTCAATGCTCTGATTTATAAAGGCCAGCATTCCAAAAGCCTTCTTCACCACCCTATCTACATGAGACTCCACCTTCAGGGAACTATGCACTGTTATTCCTAGATCTCTCTGTTCCACAGCATTCCTCAATGCCCTACCATTCACTCTGTATGTTCTATTTGGATTATTCCTGCCAAAATGTAGAACCTCACACTTCTCAGCATTAAACTACATCTGCCAACATTCAGCCCGTTCTTCTAACCGGCATAAATCTCTCTGCAAGCTTTGAAAACCCACCTCATTATCCACAACACCTCCTACCTTAGTATCATCAGCATACTTACTAATCCAATTTACCACCCCATCATCCAGATCATTTATGTATATTACAAACAACATTGGGCCCAAAACAGATCCCTGAGGCACCCCGTTAGTCACTGGCCTCCATCCCGATAAACAATTATCCACCACTACTCTCTGGCATCTCCCATCTAGCCACTGTTGAATCCATTTTATTACTCCAACATTAATACCTAACGACTGAACGTTCTTAACTAACCTTCCATGTGGAACTTTGTCAAAGGCCTTGCTGAAGTCCATATAGACTACATCCACTGCCTTACCCTCGTCAACATTCCTCGTAACTTCTTCACAAAATTCAATAAGGTTTGTCAAACATGACCTTCCATGCACAAATCCATGCTGGCTACTCCTAATCAGATCCTGTCTATCCAGATAATTATAAATACTATCTCTAAGAATACTTTCCATTAATTTACTCACCACTGATGTCAAACTGACAGGTCTATAATTGCTAGGCTTACTTCTAGAACCCTTTTTAAACAATGGAACCACATGAGCAATACGCCAATCCTCCGGCACAATCCCCGTTTCTAATGACATCTTAAAGATCTCCGTCAGAGCTCCTGCTATCTCTACACAAAATTCCCTCAAGGTCCTGGGGAATATCCTGTCAGGATCCGGAGATTTATCCACTTTTAAATTTCTTAAAAGTGCCAGTACTTCCACCTCTTTAATTGTCATAGGTTCCATAACTTCCTTACTTGTTTCCCACACCTTACACAATTCAATATCCTTCTCCTTAGTGAATACCGAAGAGAAGAAATCATTCAAAATCTCTCCCATCTCCATTGGCTCCACACATAGCTGACCACCCTGATTCTCTAAGGGACCAATTTTATCCCTCACTATCCTCTTGCTTTTAATATAACTGTAGAAACCTTTCGGATTTACTTTCACCTTATTTGCCAAACCAACCTCGTATCTTCTTTTAGCTTTTCTAATCTCTTTCTTAAGATTCCTTTTACATTCTTTATATTCCTCGAGCAATTCCTTTACTCCATGCTGCCTATATCTATTGTAGACATCCCTCTTTTTCCGAACCAAGTTTCTAATATCCCTTGAAAACCATGGTGCTTTCAAACCTTTAACCTTTCCTTTCAAACTAACATTTCTTAATGTAATTTATAGTTTTTTATTATGCCGCAAAACAACAAATTCAAGACTTATGCCATTGATATTAAACCTGATCCTGGCTACAGTTTAATTGCTGGGTGGAATATAAGGTTTATCATCTGTCTGATTTTCCTTCATGCATTCTATGCTAGAGGTTATTTTGTACCCGTATATGTGCTTTTGTTTATCAAAACAACTAGGGTCATTTTGCATTATTTCCAGTATTGCTATGAGAGAAAGAAATCTGTATCCTGATGAACTAGAAATAAAAATGCCCTATTCTTCACCAAAACATAGTGCAACAGCACCCCCTAGTGTCCATCAGGCAGCACTTTCTAATGGCTGTGTCAAGGGAGGTGGAAACATTAGCAGAGAAGAAAATGAATGTTTTAAGTCATCATAAGGGAAACTTCTGCCATTGAGAAAACCTTCTGATCTGCTGAAGGAATAAATTTTGGTAATGTACATGGTAATGCTAATCAGCAATACCAAGGAAAGATGGCTCAAAAGATGAGTAGAAAACACTGGGATGTTTGTTGCAGTCAGTGTGAAGAAGCACTCATACTGTTTAAAGAAAAGCAAACATAAGAGAGTAGATTACGCATGTATTAAGCTGAACCAGGGTTATATAGTGTGAAAATCTGAAAATTAGCTTTCGCGTGTATACTCACTACCTAGGAGAGTAGGCCCTTTAACCTGCGGTGTCTTTGCTGACCACGATGCCAATTGAAACTAGCCCCATTTTGCTTGCAGATTCTCTGGGGAAAAGAAAATATAATTACAAGATAAAGAAAGGGTATGACACAAAAAATAAGTAATTTACATATTCATTCACATCTGAATAAAGACTTGATTCAGTTTCATTGAACATCTCTAAAAAAAATTGCAGGAAGTTGATTTGCTGGACCTTGGTTAACAAACTGTAAAAAATACTTAAAAGGCAGCTTCATATTTGGGGGGGGGGGGTGTGGAGGGTGTTAGTGCTTGAGTTATGTTAATGACACACGAATGACTGGTTCAGAAATGAGGTTTGATAGTGAGGACCAGTAATTTGAAGGACTGGAGTTCGACAGCAGCCCCAGTTAAATAATTTTAACTTACAGTTTTGATGGCAATCAACCTTTAAAGGACCAGAATTAGGAAATTGCTTGAAGTATTAGGCTCCTAATATGCAGAAGGTATGGGTTTAAAATGATTTTCAGATGCATGCCTTTGTTAACTAGTGATTTTAGGTCACTTCCAGCAGAGATTGAGGGCATGCAAATTAATTGACATTTTATTTCATTCACTGATTGTTTCCTGCATGAAGAAGCCATAATAAATGTGTCACTTACTAGGCATTTTCCATAAGACAATAAGACAAAGGAGCAGAAGTCAGGCATTTGGCCCATCAAGTCTGCTTGGCCATTTCATCATGAGCTGATCCAATCTCCCCTTTAGTCTCATTCCCCCGCCTTCTCAACATAACCTTTGATGCCCTGACTACTCAGATACCTATTAATCTTTGCCTTAAATACACCCAATGACTTGGCTTCCACTGCTGCCCATGGCAACAAATTCCAGAGATTCACCACTCTCCGGCTAAAAATTTTTTTTCGCATCTCTGTTCTGAATGGGCGCCCTGCAATCCTCAAGTCATGTCCTCTTGTACTAGACTCCCCCACCATGGGAAACAACTTTGCCACATCCACTCTGTCCATGCCTTTCAACATTCAAAATGTTTCTATGAGGTCCCCCCTCATTCTTCTAAACTCCAAGGAGTACAGTCCAAGAGCGGTCAAACATTCCTCATATGTCAAATCTCTCATTCCCAGAATCATTCTAGTGAATCTTCTCTGAACCCTCTACAATGTCAGCACATCCTTTCTTAAATAAGGAGCCCAAAACTGCACACAGTATTCCAAGTGAGGTCTTCCAGTGCCTTATAGAGCCTCAACATCACATCCCTGCTCCTATACTCTATTCCTCTAGAAATGAATGCCAACATTGCATTCACCTTCTTCACCACCGACTCAACCTGGAGGTTAACCTTAAGGGTATCCTGCACAAGGACTCCCAAGTCCCGTTGCATCTCAGAACTTTGAATTCTCTCCCCATTTAAATAAAAGTCTGCCCATTTATTTCTTCTACTAAAGTGCATGACCATACACTTTCCGAGATTGTAATTCATTTGCCACTTCTTTGCCCATTCCCCCAATCTATTCAAGTCTCTCTGCAGACTCTCTGTTTCCTCAACACTACCGGCCCCTCCACCTATCTTTGTATCATCAGCAAACTTAGCCACAAAGCTATCTATTCCATAATCCAAATTGTTGATATACAACGTAAAACAAAGCGGCCCCAAAACGGACCCCTGTGGAACACCACTGGTAACCAGCAGCCAACCAGAATGTGATCCCTTTATTCCCACTCTCTGTTTCCTGCCAACCAACGCTCTATCCACGTATGTAACTTCCCATAATTCCATGGGCTCTTGTTTAGCAATGTTTCCTCCATTGGCAGATGAACATTTTCCTGTATCTGGGCCTTGGGCCAAAGTATTAAATGTGTTAAATTTATGAATGGAGTATGCAGGCTGTTAGTTTTGTGTAAACTAGGTGATATTGGAAAGAGTGTCAATTACAAATTCATTCACTACAATTAGACAATTTACAGCAGGCAGCTCACACAATGTCATTTATTTTATACCCCTCCTTTGTGATCAATGACATATCAACTTGCCATTGCTTAGAGTTAGGCCTGAGACATGTACCTGAGCAGGGAGTCCTGAGGCCTGAATGAAGTTGCAGTAAGCCTCGTCTAAATACCATGGATGAAATCTATTACTCTTCCAATACACCATCCTCTGCAATTTCCACCATCTCCGAAGTGATTCCTCCACTAAACATACATTTACCTCACACCCCCCCCCACCCCCGCTTTCACCTCCTCCATTACCTCCAATCAGGGTCCCAAACAGTCCTTCCTAGTGAGTCAACACTTCACCTGTGAATCTTCTGGGGTTGTCTAATGTGTCCAGTTCTCCCAATGAGGCCTTCTCTATATTGGTGAGGCTGTTGCAAATTGAGGGACTGCTTTATTGAGCACCTCTGCTCCATCTATCAAAATCGGAACTTCCCATTGGCCAAACATTTTAACTCGGATTCCCACTCCTGCTCCTACATGTTGGTCCATGGGGCTATAGGAGGCCACCCTCAGTGTGGAGGAACAACATCTTATATTCCGTCTGGCTAGCCTCCAACCTGAAGGCATGAATATTGATTCCTCCTTCCGGCGAAAAAAAATTCCCTCCCTTCCCCTCTTCTCCTGCTCCCCATTCTGGCCTTTTACATCGTCACACTTGCCTATCATTCCCTCTGGATCCCCTCCTACTTCCCTTTCTCTCATGGTCCACTCTCTTCTCCAATCAGATACCTTCTTCTCCAATCCTTGACTTTTCACCTGGCTTCACCTATCACCAAGTTATTCTCCTTCCTCTCCCTCCACCTTTTTAACCTGGCATATTCTCCCTTCTATTCCAATCCTGAAGAAGGATCCCAACCCGAAACATCGACTGTTCCATAGATGCTGCCTGACCTGCATTTTGTGTGTTGCTTTGGACTTCCAGCACCTGCAGAACTTCTCTTTCACTGCAGCTTATTTTGCGATTCAAATTTCAGCCCTCACAGTAGCAGCCCTTAGATAAGAGTTGAGAATGTAACAGAAGAGGTCTAATAGTATTTTCAGTGATTAACACAAATGCTTCATTTGGATTTAAGATATATGAACACTTGCTGGCTCATATTTTGTGTTAAAAAGATGATAAGCTCTTTGGGTTTCTCGATAATCCTGCACTCACTTTTAAATCTTGATTTTGTAACTGTGACAGATTTATATACAGTATTTACACTTCATACAATTTCAAACCAAAGAGTTTTCTGACTATCCTTTATAGGAAGTTGCAGTCCTGTCTCTGATCACATTGGTTGGGGATCCTGTTTTATAGAATATGCAAATATTTCCTACTGGCTTAGATTATAAAAATGTTATGAGAGTGATCATCTCCTGCTAGACCTACAACATGCAGATCAGATTTGATTCACCAAAATAGATAACGATAATTAAGTATGTAGGCTGAAATGAATACGATGAAGCAGTTTTATCAACTCAGTGAGAAATGTCTCAAATATTTAAAGAGTTTCATTATTATGTTTGGAGATATTATTACCCATTTAAGGTTTACTAAACGTCACACAAAAAAAAAACAAATAGCTAATGTTTATCCAAAATCATCTGATTTGGGAACTATAAAGACCACATTCTTGAATGCTCTTGTGGAGAGATATCTTTGTGACAGCATAACATAAATAGCTAGGTTTTCCAAAAGGTGCACTTCAGCACTTCCAAGTTTGTGGAAAACAAACTGCATCTTCTGATAACTGGAGAGGTAATTACACCAGGACTTCTCATTGCAGTGTAATTTGAGTTGAGACGCTGCATCAGGACTGAGAGTGTAGAAGCAAAATAGCCAACATATAGATTTGAGAGGGAAGGGTGAGACAGAGGCTAGCAGTGTTGCAAGGACTTGGCTGCAGGGGGATCCCAAGTGCTGGACACAGGCACGGAGGCAGGATTGAGAGGTGTTAGCGCAGTCGCGAGTGTGGAATAAGTATCCAGGAGAGTCCTGACCCTGAAAGCAGGTTCACGTAGAGAATCCAGGAAAACGATGTGGAACTTAGAACTGACAGTCCTAAAGAACTATGAAACAAGGTTACTCATACAAGAGTCAACCAACAATCTGGCAGCTCCTTGTTGTGATTACAGGGTTTTTATCCTGCATTTACTGATTGAAGGCAGGTGTGTGTAATTAGTGGAACTGGGAATGATTAGAAATTAGACAAGGGGATTGAAGCCGATTACTGTGGTAGAAGCAAGGTGGGGAATTGCCAGACGGGACCATGACAAGCAGGTGTCATGTGCAACCAGTATGGGGTTGGGTTGGGAGGGCGGCGGTAGTCATGCACAAATGGAGGTAGGTGGGGAGTAGGGTGGGTATTGCTGAGACTGAACATAGTATTGTGGTAGGGAGAAATAACGGTATATCCTGGTAATGAGGGAGGGGTAGAGATGGAGAGGATGAACAAAGAGAGAGAAATTGAGAGTGTTCATG
Source organism: Hypanus sabinus (assembly GCF_030144855.1). NCBI lineage: Eukaryota > Metazoa > Chordata > Chondrichthyes > Myliobatiformes > Dasyatidae > Hypanus > Hypanus sabinus. The sequence goes on from NC_082714.1 coordinate 136,734,901, forward strand.
GGAGTGGTTAAGAAGCACAATGAATATTGGTTACCACAAATTGGGAAATTCATATCATTAGATTGTAGGCTACACAAATGGAATATGAGGTGAGGCTCCTCAAGTTTGTGTTTTGCCTCACCATTGGTAGAGAAGGCTGGAGACAGGCAGATTAGGATGGAAATGGAAAGAGGAGTTGAAATAGTCAGAGTGATAGCCACTCTGGACAGAGCACAGCTCTGCAAAACGTTTGCTTGGTCTCATGTTTGTAGAGAAAGTCACATCACAAAGATTGAATTCAGTAGACAAGGCTGGAGCAGTTGCACGTGAATTTCTACACCTCATCTGAAAGTGCTGTTCAGGTCCCTGAATCTGTCCAGCAACTTTCACCCTACCCTCCAGTTCAACTGCACTGTCTCCGACATTTCTCTTCCTTTTCTGGATCTGTCTCCACTTCAGACTAGGGTTTTGGATAGAGAAGTGGGAGAATGTAGGTGAGCAGTTATTGCATTTTCTGTGCAATTATCACAGGAAGGAGGACAATAACAGTGCTAATTAAAGTGTGAACCGATGTATAGTGAGGTAAGCAGTCCTATTGGAAGACTGGAAGGGGAGAGGAGATGACGACCTCAGATATATAGAGGTTAGTGTTCTAGAAGATGAGGGCAAAGGGATCAGTATTTCTGGAAGGGAGAATATGAGGTTGACTGCATTAGAGAGAAAACCTCAGTTTGGAAAAAGGACAAGTTAACAAAAGTAATGCAAAGTATTAAAGTAGTGGATTATCATTAATGCATTATCATATTAAAAAAAACTGGGAGAATAGAAGAGAAAGGGAGAAAATTAGTCAGTATAGATGAGGAGGTCAGGGATGTTGTTTACTAGGCAATTCCAATAAACAGATAGAGAAAATGATTGAGAACAGAGCCATGTGAAAGTGAGGGAAGAGTAGAAATTTGTGACAACACTGATGAGACATTCCAATTAAGGAAAGCAGGAAGAGATACATATCAATTGCAGTCATCAAATGCTTCAGAGAAAGAGATGAAGATGAGGACTTATGTAGGGCTGAAATCAAAAATACTGCACATATCACACAAAGAAACAGACATAGTTGGGATCCAAGTATGTTCCCATAGCAACACCTCTTATTTGGAGAAATTGATTAGAATTCAGTATAAAGCTTTTTTGCTGATGTCTGAGACATTTTTAGGAGGATCGTTATCGTCAGCAGGAGGCTCAGGAACTTCACTATTGTTTCAAATCATTGATATCAAGGCCTGACTTGATTGTGCAGTGCAGTGAATTCTCCCTCCTCCAAGGTTAATGGGTCCTTCCTCTCTCAGGTCAAAGCTGTGCCTTCTTTGACACCGGAGTCCTGCATTACAGTAATTAGACATAACTACATTGTTAATAGACTGTAAACCATTTTGCTGTTTGTGGAAAGATCGAGACCTTTAAATTATGATTTATATCAAATTGTCATAAAATAAATGAGCAAGTATAATATGAGGTTATGAACAACTGCAGGGTGGAATAAACTAATGAAGAAGATTAATGTTGGCCTTTGTTATCACTGACAAATTATTATCATCAGATCACACACACCAAGCCTAGTTTCTAAAGATAAAAGATTATACTGAAGTTTAGCTTAATTTGTCACATGGAAACATACACCAGAATGGGTTCTTGTGTTGAGGATGTTCTGAAGGCAGCCTGTATGCATTGCATGCTTCCAGCACCAACGTAGCACGCTCGTAATTTCCTAACTCTAACTTTTCTTTGGGTTAGAGTCTTTGGAATGTGGGAGCACCCGGAGGAATCCCACACGGGAGAATGTACCCAAAGACTCCTTACAGACAGTGGTGGGAACTGGACCCTATCTTACAGCTGGGGGTGTGAAGGGTTAAACTAATCTCTATGCTACCGTCCCATCTTGAAAAGGAAATCACAGCTAGGAGCACTAATTTTAAATAATATGAGACGTGAATTGAAATGTTACGCGGCGGCTTAAGAGTGTTTGTAGAGTGCATAATATCTGGAATGAAATCTTTAAATTTCAAAGTCCAGTACTGTGCCAAAGTCTTAAGCACCTGTATGTAGCTAGGGTGCCTTAGACTTTCGCAGGGTACTGTAGTAATTTTATGTACTGCACTTTACTGCTGCCAGAAAAACACAAACTTCTGGACATGTGTGTGATCATGATCCTGATTCTGATATGGGCCCACATTGTAGACTGAGAGTGAGAAGGAGTCAAGGAGAGTGGAATCATGGGTTGGAAAAAGGGAAGGGAGAGCGGAGGAAACAGGAAGAGGCAGAGAGACATTCTGTAATGATCAATAAACCAATTGTTTGGAATCAAATGACCTTGCCTAGTGTCCCGAGACGGGGTATGTCTGCTCCTATGCCACCCTCTGGCCAGGCACTCCTCCTATGCCACTTGTCCCACACCCCTCCCATAGCATTCCACCCTCACCATTCCTAACATCCTTTGATCCTGCCAGATTTACGAAATTACTCTCCGCTGCCTGTTGACAAATAGAGTGCTGTGCAAAAGTCAGAGGCACCCTGGCTATATTTTGTGCCCAAGACTTTTGCGGAGTAGTGTAAATGTCAAAAATCAGGTAAGTCCCGTCGGAGGAAATGGACGTCGCTGTTCTTGTGTTGCCCTTGATGACCAAAACAGGAATATTTTTACTTGGAAAGTGACAAACGAGTACAGCCAGCAGTAAGGTTTTTCCATAATATCCGGAATTCAGCAATTTGTCTCTGGTTTTAATGTTGCTTTTTCCAAGGGTTCAGCAGTGCTGTATTCCTGCAAATTAGTTTCTCTTGTAGCTCACAGGCTGTCATTTCCCATTTAAACCTTTAACATCACCATGGTTAGTGTCAGAACAGTAATTGCTGCCCTTTCACAGTGATAAAAATAGCATCTAATATCTTACAACAAAATCAGCCACACTAAATGAAATACTTTTGCCATTTTGTTTAATGAAGGCCACTGATACTTCTGGTTTAATAATTACTAAAATATGATTTACATCTTCTTTTGTTACCTTGACTACAACTTCTTTTATCATCACAATGAAACATACAGAATATTTCCACTTACCTTGAAAATCAGTTTTTAATTCTGTATACTACATACAAGAACATAATTATTTTAATGTGAGATGGGAAATATTTATTCTTTTGCAACTCTGTTGACAGATATTTGTTGTACATTTAATATCTAATGTGAAATTATCAATGTCCCTACATATAAAACCAAAAAAAATATTAAGTTTTTAACAAAATAAAAGCAGGCAGTACTCTTCAGCTCCAGCAGCATATATGAAGAGATAAACATAATTTGTCTAAGTCCTGCTGCAATCGCATAACTTCCTCAACATTACCTACCCTTCCACCTACCTTCGTATCATCTACAAACTTTATCACAAAGCCATCAATTCCATTATCCAAATCATTGACAAACAATGTGAAAAGTAGCAGTTCCAATACTGACCCCTGAGAAACAACACTGGTCACTGGCAACCAACCAGAAAATGCCTCCTTTATTCCCACTCACTGCCTCCTGCCTGTAAGTTTTTTTTCTATCCATGCCAGTATCTTTCCTGTAATGCCATGGAATTTTATCTTGTTAAGCAGGCTCATGTGTGGCACCTTATCAAATGTCTTCAGAAAATCCAAGTAAATGACATCCACTGCCTCTCCTTTGTCCACCCTGCCGGTTACTTCCTTGAAGAACTCTACCAGATTTGTCATGCAAGATTTCCCTTTACAGAAACCATGCTGACTTTGATTTATTTTATCATTAGTCTCCAAGTACCCCGAAACCTCATCATTAATAATAGTCTCCAACACTTTCCCAGGTTAGGCTAACTGATCTATAATTTCCTTTCTTTTGCCTTCCTCCCTTCTTAAAGAGTGGAGTGACATTTGCAATTTTCCAGACCTTTGGAACCAGCCCAGAATCAAGTGATTCTTGAAAGATCATAAACAATGCATCTGCTATCTCTTCAGCAACCTCCCGCAGAACTCTAGGTTGTAGTCCATCTGGTCCAGATGACTTATCCACCTGAAGGCCTTTTAGTTTTTGTCTAGCACCTTTTCCTTTGGAGTAGCACTGGCACTCACTCCTGCTCCCTGACACTCATGGACCTCTGGCACACTGTTAGTGTCTTCCACAGTGAAGACTGATGCAAAGTAGTTATTAAGTTCAAATGCCATTTTTACGTCCCCCATTACAACCTCTCCAGTGTCATTTTGCAGTCATCCTATATCAACCCTCACCTCCCTTTTACTCTTTCTATAACTGAAAAAACTTTTAGTATCCTGCTTTATATTATTGGCTAGCTTACCTTCATATTTCATCTTTTCCCTTCTGAAGGCTTTTTAGATGCCTTTAGGTAGCTCTTAAACTTTACAATCATTTGACTTCCCACTCACTTTTGCTATATTATATACCTTTTCCTCGACATTTATGCAGTTCCTAACTTCCCTTGTGAGACACGGTTGCCTACCCATCATTTGAGAACTTATTCTGTGGGACATATCTATCCTGTTCCTTGTGAAATATTCCCAGAAACTTCAGCCACCCCTGCTCTGCCATTATCCCTGCCAGTATCCTCCTCCAATCCATCTGGGCAAGCTCCTCTCTCATGCCTCTGTAATTCCGTTTATTCCTTCGCAACACTGATATGTGTGACTTACACTTCTCTCTCTGAAAGTGCAGTATGAATTCAATCATATTATGATCACTGTCTCCTAAGGGTTCCTTTATGTTAAGCTCCTTAATAATAGCTGGGTTATTATACAACACTCAATCTAAAATAGCATTCCCCGAGAAGGCTCAAGCACAAGCTTCTCTAAAAAGCCATCTCAAAGGCATTCAATAAATTCCCTGTCTTGCGATCTGGCACCAACTTGATTTTCCCCACCCTCTTGCATTTTCAAGTCCCCCATTACTATTGTGACGTTACCCTTATTACCTGCCCTTTCCAGCTCTCTTTGCAATCTCAAATCTACATCTTGGCTATTGTTTGGGAGCCTATATATAATTCCCAATATGTATCTTTTTACTCTTGCTGTGTCTTAACTTCACCCACAAGGATTCTGCATTCTCTGACCCTATGTCACCCCTTTTGAAAAATGTATTCCATCTTTTACCAACAGAGTCACACCACCACCTATGCCTTCCTGCCTGTCCTTTTGATACAAAGTATATCCTTTGATATTAAGCTCGCAACAATGACTGTTTTTCATCCACGACTCAGTGATGCCCACAACATCAGACTGACCAATCTCTAATTGCGCCACATGTTTGTCCACCTTATTCCAAATGCTACATGCATTTAAATACAGCACCTTCAGTCCTGCATTCTTCTCCCTTTTGAATTTTGCCTCTGTGGTACAATTTAACTCTTTTCTCTGGTTGCATTTGTACCCAATCATTGGCTTGCCCTTCCTTATAATCATATTACATCCATGATCTACTTGTAAAACTGCTGACTCATCCTCAGCTCTATCATACTGGTTCCCATCCCCCTGTCATATTAGTTTAAACCACTCCAAACAGTTCTAGCAAACCTGCCCACAAGGATATTGGTCCCCATCAGATTCAAGTGCAGCTCATCCCTTTTCTACACATCACACCTGCCCCAGAAGAGGTTCCAATGACCCAGAAAATCTGAATCCCTGACCCCTGCTTCATACCTTCAGCCATGCATTTATCTGCCTCATCATTCTATTCCTATCCTCACTGTTGTGTGACACAGGCAGCCATCTCGAGATTACTACCCTTGAGGATCTGCTTCTCAGCTTCCTAACTCCCTGTATTCTGTTTTCAAGATTTCCTCCCTTTTTCTACTTATGTTGTTGGAACCAATATGTACCACAACTTCTGGCTGCTCACCCTCCCTTTTCAGGATATTGTAGTTGCATTCAGAAACTTTGCAGATCTTAATACCTGGGAGGCAAACTACTATCCATATTTCTTTTTCATGTCAACAGAATTGTCTATCTGTCTCCTATTATTGCTGCCGTCCTCTTCAGCTCCCTACCCTTCTGAGCCACAGAGCCAGAGGTACAGCCGCTGTTGCTTCCCCCAGGTAGGTCTTCCTGCCAACCATACTCAAAGTGGAGTTCATAGAAGCATAGAAAACCTGTATAGCACAATACAGGCCCTTTGGCCCACAAAGCTGTCCTTACCTTAGAAATTACCTAGGGTTACCCATAGTCCTCTATTTTTCTAAGCTCCATGTACCTATCCAGGAGTCTCTTAAAAGACCCTATCATAACCGCCTCCACCACTGTAACTGGCAGCCCATTCCACACACTCACCACTCTCTGTATATTGTTAAAGGGGACAGCCACAGGGGTCCTCTCCACAATCTGATGTTTTCCTTTCCCTCTCTTGACAGCAACCCATTTATCTGTCTCCTTGTAGCCTTGGGGTGACTAGCTCCCTGTAGCTCTTGTCTATCACCTTCTCACTCTTCCTAACAAGCTGAAGGTCACTGAGCTGCAGCTGCAGTCCCCGTACACAGTCTCTATGGAGCTGCATCTCAATGCACCTAGTGCAGATCTGGCCACTGGATAGCTGGAAGTCTCCTGAAAATTCAATATCTGACACCCAGAACAGAACACTGGCCCTGCAGAAATAGCCCCTACTCTTTCAAGAGTTAAATAACAAAAGGAAATAAGAAATAAACTTAACTACTTACCTCGCCTCTGTCAGTTCTTGCTGAAGTCTGTTCAGACAAAGCCTTACCACTCTGACTCACACCCATGATGACCGCTCCTATGATGACCACTCCACCAGCCGATGCCTTACAAGTCTGACTCAGACTTAAGATGACCACTCCTACGTGGACCATTCCATGTCTCTCTTTTATAGAGAATGGGCTATTCAAGCTCCACTTCACTACTGACACATCAACAACTCCTGCTGAAAACTAGTTGTTTTCTCGAGCTCCACTCCTGACCTATGTTTGAATACTTCTACTGTGTCTGCATGGCTGTCCAATCAACTTGGCCTCCACAGTAGTTTCTCGCAATAAATTCCACAGATTCAACATCCTCTAGCTAAAGAAATTCCTCATCATCTTTCTTCTAAAGGGATGTCCTTTTATTCTGAGTCTATCCAGGCCTTTCAATATTTGGTAAGTTTCAACAGGATTCCCTCTCATCCTCTCTCCTTTGCTTTTATGCTGTCTTTGGTTTCCCTTGTCAGCCCCAGTTGCCTCATTCACTTTTTAGAATGCTTCTTCTTTGGAATGATCACTGATCTTGTGTCTTCCAAATTACTCACGGAAACACTAGTAAATGCTGCTCTACCATCATCCCTGCCATTGGCTCCCTTCTAATCAACTTTGGCCAGCTCCTGTCTTATGCCTCTGCAGTTATCTTCAATCAACTGATTGTCTGGTTTTAACTGGTTGATTGTCAATCAACTGGTTTGTCTGATTTTAGCTTCTCCCTCTTAAATTGCAGGGTAAATTATGTCATATTATGATCACTACCTCCTAAGAGTTCCTTTACATTAAGCTCCCTAATCAAATCTGATTTATTGTACAACACCCAATCCCGAATTGCATTTTCCCTAGTCAGTTTAATCACAAACTACTCTAAAAAGTCATCTTGTAAGCATTCTACAAACTCCTTCTCTTGGGATCCAGAGTTAATTTTCCCAGTCTACCTGAATATTGAAGTCTACCATAACCTTGCCTTTCTTACATGCCTTTTAAAAAACTCCTGTTGTAAATTATATTCCACATCCTGATTATTATTCAGAGGCAAATGTACAATTCATTTCAAGGTCATTTTACCCTTACAGTTTCTTAACTTTACCCACAAGGATTCTTCATTTTCTGATCCTATATCACTTCCTGTTAAGGATTTGATTCCATGTTTTATCAACAGAGCCAACCCCGTCTGCCCATCTGCTTGTCTATTCAATAGAATGTGTATTATTATCCTTGGATATTTAGCTCCTAGCAGTGACCTTCTTTCAGCTGTAACCCACAGCACTGTATCTGACAATTACTAAATGCACTGTATATTCATTTACTCTACCTTCTTTTGTATACTGCATATATTCAAGTATAGCACTCAGTCCTGTATGCACTACTCCTCTTCTCAAATTTGTGCCCATGTTGTCTGAAGTTAAATTCATATCCCTTTTGAAACTTCTTGTTTTTTATTCTGGAGACTTCACTCTCCTTCTCTTTTACTTTATCCATACATTTCCAGTCTGTTGAAGTTACCCCCATACTATTTAGCTTAAAGCACTATCTATAGCCCTAGTTAAGCAATTCACCAGGATCCTGGTCCCAGCATGGTTCAGGTGAAACCTGCCCTATTGGAACAGTTCCTTTCTTCCCCGATACTGGTGCCAATTCCCTATGAATTCAAAACCACTTCTCTGACACCAATCTTAAAGACGTGCATTTAACTCTGATATTATTGACCCTGTGCCAATTTGCACATGGCTCAGGTAGAGAGGAATACCTCTTTGCTTTTGATTTTTTAAATTTAGTCCATAGCTGTTCAAATTCCCTGATGAGAACTTCTTTACTTGTTACAATGTTAGTCCACATAGAGACCAGGCAGGCAACACACCCTTCAGGACTCTCGATCCTGATGACAAGAAAATTGCATCTGTTTCCCGACTATACAATTCCCTCATCTCGAATGGCTTCCTGAAACACAGTGTCACGGTTAGCTGCTCGTCCTTCCTACAGTCCCCACTCCCACTCATTCAGGAGTGAGAATCTGTGGCCTGCTGGACAAGTTCAAGGGCTGTGACTCCTCCAGCACCACCTCTTGGACCTGCCTCAGACATAAAGCTGACAGCAAACTCTGTACCATTTACTCTGTTTTTCTCTCCCTGTAGATACCATCAGACTCATTGACTATTTCCATACTCAAGACCAGTAATACAGTATTTCTGATATTTTAATGGTATTTTTTATATATAAATATATTATCAATGCTCTTTCTAAAAGTGGTTTACACACACTAATTGTACTCTGCTTTGTCAGTGCATTCAGTTCCTAGTTTGAAATATTGTTAGGGCTGGGACCCTTTAAAAAACGATGTGAAAAAAACAACATAAATGGAAAAACGTGCATCACTACTCTTTGCATGCAGTTTTACTTGCTGGAACATATTATGAAGAAATGGGCACAGAGTGCACTGTGCCTGATTTTCCTAGTATTTTGATGCTTAATCTTAGCAAATGGAAAATCAGCAAGCCATAAATTGGTTGGCTGATTATCTGATATATCCTGCTGTCAAATGAGGTTCTGTACAGGGCGATTAATCTTAATGAAGGGGAGATTGCAATGCCATAAATGCATAAATTGAACATCTGAATTTCAGATCTGTTCTGCATTTGAGTAACATTGTACCATGAGTAGACTCAGAAAATGCAGCCAATTTCTCTATGTTATCTCTTCTCTCTCTTGGGAAATCGGAGACCCACTGATAATCTTGAAAAGAATAAAAATGTTTCAGAAGATTTCTGACAGGCTGCAGTTAACATGACAGTTTCACTTCTTATTTCATCCAAATGCTTAAATCCACATTATTATTATAAACAGAGATTGTTGTAGTGAGATTGATATGATAATTCTTCAGATAAATGAAATACATGATGTGCATCAGTCCAGTTAAATACCATTCTTTGTTCAAAAAGCCTCTAAAATGTTAAATTCTCAGGTGGGTAAGAGAGAGGGGTAACTGCTAAATGCTCTATTATGCAGTGAATGGAATAATGGGCAGTACGTTCCTCAGGGTTCAATGATCAGAAGCATGGAAGGTTTCTACCTGAAACGTTGACAAGTTCTTTCCGCCCACCAATGCTACTCGGTCTTCTGACATCCCCCAGCAGACTGTGTTGTTGGTGATTCGGGAATCATGTTTCTACCACACTGCATAGGGAGAACACTTTCCTTTCCTGAAGGGCATTTGTGAATCAGGTGACTTTTTGTGTGAAACTAATGCAATAATTATCATTGAGGCTAGCTTTTGTTTACTGTTCCAGCTTTGTTTAATTAATTTAATTTAAATTTTCATGTATTTGGATCATTAACTGTTTGTCCCATAACAACCACATATTGCTTTTAATGTTTAACTTGTTACACTGCTGTTAGATTTTCATGCAATATCGATGGTTCATCTAGTCTTTACTCACTTCAAGCAGCAACATGCTAATCATATGTGATGGGTAACACATTGACCAAAACAATAGCTTACATTATTAAACAACAGCTTAACTGGATCTGCCTTAAAACTGTAAGAATAGTAGGAGCATTTTCAATGACATTTCCTACCTTGTTGAGGCCTCTATTATCTGGATCTGAAGTTAGGAGTTTGTTGGAATCACTTTGATTAATGCACTTACCATGGTCATCTATAGTGCTCTTCTCCAAGTTCTCCATTTCATTGAATTTACTTTTGTTTGATTCCACATTTTCTCATCATTCCACAGCCCGTGTACACCTCCTTACCCAGCAATCTATCTTGAAACCTGTACTTTCCACTCTGATGTCCTCCAGATAGCCATCTGGACAACGCTCCATTTTGTCATCCATATAGGTACATCCCAAATGTATGCTCACATACATCTGTCACCATCACTTCTGCATTGTGGGAGAACTACATGTCTAACAATTTCCAATCAAGGGTGTGCTTGATCCTCCCCCACCTGCTTCCACCTCGCTGTTCACTAGTTCTTCATAGCCATTCCAATGTCCTGCCTCTGTCACTGACTCCCTCATCAGGCCCACCATGTTTCCTTTATCCACCAACCCTGTTTTACAGGCTGTAAATGTTACCCAACTCATTCAAACCACTGTCACTGAAAGTTAAACAAGAGAAAATCTACAGATGCTGGAAATCTGAGCAACACACACAACGTGCTGGAGGAGCTCAGCAGGTCAGGCAGCATCTATGGAAAAAAGTGCAGTTGTAAAATAAACTATCCTATTGTAAATGTTGACAGAAATAACCTTCTACTCTTAAAATTTATCTCGCTTGTTAGCACCACTCTAGGTTGCTCTGTTTAAGCCAGCTCTTCCAAATGTGAGATCACTTTCAAATAAGATTTTTATCTTGAATTATTTTATTACTTGTACAGCCATTGATTTTATGTTCTTAACTGAGACCTGATTAAAGTCAAATGAATACAGCCAATTATCTGAACTGCATCCCCTGACTATGACAGTTTCAGTGTACTCAGGCCCAGTGAACAAGGTGGCGGGCTTGCCACTGTGTTCAAAAAAGTACTTTAGGTGCAATCTGCTGTCTATCAACGATATTTCAGGTTTTGAGGGACATATGTTTATAATTTGTGCCACAGATCCTGAACTCTGTATCATAATTTATCACCTACCTAAATTCAATGCTCGCTTTCTCTCAGAATTCCTATCCTCTATTGAACTACAACAGGACTGACATGGCTGGTGATTTCAATATACGTAGTTTTGATCTCTTAAATGCAAACTTTATGGCAGCTGAATTCTGTCACAAGGGTGGGCGTTGAGAACGGACCCAAATGGAAGACACAGACACTGAAGTACTAGAGACAGGACTAGGTGTGTCAAGAAAGCAAGGGAAGTGGGGAAGAAATGACACTGGACAAGACACAGGCCCTGGATGAGACTAGGATACAGGGCCTGGGCTAGGACTAGACAAGGAAAGCGGAGCCTGGATGAGGAACTAGGAACCTGGACAATGACTCCGAGCCAGAAACTGGACAGGGACCCAGAACCTGGGTCTTGACTCAGGCTCAGGCTCCGGATCTAGGTGAGGACAAGATGTGGCAAAGCAACAGGACTGGATGTGGGAGCAGGACGTGGGACTCCAGGGCTGGATGCGGACATGAAGCTCAGACTTGGACAAGGAGACAGGAACATGGAACACAGAGCCAGGACCCCTCCTTGGGAGCAGGACGTAGGGCCGGGACTCATACACAGAAAGCTGAAAATGACAAGACAGTTCCCAACACAAGGTAATGGCAAACAGCCCGATCTACCTAGCAAAGGCATAGACCCAGAGACAGTTCCAAACACCAAAAGACAGTTCCTCATCTAGACACAGCAAGGCTCCGGTCTTGCTCCAGCAGTAGAACTTGACAGCAAGAATAGGCAAGGACACAGGCAAGGCTCCAGCCAAGGGCTACAGAAAGAAGGGGAAGGGAAGGGAACAGTCCAGCTGCAGGGTAACAGCAAAGCCGGCCTGACTAACCCTACTGAGGCAAGGACAGGATACTGACAAGACAAACCAGCAACTACACTTGAACCCAGGGCCACTTATATTCCAGCCCCAAAACGAGTATCAGGTGCCTATGATTAAGCCCAACTGAAGCAAGGGATGGCCGGAAGACCTGGAGTCCGAGTCCACGGACCGATTGTGAACCAGAACACGGACTTCATGGACTGGCCCATGACAAATTCATGAACTTCAGGCTGATTTATACTTGTGCATCACATCAACGATGTAGGTGTCGTGTACCCTACGCCCTACCAATGCTGTATCCTACACAGTAGGGTGACTTGCACCTCTCCAGAAAAGTTACTCACGCGTTGTGGCGACGCAGACCGCAACAACTGTGATTGGTCCACTTGGTAGCATCGCATTTCCTCCTACACAATTCCGGTTGCTTCTTCTCCACCATGTCTGTAGGCCGTGCGTACACCGATGCGAAATAGATGAACCAAATCGTCAAATCTACCTGCCGACATGCGAAAGTGTTTGAAATGCATTTCCTCGTCCATGTTGCTCATGAAGAAACTCAACACAGTGGCATGGAAACCCCACCGCCAACTAGCGTTTTGGCGCACATCAACGCATGCTTGCTACAGCGTAGAGCAACGCAGAAGTGAAAATCAGGGTTACGGCATAGGGTATGGCTTGGAGCGTGGCGTAGCCCATACGCACAAGTATAAATTAGCCTTTACAGACAGTCTAGATCTTACCCAGTATGTCACTGAGCCCACCCATTGACTTGGAAATTCAATTCAAGTTTAATTATCACTCAACCATACATAGATACTCATGAATGCAGCCAAATGAGATTGCATAACTACAGGGTCAAGGTGCTAAAGTATATCACCAACAGTCACACGCAAGAATACATTCACAGACCAAAAGACTCTTGATACTGCCCCCACCCACCCCAGCAACACTGCAGCTTGGTGCCCAGTCCTTGCACATGCGATAAACCCATATAGAATATTAGTAAAATATGACACAGAATATGTATATAGTCTAGACCAGGGGTCAGCAACCTTTACCACTGAAAGAGCCACTTGGACCCGTTTCCCACAGAAAAGAAAACACTGGGAGCCGCAAAACCCGTTTGACATTTAAAATGAAATAACACTGCATACAACGTTTTTTTTTGCCTTTATGCTATGTATAAACAAACTATAATGTGTTGCATTTATGAAATTGATGAACTCCTGCAGAGAAAACGAAATTACATTTCTGCATGCAACAAAAACATTTTGAACTCCGAAAAAAAGACGTTGGGTTGAAAGTTACTTTTAAGTAAAATACTCAATGTCTATTTGAGTCCTTCTTGTATTTATGAAAAACGCCGAACTTAAATTTTCCGCCAGCAGCAAACCAAAAATAACATCAGCCAGCTGTCAGCCTGAAAAATAAAAGGACTATTTCACTGAACAATGAAAAAATATGAATATACATAAAATAATAGGCAATTAAAATATTTATCATACTTGGTTAATGGGATTTCTGCTCCTGGACCTCAGCGCACAGCGTCTGCACATCAGGGCTGTATGACGTCACCTTCATCTTTACACAGGATCGCAAGCTGTCATCTGTGAGGCGTGCGCGATGTTTGTTTTTAATAAAGTTCATGTTGGAGAACACCTGCTCACTTACATATGTGGATCCAAAGATCGACAGGACTCAAAGCGCATACTTTTTAATGTTTACATAAATGTCGGGCATAGCATTCCATGTTTCGAACACAAGTTTGTTCGGTTTTGGAAGGTTTTCAATATCACTCCATTTGTATTTCTGAGCAAGAACGGCCTTCTGACGGGCAACATCTTCAAGGTCTGCTGTCAAGCGTCTAAACTTGGACACCCATATGTCTTTGTCGGCTATGTCGGCCAGTTCCATCTCAAGATCAGGTTGACTCACACCTGCCAATGCAGTCGTATTCAGTAGGGAAGGATCGATGCTTAAGGGAGTGACCGGGAAGGATAATGTGTTTTTTTCCTCTCTGAACTCACAGAAGCGTTTCCCAAACGATGTTTGCATTGCGATGATTGCAGAATGTAAATACTCCGAAATTATCATGTCGTGACCTTGTTTGAACTCTCTCAAATTGGGGAAGTGAGACAAAGTGCCTTTCTGTAAATCTCTGGCAAGCAACGTCAACTTGCGCTCGAATGCCAAAACATCCTCCAACATGTGCAGGGCTGTGCGTCCTTTCCCCTGAAGAGCTGTGTTCAGCGTGTTCAGGTGCGCTGTCATGTCCACCATGAAGTGTAGCTTTTCCAGCCACTCTGGCTGTTCCAGCTCAGGAAAGGTGAGCCCTTTGCTGCCCAGGAAAGTTTTCACTTCTTCCAGACACGCGACAAAGCGTTTCAGCACCTTCCGTCTGGACAGCCAGCGATAAAAACACGTTGTAGCGGTGTCAGTAAACTGCAGTCAAAGATAGCTTTATTCGAACTAAACAGCCTTGCTTTTAAGCCTCCCTCAACCCAGCCCCCATGGACGCAGATGCTGCAAAAGACGCGTACTCACAAACCCCCGTAGGCTATCTCCCTTAGCCGGAATGCTGGCTAATTGTGAGCCGTTTCGGATGTGCCAGCCACACTTAGATTGTACAAGATCACCATAATCTTCAAATTTAGAATTACATTTCAAAAGCTAACAAACTAACATAAAATACATTTTAATTAAATACTGACCAATTATTTCCCAAAGCCACAGGGAGCCTCAGCACAGAGGTGAAAGAGCCACAAATGGCTCGGGAGCCGCAGGTTGCCGACCCCCGGTCTAGACCCTCCAGCACACTGATATCATCTGTCGACCTGCCCCAACACCGCAGCTTTGAGGCCCATCCTCTCATATACAAGCAGATATATTGTAGAGTATTACTAAAAATCCAACAATGCAGAATAGGTTCAGACTTCCCAACCCACCAAGATAACCTTTGGACCGACCATGACACCTGCTAGGCAATACCGCGGCTTAGAAGCCCAGACCTTGCATATTCAGGCACTTCTAGAAACACAAAAACACAACAAAAACACTTCTAAAAACACAACCAGAATATCCGTCCAGACTCCTCCTTCAGTTGACCACAACTGTGTTGCACCATCATCTGATACCACTATCTCTGATCATTTTTGCGTACTTTTTCATGCCTTTCTGCCTGTAAACAGATTCACAAAAGAAATTACAATTAAAACATGTTTTTTCAATGCTGCAAAACAACTTAAATTCTCTGAATAGACTAGTTTATCTGACTCATGTGACCAAAACTGCTCAATCAATGGAATGGCTGATTCTTTCAACAACACCTTGACGAATACATTAAACATAGTGGCCCACTTAGGGTTACAATGAAATCACTTCACAAAAGTTCGCTGCAGCTAAAAATTTCTGTCTGCAAGCTTGAGAGATCACCCATTAGCCTCCTGCTATATGCTCTGCAAGAAGAGTTAATTTTTCCCAGATTATTACAGAGAATAGTGGCGATTCAAGAACATTGTTCTCAACTAAGATCGTCAAACTCTACTCCAACCTATAATGTCTTCAGTGAAGCATCTGCCGCAAAATTTAAGGAATTTGCAATATTATTAGAAACAAAATTACTTCCATTAGGATGAGTATTGTTATAAATACTGGTAACCTCTAAATCCAACCTTGTAATACGACAGCAACCATGTCAAATTTATAAGTATTTCTGATGCAGAACTCTGTAAATGTACTGCTATCTTCTTGCTGTCTTGAACCTGTCCTTACCATGCTTTTAAGGACTTTTTAAAATAGTGTTTTCAATTCTATTGGAAGAATTATTAACACATCCCTTGAAGCTGGAGTTTTTCCTGATACCTTTAAATCTAAAGCTGTCAAAACCCTACTTAAAAAGCCAGACCTTGATAATGAGGTACTAGCTAACTACAGGACTATATCAAATATTCCTTTTTTGGGCAAGAATCTCGAGAAAGTCATTTTCAACCAACTTGACTACTTTCTGAATGAGAACAATATTCTAGAAAGGTTTCAATCAGATTTTAGAGTAAACCACAGCCGAGAGAAGGCCCTTACCGAAATCACTGCTGACCTTAGGCTCAGCATTGATTTCAACATGGTCTCATTTATAATTCTCCTAGATCTAAATGCTGCCTATGACACAATTGGCCATAAAATTCTCCCAGATCAAGGTGAGAACTGAGTTGGCCTCTCTGGCAATGTTCTTAATTGGTTTTGCTCAAGTATCTCAGAAAGAATTTTTTTTTTGGTCTGTCTTGGAAACCATTTTTCTAAGAAATACCTTTTGATGTTGTTTGTGGAAGCTGTCTTAGTCCTCTTCTCCCTACACATGCTCTCCTAAGGAGACATCATTAGAGAGCATAAACTCAATTTCCACTTTTATGCTGATGGCACACAATTTAATATCCTAGTTGCTCCTGATGATGTTAACAACCTGTCTTGTAGGTTGGAATAAATATTTCTGGTATGGTTGGAATAAATGAATGGATGAGTACCAATTTCCTAAAACTAAATGAAGATAAAACTGAAGTACTTTTAGCTGTTCCCAAAGCTAAAAGAGATAAGTTTTCTTGATAAAATTGGAAACTTATATCCCCTTGTAAAACCTTAAGTGACAAGTCATTCTTGATTCAGATATGAATTTTAACTCCCACCAGAGCAACATTTTTACACTTAAGAAAATACGATTGTTTCTGTCATGCAATGATGCTGAAGAACTAATTTACAGCTTTATATCAAATAGACTAGATTGCTGCAATGCACATTTTACTGACCTTCCAAAGCCATCTAATGGCAAACTTCAGCTTGTTCAGAATGCTGCTGCTAGACCTTTAACTAAGATCAGGGAGCATATCACTTGCATCCTAACTACTTTGCATTGGCTTCTTGTATCTTAGAGAAATGATCTTAAAGTTCACTTACTTGCTTTTAAGTTTTCAGTGGTTTGGGGCAGGAGTACATCACAGAATCACTTTTGTTTTCTAATACTGCTCAAGCTCTCAGACCTCCTTCCACTGGTCTCTTAAACATAAACAATCTCCCTCAAAAGAAAAGTGGTAGGTCTGCTTTTCCTAACTATGCCCCGAAACTGTGGAATTCAATACCTAAAGCTATGAGGGATGCAGACTCAATTGTCGTTTTCAAATGCCAGCTCAAAATCTATTTATTTACCCTTGCTTTTTAAATAACATCACTTTGTTAATTGTCTGTTTATATTTGTCCCATTGTAAAGCATTTTGAACTAGACTGTATGAAAAGTGCTCGATAAATAAGTTATCATTATTTCTCCAACGCTGCTACTGCCTGACATCTTGTCTTAGATAAGCTGCTATTACCTCAGACTTTGCTAGAGCCAATGTGGTTGTCTTCAGACCCTGTGATGAACACTATAGTCTTTCCGAGCTTGGAGAGAGTTTGAGCCCAATAGAGAACAGAGGTGGAGACGGGGTGGGGTTTGTTTTGCCATTGCTGTTGTTCCTTGTGTGTCCTGTGAACATAGTGGGCATGCTGTGTTGATGCCAGAAGGTGTGGTGACACTTGGAGGCTGCCTTAGGTTGTGCTGGTTGTTAATGCAAAATGACACCATTCACTGAATGTTTTGATGTAAATGTGATAAACAAACAAATTCGGATCCAAATCCAAATGTTTTGCGTGATGCTTGTAAAAATTGTAATTGACAAACAAGCACAAAAACTAGTAAAAAGTGTTGATTATTTTCTTGGCTGGCAGTAGAGTAGCAGAGCTACTAGGACTTGATGTTTCAATCCCAATGATAAAGTCGGCACTCTTGATGTTGGCAGTAGGCTTGGAGTGGTGACGAGGAGGGTAGCTACTTCATCAGGGTCATCAGGTGGGCACCCTCCTTCTTCGACGTTTCGTTGATAAGCCCATGACGTCTCCAGAGGGCTCAACGGTGCTACCTGGCGTCCCAGATACACCCCCCTCAGTTCCGTACCTTCCTGTCTTCATCTTGCAGCCCAGTTGTCATCTTTCCTTTTAATCCAAATCTTGCTGCTTTCCTCTGCTGCATTTGACAAGGACTTGATTGCTTGTTGGAGGGAGACACCACACCCCTCACCCCCACCTTCTTCAATAGACTGGTCGTAGATGTAGCAACGAATCCCCTGCATCCCACTTCTACAGGGAAAATCTTGGTCTTCCAGCCGTTCTGCGCAGCTTCAGTTGCCAGTTCAGAGTATTTGGTCTTTTTCCTCTCATAAGCTTCTTCAACACCATCTTCCCATGGTACTGTCAATTCCACAACATATGCCAGCTTGACTGTTGTGGACCACAGGACTATGTCTGGCTGGAGTGTTGTAGCCGCAATGTCTGGGGGAAACACAAGCTTTTTCTCCAAGTCCATGTCCATTTTCCAATCCCGAGCAACATGCAGAATACTTATATCCTTTGATGTTGCTAGGTGCTCTGGAGGTTGGCCTGCTGGTACAAATTGTGTAATGTGGATATTTCCTGCTGATGTTTGTGGGAGAGCATTTATGCTGGTTTGCCTCTGTTCCAGGATTGATGCCAGCTGTCTGAGAACTTGGTTATGCCACCATGTATACCGCCCCTGGCTGAGGCTCATGGTGCATCCTGTTAAAATGTGCCTTAGTGATCCAGGTACTTGACAAAGAGAGCAAGTGGGGTCTTCTCCCCACCACTGGTTCAGGTTTTGAGGTGTTGGTAGGAGGTCATAAGTGGCTCTGATGACAAAACTTATTCAAGATCCCTCCATCTCCCAGATGTCATGCCAACTGAGTTTCCTCTTTTACAGGCTCCATTGGCCCTGCTTGGCCATTGAAACGGCTCTGGTGTGTCGCTCTGCCTCCTCCTGTCTCCTCACCTCCTCCACCACGAGCCATCTCTTCTGCACTGATGTTGCCTTGTGCCATTGAGGAGCCTTTGGGACGAGATTAATAACCTGGCAGAGTGGATAACAATATAGGACCCAACTAATTCATTCAAACTCAAGTGGATTCTATTACTAGAAAGCAATCTATTTATTAGTGTATCATCCAGGTAGAAGATGGAAATCTACCCAAAGTGTTATTGTTAATTGGATGGTGTTCATGGCAAGTCTCTGGAGGGTACATTAATATTTCCATGCATTTATTAGACTTTAATTTCAGGGACATGTCCTTGTGTGAGTGATGTATCAGTACAGTCAATTCTGAAAATGGCATTAAATTTCTTGAAGTTAATTTTTTCAGCAGTTCTGCATGCTTGATAAGATAAGGCCATAAGTACAAAAGACTATAAAGTATAGGAGCAGAATTAGGCCATTTGGCCCTTTGAATCTGGTCCACCATCTCATCATGGCTGATCCATTTTCCCCCTCAGCCCCAATCTCCTGCCTTCTCCCCATATCCCTCACATACTGACTGATCAAGAATATATCAGCCTTTGCCTGAAATAGACATAAAGACTTGGCCCTCACAAATGCCTGTGGCAAACTTTATAAATGACTTTACAAAATAAGGGTAAACTTTATAAATATAATGAAATGATAAAATATTTTTTAAAAAATTAGAAGAGTTACTGCAGCAGTCAAACAGTTAAATGAAAGGCAATGCATGAAGTTGCACATTAATTACCAATTAATGTAACCTATTAATTAGGCATCTAAAGATCCATAGTAGATTTAATTTTTTCAGCAACAGAGGGCAGACTAAGTTCACAGTACATTAGAGGGGAAGCGGCCTTCTGTTCTAATTCGATAGGGTTTTAGGGGTTTGTTTAGATAGGGTAGGGAGGAGTAGATTATTCGATGGCTGGAGGATACAAACCTGGGGAGATGTGAAGTGAGGAAATCATACTTTTACAGATAGGGTACATGTGCTCATGAACTCATTGCATTCATGGCTTTTCAAGGAAGCTGGATTGACACTTGAGGGAAAATAATTTATAGAGCTAAGGGAAAAGTCAGAGAAAGGGATTGACTTCACTGTCCTGCAACAGGCTAGAATAGACTTGATAGGCTAAATGGCCACTTCCTGTGCATTATGATTCCATAATCCAATCTGTCACAGATCAAATTTTAATTGGAAAGAACCAAATTAGAGAAACTCTATAATCCAAATATGAGATTGGCATAATCTTAGATATCCATGTGCATTGTGCAAATACATTTTTATTTCAGTTAAGTTTTCAAAAGTGGGATTAACATGTCATACTTTAAAGAAATTTCTTTGTGGCCAAAGCTGCCATTAGTTATAATCTCTGATTCTCTTTAAGACGATATTTTTTCCTGATTGCTGATTAATGATCATCATTTGTGCTTAGTTCAGTACCAATGTATCATGGAAAAGCACAGCAGCTGAAATATAATGCCTGTGGTTCATTGGAGAAACTTACTAAAATAAGCATTGCATCTGTCAGATAAGTATTACATAGTGGACAATATTTTAATGATTCCATGGGTGATCAGTTAGATTTTATAAATGATAATACGCATAACTAAATAAGGGGATAATTCTAGAGAAAGATCCACTGTGAGAAAACGCAGATTGCTGATGGTTTTCCAGTATGTACTCTCACAGGGTAATCCAGCAGTTTTCTAACTGAAGACAATTGATGTGAATTGAGCTCTAAATTTTAGGCCAGAACTGTATGAGGAAACATATGTACGCTCATGTAAAAACACAGCACAGAAAAGGGCCACTTAATCAATTATGTCTCTGAAGAACTGGAAAATGTGGAACACTTTGTCCACTTGTGTTGGCCATCCCTTCCAGATGGCAGATGTGGATGCTCAGACTTTTCACAGAGTCCACTGTGTCAGCTTGCCTTTGGAAGACAACTTTGTCTAGGTGCCCAGTAACTATAATATCAGAAGGCAGATAGGATCCATGGAGTCTTCATAGACTGGACTCAAGATTGGCTTGGCCAGAGAAGAGAATAATGGTGGAGTGGTGACCAGTGCTGTTCAGCAAGGATCAATGCTAACACTTCTCTTGTTTGTGATATATATATATATATATATATATAAATGATTTTAAAGATAACAGAAGAGGATTGATGTTTTAGTATGTTTTCGGACATACTAAAAAATTGTGGAGCTGTGAATAAAGGTTATCAAAGGGTTCAGAAGGACATAGAGCAGTCAGAAATGTGTACACTGAACTCACCAATGCAATACAAAAAACTTGAAAAATATACTTTAAAGGCATCCTCAAGAAAACCATCAAGACATGTGGAATCAATGCCACATGTTAAGTAACAAAGTTGTCTGTTAAAAACTTTTACAAGTGATCATCTTTGAAATGAGCCATCAGAAAAGGTAGACAAATGTTTGATCGCAACTGTGGCTCAGTTCTATCCTCTACTAACAACCATAACCTGTGCATCTAAAACTGCCGTTTGTTACTCATGGTTCAATCTTGTCAGGCACCTAAGTACCTAGTAAGTAAATTTGGGAGAGATAAACCTTGGCCCTAGGGATTGCTATCATCACTGACAGGTTACTTAGGTGGTTCTGATTGTTTAAAACTGTATTTCACCAGATTCTCTTGATTGCCAATATTATTTTCACTTTTGCATTTGAACTTGGAAAAGGGACTCAAGTTAGGAAAGTGCACTGAAAAAAACAAAGCAAAAAGCTTTCAAATTTAGTTTCAATGCACAGTTTGGCAGAAATTATGTTACATGGAATATATTTACTTTTTGTCACAAAAATGGACACGCTACTCAACTGGAAATATATCTAATTAAAACATGTCCTAAAATTGTAAAATACTGGAAATAAATTATGGAGCAGCTACATTGTCTTGATGAAGGCAATAGCTACAAGAGTGACCTTTAACTAACATTCAGCTGTAAAGCTCTTGATGTATTCTGGTGAGTGCATGTCAGAATCCATCAGTGAATTTCGTATCAATGATCTTTAACATGAGTTAAACCAATTTCCTAGCATAGACTTGTTTTCAGCATTTTTATGCTAAACTAAAATGGTTGTCACAATTTCTTCTCAATAGATTTGTTTGAAGCTTTATTTAGCCGTATAACCAGATCCAGTAATTATCTGGCACTATATTTTCATCCTATCATACGAGGGGTGATTGATAAGTTAGTGGCCTAAGGTAGAAGGAGTCAATTTTAGAAAACCTAGCACATTTATTTTTCAACATAGTCAGTCCCCTCCTACATTTACACACTTAGATCAGCGGTCGTGGAGCATACGGATCTTGGACCTCCAGAAAGTGTCCACAGCAGGGGTGATTGATAAGTTTGTAGCCTAAGGTAGAAGGAGATAAGTTATATAGTTGTTGTTACATGCACATGCAGGTCAACTCTTTGGGTGATTATGCAGAAAGTTTGAAGTTAATAACTCACCAGGGGTAATTGTTAAGTTTGTGGCCCAAAGTAGAAGGCAATGGAGGGGGCTATGTTGAAAAATAAATGTGCTAGGTTTTTCTAAAATGGACTCCTTCTACCTTAGGCCATGAACTTATCAATCACTCCTCATACTTTTGAAGAAGGTTTAAAGTTCTCCACTTCCAAGTCATCATGCTTACAATCGTTCTTGTTAGTTAAACAAAAAAAAAATCAGGCAATTTTCACAGTTACAAATGCAATACCAATGAGCAATTAATCTATTGGAGAATGTTAATTAGATTATTCTCAGGACATTTGGAAAAAACAGTACTCCTCTCAAACTTGCTCTGTCATTTAACAAGATCCTGACAAACTTGATTTTAACCTCAATTCCACATTCCCATTTGCCCAGGATAACTTTGCACACTTGCTCAGCAAACATTTATCTGCCCCTACCTTCAAAATATTCAGAGTATGCTTACACTGCCCTTTGTGGAAGAGTTTGTCAATACACAAAACCTCTGGATTAAAAATAAGATTTGTCCAATCTTAGACTTAGACCTCTGGATTAAAGGGGAGGAAGAGGCAGGGACATGTATATTTAACACTCCAACCCCTAGTGAAACATTCTTGTACAAGATGGAAATGAAGACAATATGTTGTGATTAACATCTTCAATAGCTTTGCCTTCTCTATGAGCTTTGTTTGCTGATTTTAGAGCAATCACGTTAGTTCAAAAGGAATCAATATATCCTTGGCTTTGTTAAAAATAAGAGAGTGAGCAACAAGATTTATTGAACTGTTAGATAAAAATTTAAGTAATTTGGATAGCATTAGGAAATTTCCATGTTAACACTTTATAGGAAAACCATTTCAGTTCAAGAACATCTTTCAACATAGAAAAAAAAACATAGTAATTAAAATGGTACATTTTCTGTTTCTGATTGAGATATTTCTATCAGTTGTGACAACAATATCTGTTAAATAAATGATAAAATATTGTGCTTCTTTCTTTCTCCACAGATATGTTGTTCAGATGCAGTAAATTGGAAGCAATTTTGGTTATCAGTGAAAGTTGTAAATAAGTAATAAATGAAAACTTCCAAGATATGAGCAAAGTGATGGATGGATTGCATGTTGGAAATGCAATCACTAAATTGAAAACAAATTCATTTAATTCAAATATTTTCAGTTCACCAGATGAAGAGGAAATGTTTTTTTCAGTAGTCCCTGACTTCGTACCACACATAACCTTATATATTTTCAAGACTTGACTAATTTTTCCTCTCTTGAGGCGACGTGAAGACAAATTATATTAAACTTGCTTTTTCAGTTTGCTTATTCTCCATTATTCAGCTCACTTGTCACACAGGGAAATAAAAGACCATTGGCTGGAAATGTGCTGCACAGCATAAAAAAAGAGGCAATGTGTGGTTGAAAGCTGCAACCACAAGGAGGGGTGCAATCTCGCAAGCATTCCTGGGTACCATTATGGCACATCACCTGGTGATTTCTGAGTGAGGATTTTGCAAATTTTAGCACTTTTTTCTTGATGCCAAACTCAACCCAGATTATGTCAACAGATGTCCAATGTTGGCATTTATCAAACTCCACTGATTTGTGGAGAGGACCTAGAGGATTGTAAAACTAAAAACATAATGTAATCATTCCAGACATCAGAAAAATGAAAACTAGAAAGCCAGAGGCCAGTTAGTCATATCCATTATTGGGAAATCATGGGAATCAATTATTAAGAAGCTATTAGCAGAGCATTTAATAAACTTATAAGGCAATCAAAGAGAATCAACATGATTTCATGAAATGTATATTGTGTTTGGGAAATTTCTTTTAGGGTTACAGATTTGTTCAATCATATAGCTTAGAATCAAGACTTTGGCCCATCATATCCATAAAGTAGTCATCCCTATTAATTCCTTTTGCCAGCATTTGATCTGTAGCCTTCTATACCTTGGGAATTAGCGTCCTCAGTTAGATACTCCTTAAAAGTTGTACTAGTAGTCATCTCCATCACCAATTAGGATTTTGTATTCCAGATTCCAAATACCCTTTGGGTGAAAAAGTTCATTCTCAGATCCCCTCCTAACCTCTTACCTCTCACCCTAAATCATTACCCTTTAGTTTTAGATACCTCTGTTATGGAAAAGAAGTTTCCTGCTTTCTACACTATCCATCCCACTCCTAATTTTGTATACCCTTCTCTGAATCCTATGCATTAAGGAAAAGAAAAACAGTCTCTCTCATAAAAGAAATGTTCCGTCCCAGGCAACATCCAGTGAATCTGCTCTGCATCCTCTCCAGTGGATATACTTTTCTATAGTGTGCCCCTCTAACCTGTACACGGTATTCTAGTGTGGCCTAATCAGTGTGTTACAAAGTTATATCATGATCTCCCAAGACTTGCATGGAAGTTGAGGATATGCCCAGCCCAAACAGCAGAGCATGATTTCCTGCTCTGCATTTTGCAACTCCTAAAAACTTTTTTTTTTCTTTCTCCAACTGCTCTAATTCACTCGTTGACCAGGAAACCTTGCTTACAGTTGATCTCTATTGTTACCCTGTTTCATACCATCAGTGACAACTGCCTCACTCACCCTCCCTGCAGCTCATATACATTCTTTTCTCTCCTTCCCAATTCTGACCCAAAAAGTTTTTCTTCTTAAAGGTGCCGCCCAACTGCTGTGTATTTCCTGTGTTTTCAATTTTAATGAAAAGTTTGCTTCCTAGAATGAACAGGTTGATGTTAGAAGAAAGCTTGAACAGGTTGAGAATGCACATTCGACCTCACAAGAAAAAGCAGTGATGTTATTACCAAATAAATCCGAGGGGGTGGGATGAATACATTGGATACTGAAACGATATTTCCTCAAGCAAGAATATCTCAAACTAGAAGAATAGTTTCAGAATAAGAGGGCCATGCTTTTAAAGTGGAGATTGGGTTGACTGTATTGTCTTAAAGGGTGATGCCTCTTGAGAAGCCTCTATTGCTGATAACAGTGGGGTGTGATGACAAAGTATTTAAGGCAGGTGTTGACAGACATTTGCACTGAGACATTTCTTTTGTCATTATGTTTCTAGTGAGTCATAACGCATGAAACATTGAATAGTTCAGCACAGGATCAGGATCTTTGGCGCACAGTTTCTGTGCCGACCATGATGTTATGTTAACGTTCACATCTACGTGTGTGTAGTCTATATGCCTCAAATTTCTGCCTGTACATTTAATCTGTCTAATTACCTCTTGAACACTGCTGTTGTATCAGCTTCCACAAGCTCCACTGGCAGCATGTAACATAAATCTCCTTTAAATATTACTCCACACCCTCCATTTAAAATTACACCCTCCAGTATTTGACATTTCCATCCTGGTAAAAACAAACTACCTGTTTATCCTCTATATGCCTTTCTTAATCTCTCTGGTGCCCTTCATAATTTTATACATTTTGGTCAGATCTCTGCTTAGCCTCTGGTTGTTAGGATATGCTTCCAACAACCCTAGCTTCCAGGGCATAGACACTCTAACTCTCTGGAGTATGGTAGCTGGCACAGCCCCTTTAAATCTCACTAATTGGCATCCATGTCTGGGTGCCGGGATTCAATTTTTAAGGAGCACCTGAACAGAGATTCAGTGCTCAATCATCAGTTCTACTTGGATTATCGTCTAGAGTCTAGATTAGTATTTTGTTCTTGTTTCAGTCCCGCATCATGCCTCGATTCCAGCCTCGGATGCTCCAGCACTTGGGTCCAACCATTAGGTCTCTCATCACACCACTGCTCGAGAAAAAATAATGAAAGTTTATCTAACCTCTTTTTATAGCTAATAATCTCTAAACTAAATGACATCATAGTAAATCTCTTTTGTATCTTCTCCTATGCCTCCACCACCTTCCAGTAATGCATAGACTAGAACTTCACATAATACTCCATACGTGGCCTGACCAAAGTTTTGTATTGTTCCAACATGATTTCCTGAATTTTATATGCAACACTCCAACTGATGAAGACAAGTATGCAGTATGTCTTCCCTTTTACTTTCTGACATTTTTTCTTAGCAGAGGACATCTGCAAAGGCCTGTACAGATTTGCTGAATGTGGATGGACATTATTTCATTATCTGAAGAATGTTTACTGTAAACAAGCAATGTAAAGTTATCAGTGAACATTTGCATTGCAGATGAAGGAAAGTCATTGACTAACCAAGATTGCGGCAGATCTTCCTCTCATGCAAGTTCACTCATATTGGCAGTTTGTGGCTCCTATTGATGTGTTCCAGGCCATAGTCTTCTGCAAGGAGCCAATCTCTCAGGATATGCATGAAGTGTAGAGAAGCAGAGCCTATCTCCGAAGTGAGTGGTTAACTACAGCAACTTGAATAGTATAGCTAGTAATAAAGGAAGCAGAGGAAAGGCTGCGTCACAGGAGGCTGGTGGGAGTGGTCACACGAGGCCGAGCTGGGCTAGGATCCTTTCCAACTCCCCAAATGGACACTTTCAGAGGGAAGGAAAGGTGCCGCCTAGTTCAGGAGGAGGTGAGAGCAGCAGTGGAGGAGACGAGAACCTGCAAGGCAGTGGGAATGAAGCAACAGGGAGCTTGGACAAGATGGGATAATGCGGTGGAGAGAAAAGTGACCTGGGCTGAGCTTTGGAAAGCGGAGCCACACCGCATCCAATTTCTCATCCAGGTAGTGTATGCTGTGCTTCCAAGTCCATCAAACCTACACACATGGGGCAAAGCAGAGTCATCACTGTGTTCCAGGTGAGGAACCCTGGAGCACATCCTCAGCGGCTGCACAAGGGCACTTGGTGAGGGACGGTGCCAATGGAGGCATGATCAGGTCCTGAAGACCATCGCTGAAGCCATCAGCGCAGAGTGGAGTGGGCGAAGCGGTCCTGACCCTCAAAGCAGACCATTGCCTTTGTAAGAGCTGGGGAGCAGCCAATACCTGCCAAGAGAACATCTGCAGGTATCCTGACCTCTGCAAGGGACTGGCAGCTGTCGGTGGACCTCGAAAGGCAGTTGAGGTTCCCCAACCATATCGCAGCCACCACCCTGCGACCAGACATTGTCCTTGTGTCTGAGTCTACGAAGCAGGTGGTGATGCTGGAGCTGACCCATGGGAAGTCCCATGGGAAGATCACTTGGAAGCGGCCTTTGAAAGGAAGCTATCGAAGTATGCAGGACTGGTCAGCAACTGCCAGCAGGCTGGATGGAGAGAGAGGTGTCTCCCAGTGGAAGTTGGTTATAGGGGATTCGCAGCCCATTCCTTAGCCAGAGCCTACAGCAATTTGGGCATCAATGGAGAGAGGAAGAGGAGAGCCATCCGCAGTACCACTGATGCGGCAGCGAGGGCCTCAAGGTGGCTGTGGCTCAAGAGAGGGGAGCCATGGAGTCATGTGTAGCTAGCCATCTGGACACAAGCCGGGGTCTGATCATCCCTGGCTGGGTCACCTGGAGAAGGGTGTATGATGTTGAAAGACCCGAAACACCCGATGATTCCAGGAACATCACTGATGATGTGTCCAGAAGCATCAGTAGATGTATGCACACAGCTGCAGCTATCTTTCCATGCAATATTGTCCGTGAATGCAAGGATGAATAGGTATTGCACAGTTTATTCATGTAAATTATTTTTATAATGAATAACATTTATCTTGAATTTTTAAAAATCAATTATTGCAGTTGTGTACCACTGCAGGGGGCCACATGAGCGGCAACAAAGCTGTTGGTTTAAAAAATGTAACCAAACACAACTTAACACATTGCCTATGAATGTAAGAATGGAAAGGGGGGGCACAGTTTATTCTTGTAAATATTTTATTCTAAATAAAATTTATATTGATAAAAATGCAAGCATCAATATCCTTATACAATATCAATACAATATCCTTAACACCTGCAGCTCATTGACCATTAAGTTGCCTCCTTGTAGATACCTTGGCATTCTCAAACTGCCCGATTATGGACATACTTGTTGATGAAATCTCATAGGGAAATTTGTTCCACTGTCTTTCAAAACTTGCACTGAATTGAATAGTGCACTAACAAATTCTGCAGCCCTGTTCAAGTGTTTGTACTGTTTAAATGTGGAAGTTACACAAAAATGTAAAAGTGACAAAACATAAACTTGCAAGTAGTATTTATTTGTATCTGAGAAGAAATAGATAGTTAACATTCAGTACTTGCCATTTGTATGAAATACAATTGACCATGGCAGAGCATAGCTCTACTGAAAGGCAATTTATTAGACATACATTTTATTTTGAAAAACTTATTTCTTTATACTTGGAACATAATTACAATTGCATATGAAATAGCATTAATTTCAATAGAAAGCATCTCGTTATTTTAATATGCTGAGAGCAAGGTTTAATGATTAGGAATTAACAAAATATAAATGTACCAGAACTGACTGTGGAGTTAGAGTACTAGAGGCAATTGTGAATTTTCAATTTCTGAAAACATATCAGTTTGCTGCTTACAAAAAAAGTAATATCAGAACTTGCATCAACTGTATTGTGGGTAATCTTCCGTGATATACAGTATGATGCTAGCAGGAACCTCAGTTGCTGGTGGAGCATTTTGAAAAGTTAGAAATTCATTGTTACTGAACTGCAGCAGTTTCTCTGCCACTGGCAATGAGCCCGTCAATTCCATCTTTCAGTATTATAATTTTGGTAAGGTTAATTTTAAAATCTGATCATAATGCATGTTTAATGAAGATTTAAACCCATGAAGTGGTTACATAACCATCACTTAAGAATGATTTTTATGATTATTGCTGAGGCAGAACTAAGCCAACTCTTGTAATTGTCAGCACATGGAAAATCCAATTGAACTGTACACTTGAACTCCAGATGCAAAGTTACATCCCAATGCCACTTTTTATCACGTCAGAGCTTGCTGAGAATCGCCAATATTTATAAGTGCAAGGAGGTTTCAGACTTTAATATATGGAGTCCAATGGCAGAACAAGAGCTTCCTGGATCATCCAGGGAATCTGCCTGCAAAAGTGTGTTTGTGTAAGCCTGTACAAGTCCTCGGCTTCATGGTTTAAGTCTTCATTAAACATGTGTTATGATCATATTTTAAAATGAACCAGTCATTTGCAGTAAGGTAAGGTCATGACAAGTTACATTAGTTTTAAGTCCTGGCCAATGTCCGCTTGGTATCTGAGTGTACATTAATAAAGGTTGATGCACAAACTCAGCTGTAGTTACCAGTCACTGTTCTGCAGCAATTGAACATTGTGTTCATCACTGCTATCTACATCCCCCGAGTGCCTACAGCAAGGATGCACAGGGAGAGCTTTACTGTATCATCAGCTCTCTACAAAACAAACATCCAGACAGTCTGTTCCTAATTGCAAGACACTTCATTCATGTTAACCTGCAGAACATTTTATCCTAATTCCACCAACACATCCGATGGCCACTAGGGGAACAAACAGATTGGACCATGTTTATACAAACAGATGTGGTACTTACAAAGTCATCACACGCCCTCATCTTGGCCTCTCTGACCTCATCTCCATAATGTGGAGATACCGACCTTTAAAATGGAGAATCCTGTCAAGTTGACCATCACTGTATGGCTTAATGAGGCAATCTCTAAGCTTCAGGACTGCTTTGAATGGATTCACTGACAGATGTGCAAAGAAGCTGCCACATACAGAGAAGACACAGACATTGAGGAATATGCCTCACCTTTCACTGGCTACATTAGTAAATGTGTAGATGTTGGCACCTCAGGAATGGTCATCTAACCAGAAGCCCTGGCTGAGTGCAGAATGGCAATCTCTACTGAAAGCCCATGATGCTGCTTTCAAGTCTGGAGACAGAATAGCTCTCAGAGCAGCCAAGACAAATCTCATCTTAGGAAACAAGAGGGCAAACACCATGTACACACACAGAAGTTCATGGACACCTGTCCAAAAGCAAACCCTGCCTTATGTGGCTGGGCATCAAGGGCATTACTGGCAACACAAAGAAAAACTGTGTCGACTGAACCAGTGACACCTCCCTCCCTGACACTCTAAACAACTTCTATGAATGCTTTGAGGCATAAAGCACAAAACCAGCCACAAAAGCTACCCCCTCCCATGTGAGAAGCCACTGTTTATATCCAAGTTTCAAGATTCAAATACATTTATTATCAAAGAATGCTTAAATTATACAACCTTGAGATTTGCTCGCTCACAGATTGCCACAAAGCAAGAAGCCCAAAAGAACCCAATTTAAAGAAAAACAAGAGTAAAAATAAAAAGACCAACACTCGATGTGCAAGAGCAAGAAAGAAAAAAAACTACACAGTGGCACATGTGAGAAGGACTCTGCAGAGATTCAATGTAAGGCGACCGGGCCAGACAACATCCCAAGTGGACTTCTCAGGGAATGTTCACACCAGCTCACTGCTTTCTTCATGGACATCTTCAATACTTCACTCATCTAGGCGGCCATCTTCTCTTGCTGCAATTCAGCCTCTGTCATTCCTGTACCAAAGAACTCTACGCCTTCAGAAATAAATTACTACCTCCCAGTGGCACTGACGCTAATCATTATGAAGTGCTTTGGAAGGCTAGTAATGTCACATATCAAAAGCACCATTCCTGCCACATTGGATATTCACCAATATGCTTTCTGATAGAATCGCTCTACAACAGATAGCTTAGCACATGTCATGGCCCTGACACACCTAGTAAACAAGGGTCTGGATTTCAGTTCAGCATTCAACACTACTGTCCCACAGACTCTGGTGAACAACCTTCTACTCCGCAGTCTAAGTACACCACTGTGCAAATGGGTGTGAAATTCCCAATGAACATACCTCAGGTAGTCAGGATACACAACTGCTCCTCCTTCCCCATCGTTCTCAACACGGGTGCTCCCAGTGGCAGTGTGCTGTACACTGTTTATTAATTAGTGCATGGCCAGGCACCTGAGCAATTACATTGTCAAGTTTGCTAATGACATGACAGCGGTGGGGTTTATCACCAACAATGAGACGGCTTAAGGGGGAGGTGGAAGAGCTCGAGGCATGATGTCAGGCAAATAACCTTCCTCAGTGCCACCAAAATATAGGTGAGGGTTATCTAGTTGAGGAGAGCTTACAGTACTCACACCCCACTGTATATCAGCAGCACAGCAGTGGAAACTGCGAGCAGTTCCAAATTCCTGGGAGTGCACATTACATCTCACACAAACTCTCATGGTCCTACACAATCAGGATCACTCATGCCTCTGCTATCTGAGAAGCCAGGAGAGAGCTAGACGACACACATCATTCTACAGGTACACAGGAGAGAGCATCCTAATGTGCTGCATCACTGCGTGGTATGAAAGGCTCTCACACATGCCCAGCGCATCACTGGCACCAGCCTACCGGCCATGAAGAACATGCAGTATATACAGAAAGGTGCGAGAGAAAGGCCAGTAACGTCATGAAGGTCTCCATCCACCCTGCTCATGGACTGCTTGCCCCACTCCTTTCAGGGAGAAGGCTATGTAGCATCCATGCCAGCATGGCCAGACTCAAAATCAGTTATTTTCCTCAAGCTGTAAAGCTGAACAACATCTCCACCCACTAACCCAGCCCTCCATACCCCATGCCACCACTATTTTATCATTTCCTGTCAGTTACCTTATATACAGACACTGCTGTATCTAGCATCACTTTATGACCATACAAACTATCCATGTATATTATGTATTTATATATCTTAAGCATTGATATATTTTAGTTTTTTTATTCTATTGTGTTTTTTGTGTTGCATTAGATGTGGAGTAACAATTATTCTATTCTCCTTTACACTTGTGCACTAGAAATGACATTAAACAACCTTGAATCTTGAAAGTCACTTGTTTGTTTTGATATTTCCAATTACTTACAATTTCTATTCTTGGAAAGAGTGAAATATTTATATAAGGAATGCGAAGTATTTACTGACATGATTCTGAGAATGTGGGACTTAACTGAATACAATGGAGAAGCTGGAGTTATTTTCTGAAGGAGTGGAGCTGGAATGAGATGGGGGGGGGTGAGGGGTGGTCAGAAACCAAGCGATATATCTCACTTCCATTCAGGGTCCCAAACAGTCCTTCCAGGTGAGGTGATACTTAAGCGGCGAGTCTTCTAGGGTCATCTACTGTACCTGGTGCTCCTAATGTGGCGCCCTGTATATCGGTATATCGTGCCCTGACGTAGATTGGGAGACTGCTTCGCAAAGCAGATCTTTTTCTAGATCCACTAGAAAAAGTGGGATCTCCCAGCAGCCATCCTTTTTAATTCCACTTCCCATTCTGACATGTCAGTCCATGGCCTCCTCTACTGTCGCGATGACTCCACACTCAGGTTGGAAGAGCAACACCTTGTATTGCACCTGGGAAGCCCCCAACCTGATGGCATGAACATTGATTTCTTGAACTTCTGGTACTGCCCCCCCCCCTCACCATTCCTCATTCCCTTTTCCCCCTCTCACCTTATCTCCTTGCCTGCCCATCACCTTCCCCCGGTGCTCCTCCCTCTTTTCTTTCTTCCATGGCATTTTGTCCTATCAGATTCCCTCTTCTCTTGCCCGGTATCTCCTTCACCAATCAACTTTCCAGCTCTTTACTGCACCCCTCCCCCTCCCAGTTTCACCTATCACCTGGCGTTTCTTCCTCCCCTTCCCCCACCTTCTAACTCTGAGTCCTCATCTTTTTACCTCCAGTCCTGATGAAGGGTCTCAGCCTAAAACATTGACTATACTCTTTTCCATAGGTACTGCCTGCCCCGCTGAGCTCCTCCAGCATGTTGTGTGTGTTGTTTGGATTTCCAGCATCTGTAGATTTTCTCTTGTTTGGGATATAAAATGAGGGTAATTGGCCAAAAACCACAGGTGTCGTAAGGATAATTAATATTTACACTGTGAATGGTTAGAGCTAGGAATGCTAGAAGCAAAGACAGACTTAATTGCTATATTCAAAAAGGAACCAGGACTATGACAAGGTGGGGGAATGGGAATGTCTGGATTGATTTTACATTGAACTGGTACAGAGTTATTGGGCTGTATTGTTTTCCTTCTTGCTGTAACTATTCTATGATTTTGTGAATGTCAACAATATTGAGAAGTATTCATAGAATTTGACAGTTTTGACAGAAAAAATTCTGGGACAGTGTTTTGCCATTAGCCAAATATTTTCTCAGCTGAATGTGGGCAGAGCTTGTTTTGATACATTTATATGACCAGATTACTTCTAATGGTTATCACCTTTCATGGCTTGCTGAATGTTTTGGGATGCGTTTTTACAGAATTTCTATCTCTGGATAACTTCATTAGCAAGTGTGAGGCTGATACATTTTGTTCAAGTCCAGAGCCATTCTCTTTGCTATAATTTCACATAAGATATTGAGCTAGAAATTACTGCTGCCTCTGTTAGTAGACAAATGCTGAAAATATTAAAGTAACATTCAAATAACTATTTTTGTAAAGTTAAGTTACAAGGTCAATGAGACTTATAGAAAAATGTCAAGGATATGCTCACTTTTAGTGATATTTTAGACTGTAATAAAGGCATTGACTTAAAATTTATTCTAAAGAGGATAATCTAATTCACAAGTTAGAAAATTTTAGTAGTTTGCAAAGGCTTTAAAAATAATGTTAAATTTAATAGATTGGGCATATCCATCAATATGCTATATGCATATTCATGAAGTACAAAATTAGGTAGATATATTTGCTGTTAATTTACTGCATGAATCAAGCAAGTACAATTTTACTTTGCTTGGATGTAGTGGAAATGTACAAAGAAGGCAGGTTGAGCAGATGATGCCAAGTTTGGTCAAAGGAAGATATCTGCTCTTTATAAAGTAACTCGCAATGGCTCGAAGAAGAGTAACTTGGGAAAAGAAGGAGTCTTGTACTCTCAGTCACTTCATGCCATAGAAACCGGCATAAGCACTGGCCTGAGCCACAAAGGCTCGGGACAGGATTTTGACTTTGACTCCTTATACTTATCTTTAATGAACACTGGTAAGAAGTACTTATTTAGTACGTCACCTCTGGTTCCTGGGATAACCTCTCTTTGCGCTTGAGTTGTTTTACATCCTTCCTAGTTATGCTCTTTGTACAGTATGTACAAAATGCCTTGATTTGCCTAAATCTTTTGCATTTTTTCCAAAATATATACAGTACTGAATTCCACCTGCCATGCACAGCAACAAAAGTAATAATTAAAGTCACAACCAACATTGTGGTGTACTGTTGTTTTTCCTTCTTACAGCTGATACACCCTCCTGCTCCAATGTCTCTTCTCCATTCCCCTGTTCAGTGGCACTACCCCTGCTTTCTTTTAAATTCCCTGCATAATTGTAC
Organism: Hypanus sabinus; assembly: GCF_030144855.1. Taxonomy (NCBI): domain Eukaryota; kingdom Metazoa; phylum Chordata; class Chondrichthyes; order Myliobatiformes; family Dasyatidae; genus Hypanus; species Hypanus sabinus. Next base: position 136,769,825 of record NC_082714.1, read on the forward strand.
CCTGTGCATATCTGCATATGTGCACATTATGACCAATTTGATCACTTTTTATTGTTCTAATTGTGTTCCTCCTTGTAAAATTGTGTGTATGCGAATGCTGCTTATATGATGCTATATGCCTGTGATGCTGCTGTGAGTTTTCTATTGATACATGTACTTGTGCAAATGACAAAAAACTTGACTTTTTTGAATTCGACTTTATGCATCTGAGGTAAATGCTTAGTTATAATCGAACTGAATGTTAGGACAATCCGAAGCCGTATGGACTTTATTTTTTATTCAGGCTCTTATATTTCATGAGAGTGGTGTCCTTGACCTCCCTTCTGGTTTATCCATATGTTGCTATTGGCAACTTTATCAACATGTCATGTGCATTATGTTCTAGCTCTCTCCTCCCACTCCATCTCTGTACAAAGTACTTTAGTCCTTGCTCCTACGTTTCACTTTTGTTCCTTAGGCAGAGTCCCAGGTCCAAACATCAGCAGTTGCTTCTTCAATTACTTTTAGAAACATAGAAAACCTACAGCACAATACAGGCCCTTTGGCCCACAAAGTTGTGCCGAACACGTCCCGACCTTAGAAATTACTAGGCTTACCTATAGCCCTCTATTTTACTAAGCTCCATGTACCTATCTAAAAGCCTCTTAAAAGTCCCTATTGTATCTGCCTCCACCACCGTTGCTGCAGCCAATTCCACGCACTCACCACTGAGTAAAAAACTTACCCCTGACATCTCCTATGTATCTACTCCCCAGCATCTTAAACCTGTGTCCTCTTGTGTGGGAAAAAGCCTCTGACTATCCACACAATCAATGCCTCTCATCTTATATACCTCTATCAGGTCACCTCTCATCCTCTCTCGCTCCAAGGAGAAAAGGCCGAGTTCACTCAACCTATTCTCATAAGGCATGCTCCCTGATCCCAGCAACATCCTTGTAAATCTTTTCTGCACCCTTTCTATGGCTTCCACATCCTTCCTGTAGTGAGGCAACCAAAACTGAGCACAGTACTCCAAGTGGGGTCTGACCAGGGTCCTATATAATTGCAACATTACCTTCCGGCTCTTAAACTCAATCCCACGATTGATGAAGGCCAATACACCGTATGCCTTCCTAACCTCAGAGTCAACCTACACAGTAGCTTTGAGTGTCCTATGGACTCGGACGCCAAGATCCCTCTGATCCTCCACACTGCCAGGAGTCTTACCATTAATACTATATTCTGCCATCATATTTGACCTACCAAAATGAACCACTTCACACTTATCTGGGTTGAACTCCATCTGCCATCATTTTCTAATATCACAAACTAAGTGGTGGGATTGTTCACAGATGTGAGCTCAGATTTCACTTCCATTTTTATTTTCTCAGCAAATGAAGCTGGCATGCAGCAAGACCTGGATGACGTTCATGCACAGGCTGATATGTGGTAATGACTATTTCCAACAAGACAGAATCTAACCATTTAACTTTGGAACTCAAAGCTATTACCATCCTCAAGTCTCCAAAAAACCAGATCCTGGAGCTGAGCATTGACCAGAATTTCAACTGATCTGGCTCTGTAAGTACTCTGGCTATGAAATCACATCTGGGGTCGGGTGTCTTCTGCTGGCTCATCCAGCACCAGACACTTCAAACGGATCCCATTCTCCACAAGGCTCAAATTGAGCGCATGGTGGAATCACCTTCAATTGCTTGGATGAGTGCAACTTCAACAACTCTCACAAATCTTGATACCATCCGGGACTCAACAGCCATTGGCACCAAACACCAATTTAAACATTGTTCTGTCCATCACTGGTACATAACAATAAACACTGCAATTACTCACTCATAGTACCTCCTAAATCTCCAATCTCTACTACCAAAGAGGACAAGGACAGCAGGCTCATGGGATCATTACTATCCACAAGCTCTCCTCTAAATTATCCACCTTCCTGATTTGGAAATACATTGCTGACCTTTCACACCCACTGGGTGTAAATCCTGGAAAATCCCTATCAAAGGACACTGTGAGAGTACTTTTGCCAGGTAGACCACAGAGGACTCAAGAAGGCATGTAAGGAAAGAAAATAAATGCTGGCTTTGCTGAAAACACACAAGTCCCAAATATGAATATTTATATGAAATATATATATGTTAAAAAAGGATCAAGAGTTATAGGAAGAAAATCAATCACGTAAAGATTAAGGTAAAGAAGAACCCTTTTCTTTGAAATGTTGTGTGTCTTTGGAAGTCTTTACCCAACGGGCTTCGATGTTAAGTATCTGACCACATTCAAAGTTCAGATAGATGGGTTATTACAGAGATTGGACAGGAATGTGGAACTGAGATCAAAGTTTGGTTCAGATTGATGCCTGTGACTAAATTAAGGAAACATTTTGTAATGGAACACTGTAGATTAATATGACAGAAGTCAAGTTATGATTTGGTGACTAAAAGAAGATATTAATTGTGGGATTTCATTATTTAATGATAGAAACACCTTTTTTATGACTATAAAGCTGAAAGTTTCATTTAAGTAAGGAGCACATTTTTTGACACACTTAGGAGATGAGATAACAATCTCCGTATATTTTAGATATTTTTCATTCATTTTTATCTGGAAGATATCTTTCACCTTTTCAAATCTTTTTCATTTTTTATGACATTGAAAGAATACCTTTAATATTCACCCCGTTGAATCTATCCCAATTCTCAGAGCATTCTCATTGGCCCAATTCCTGTAATTATTTTCTGATCCTCTCCCATATGGTATCAAATACCACCAAATGTCCTGCCCCCAAACGACAGCTAAGGTAATTTACAGTAGCCAATCAAATTATCAGTCAGCACATTCTTGGACTGTGGGAAGAGACTGGAGTACCTGGGGAATAGTCACACATCACAAGGAGAACAAACTCCACATGGACAGCTCCTGGGATATGTCGAGCAGTAACCGCTGTGCCACTAGTATCATTTAATTTTAATTTACATTGTCAGCTGAACTTGAGATTTAAGGGAGTAATCTTTGCTTGACTAGTAATTAAGTCATTGGACACATATTCCAGAGCAATAAAAATAATTATAAAGTTTATAGTGATTAATTGCTCATTTTATGAAGGATAAAGGATTTTAAAAGAACCTTCTTCCATTTTAATGCAGATGGGGAAATATCAGACAAAGTTTTGCATTCATAAGTAAAACAAGCCAGTTAATTTCAAAGCAGTAAATGGAAGTATAATTTATCTTTGTCATTTGTAGTGACAACTTAATGCAATGACTACTTAAATGTGAACAATGATAGATAATTATGCCGCAAGCTGTCTGGCTTTTATCAATGTTCCTTTTGGGCTTGTGTTTCATACCTTGGTTACCATAGTAGCTGACATTTGGATCAGCTCACACAACTGTAATAAGCTTGCACCTTAATGATTGGTGGACCTTTCTTGCATTAATGATGTACTGATTTGTGACTTGATCTGTCCCTTCCTGTCCTTGCCTCTGTTGGGTAAGCCAGGCTGTCTTTGCAGTTACCCTGAGGCTGGACTGTTCCCTTCCCTTCCCCTTCTTTCTGTAGCTCTTGGCTGGAGCCTTGCCATCAAGTTCTACCACTGGAGCAGGACTGGAGCCTTGCTGTGTCCTGATAAGGAACTGTCTTTCATTGTTTGGAACTGTCTCTGTGTCCTCACCTTCACTAGGTAGGTCCAGCTCATTGTGTTCAGCTTTCTGTGTATGTGTCCCAAGTCCCAAAGTAGCAGCAAACAGCCAGACCTACCTCGTAAAGGTCAGGACACAAAGAGACAATTTTAAACAATGAAAGACAGTTCCTAATCTGGGCACAGCAAGGCTCTGGTCTTGCTCCAGTGGTAGAACTTGATGGTGAGAATAGGCAAGGCTCCAGGCAAGGGCTACAGAAAGAAGGGGAAGGGAAGGGAACAGTCCAGCCTCAGGGTAACAGCAAAGACAGCCTGGCTTACCCAACAGAGGCAAAGACAGAAAGAGACAGATTCAACCGCAGGGTAACAACAAAGACATTGTGACTTCCCCACAGCAACACAGACAGGATACTGACAAGACCAAGCAGCACCCATATGCAAACCCAGGGCCACTTAAATTCTGGGCCCCAAGACGAGCCTCAGGTGCCTATGATTAAGCCCAACTGAAACAAGGGATGGCCGGACGATCCGGAGTCTGGAATCCATTGACTGGACTGTGAACCAGAATGCAGATTTCACGGACTGGACCATGACACTGCAAGCCTTTTAATGGATTTCTTTTCACTGTCACACACCTGTACAATTAGTAAAATCTGTGTTAACGAATGAGAAATAAACTAAATAATGCAGCAGTGAAGTGAAGGCAATTAGACCGTAAGATCATAAGACATAGAAACAAAATTAGGCCATTCATCCCATCGATTCTTCTCTGCCATTCCATCATGGCTGATCCCAGATCCCACTCAACCCCATCTACATGCCTTCTTGCCAAATCCTTTGATACCCTGACTGATCAAAAAACAACCAACTTCTGCTTTAAATATACCCACAGACTTGGCCTCCACTGCAGTCTGTGGCAGAGCATTCCACAGATTCACCACTCCCTGGCTAACAAAATTCCTCCTTACCTCTGTTCTAAAAGGTCATCCCTCAATTTTGAGGATGCGCCCTCCAGTTCTGGATACTTCCACTGTACGAAACATCTTCTCCACATTTGGTAAGTTTCAATGAGATCCCCCCCAAATTCTTCTAAATTCCAGTGAGTACAGGCCCAAAGCTACCAAATGCTCCTCATATGTTAACCCCTTCATTCCCGGAATCATCCTCGTGAACCTCCTCTAGGCTCTCTCCATTGACAATGCATCCTTTCTGAGATATGGGGCTGAAAACTGCTGACCATATTCCAAGTGTGGCCTAACTAGTGTCTTATGAAGGCTCAGCATTATCCCCTTGCTTTTATATTCTATTCCCATTGAAATAAATGCCAGCATTGCATTTGACTTCTTTATCACAGAATCACCCTGTTAATTAACCTTCTGGAAGTTTTGCACACGGTCTCCTAAGTCCCTCTGCACCGCTGATGTTCTCTATTTGCACTATTGTTCCTCTCTACCAAAATGCATTATCATTCATTTCCAACACTGTATCCCTTCTGCCGCTCTTTTGCCCATTCTTCCAATTTGTCTAAGTCCTGCTGCTGTTGCATTGATTCCTCAGCACTACCTACCCCTCCACCCTCCACGTATCTTTGTATCATCCGTACACTTTGCCTCAATCTAAGTCATTGACAAACAACATGAAAAGTAGCAGTTCCAATACTGACGCGAGGAACAGCAACAGCACTAGTCACTGGCAGCTAACCAGAAACGGCCTCCTTTATTCTGCTCGTGGCCTCCTGCCTGTCAGCCATTCCTCTATCCATGCCAGTATCTTTCCTGTAACATCATAGGATTTTATCCTGTTAATCAGCCTCACGTATGGCACCTTTTCAAATGCATGCTAGAAATCCAAGCAAATGACATCCACTACTTCCAAGAAGATCTCAAATGGATTTATCAGGTGGAAACCATGCCAACTTTAACTTATTTTATTATTAGTCTCCAAGGACCCTGAAACCTCATCCTTAATAATGGACTCCAACACTTTCCCAACCACTGAGGTGAGGCTAATTGGCCTATAATTTCCTTTCTTTTACCTTCCTCCCTTCTTAAAGAGTGGAGTGACATTTACAGTCTTCCATTCCTCTGGGACCATGCCAGACCCAAGTGATTCTTGAAGGATCATGACCAATGCTCCTGTTACCTCTTCAGCAACCTCTCTCAGGGTTCGGAGACGTAGTTCATCTATCCGGGTGACTTATCCACCTTAAGACCTTTGAGTTTGCCTAGCACTTTTTCCTTTGTAATAGCAATAGCACTCACTCCTGCTCCCTGACACTCATGGACATCTGGCACACTGCTGGTGTCTTACACTGTGAAGACTGGAACAAAATACCCATTAACTTCATCTGCCATTTCTTTGTCCCCCATTACTACCTCTCCAGCATCATTTTCCAGTGGCCCAATATCAACTCTCACCTCCTTTTTACTCTTTATGTAACTTAAAACAACTTTTAATATTATTGGCTAGTTTGCCCTCATATTTCATCTTTTCCCTTCTTATAGTTTTTTAGTTGCCTTTTGTTGGATTTTAAAAGCTTCCCAATCGTGCAACTTCCCACTCACTTTTGCTACCTTATACTTCCTTTCTTTGTTTTTATGCAGTTCTTAACTTACCTTCTCAGCCACGGTTGCCTACCCCTGCCACTTGAGAACTACTTCTGAGGGACATACCTGTCCTGCGCCTTGTGAACTATTCCCAGAAACTTCAGCCATTTGTCCTGTACCGTCAACCCCACCAGTATCCTCCTCCAATCCACCTGGGTAAGCTCCTCTCTCATGCCTCTGGAATTCCCTTTATTCCACTGCAATAATGATACATGTGACTTCTGCTTCTCCCTCTCAAATTGCAGTATGAATTCAATCACATTATGATCAATGCCTCCTCAGGGCACTTAAAGCTCCCTAACAAAATCTGGTTTATTATATGACACCCAATCTAGGTTGGCCTTTCCCCAAGTAGGCTCAAGCACAAACTGCTCTAAAAAGCCATCTTGTAAATAAGAAAATTATTACATTTTCACTGTCAACGTTGTCAAGCAATATGGGAAATTAACTTCAATTGGAAAACAGTATTTAGATTTTTTAAATTGATTTTGTTTTGTATTCAATTGCAATCTCAAACTGAATTTATTGAAAAAATATGTACGTTGTAGTTGTTAATTGGCATCATTCTCTGTAGCAAGTGTGAGCTAGTTGACAAATGTCAATTACTTGTCAGTCTCTGTAGCAAGTGTGGAATTTGGAAGAAGGTAAGTGCAGGAGATTTGAAAAGAAACCATTAAGGTAAGAGCTAAAATTGAATAAAAGAGAAGCAGTCTGTAATGGAGCAGCCATTTTTGATTTTTTAAAATTTCAACATACCACACAGTCACAGGCCCTTCGAGCTCAATGAGCCACAATTTTACCCAATTAACCGACTAATCCTTACGCCCTTGGAATGTGGGAGGAAACTGAACCCATGTGGTAAAGGGGAGAGCATCCAAACTCCTTAATGATGCTGGTGGAACTGAACCTGGGCCTCTGGTACTATAATAGTGTTTAGGCTAACCACTACACTGGGAGCCCCCACTTTTAGATTTGCTGTGTTTGAGGCTTCAGTGCTATGTTTGAGGTCAAGTACTGCGGCTTTGGCTGGAGAGATATCCAGCATCCCTGAGGACCTCACATGTGGGCTGTGTGTCTGTGTCAAGGAACTGGTGCTGGAGCTGGATGCACTCAGGAACATCTAGAATGCTTATGGCATCACAAATAATTTTACTGAGGTGCAAGCTAATGGTGGTTGGGTAACTGCCTGGAATGCAAAGCAAAGGGGTAGGCAGACAGTCCAAGGATCCTCTTGGAATCAAGCATACCATTTTGGAAGCAGTTGGGGAGAATACTGTCTCTGAAGGGTGATGGCCAACGGAACTATACAGTGATGAGATTTTGTGATTTCAACAGGAACTCCAGGATAAGGCGTTGCCTCCCTGGTGCCAGGGTCGAGGATGCCTTTGAGAAGTTGCAGAAAATTCTTAACGGTAAGTGTGAGCAGCCAGAAAATGTTGTGCATATTTGCATAAATGACATAGCTTATAAAGGGATGAAGTCCTGCAGAATGGATACAGAAAATTAGGAAATAGATTTAAAACTAGGATCTTGAGGCTAGTAATCTCTGGAATACTCCCCCTGCCACATGCTCATGAGGATACAAATAGGAGTACATGGCAAATGAACATGTGGCTGAGGTATTGGTGCAGGATGCAGGGATTCAGGTTTTCTAAGCCATGGGTGTCACTACATTCAGATATTGCCCAAGTGTGGACTGAGAGACACTGAAGCAGGTCAGTAGTTCACAGATCTTTATGTGAACAGAGTTAGAGGGAAAACAAAACAGTAAACGCTAAGCCAAACAGGGCCGTTAACTAAAACTCTCAAATGGAAAATGAAGCCGACACTGTGGCCAAAAGGAAATACTAAATATAAAACAAATACAGCTGGTGTTCCGAGTCAGTTGACTCGACAGTCCAATTCCTCAGGCAAGGCTGAATGCAAGCAGCGAGAGAAACATTTGTGTACTTTGCTCACGTCTCGATAAGCTCTAAGACAAAAAGAATGGAGTTAAATGCCATCACAATGAAATAATAATTAGCTGACATGTGCATATTCACCAGCACAATTGCCATATCTGCTGTGCTGCTGAATCATGGTTGTGACATCCGGGGTCTCTTTTGGAAGATAGTTGACCTGTAGATGAAGTGTCGGTTGCATCTGAACTGAAAGGGGACAAGTTTCATGGCACACAGATTTGCTCGTGCTGTTAGGGAGGGTTTAAGCTTGATTGGCATGGGGAGTGGGATCCAAAGCAGTAGTGAGGCACATAGGAGGCTGAAAGGAGATACTGAATTCACTGAAGTAAGTCCATAGACAAAGCAGGCAGAGCCCGGCAGAGAGCAGGGTAAGGCTATTGCATTAAATTGCATTTATTTTAATGCAGGAGGCTTGACAGGTAAGGTCATGGGACTGGGATATTATCACTATTATGGAAACACAGCTCAAGGAGGGACAAGGTTGGCAGCTAAACATTTCCATAGCACAGGGGCAGGATGGAGGAGGAGGGAAGAGGGGAGTGGGAGTTCTAATTAAGGAGAACATCACAACAGTAGTCTGAGATGAGAATACTCATTGAGTCTCCAGTCAGAATTTATGGTGCAGCAGAGAAATAAGAAAGGGGTGATCACATTATTGGAAGTGTACTATTGGCTCCCAAATAGCTAATGGGAATTAGAGGAACAGATATGCAGAGAGACGGCAGAAAGTTATAAGAAAAATACAGCTGTCAAGGTAGGGATCTTAACTTTCCTGGTATGGACTGGGACTGTCATTCTGCCGAGGAGTGGGGTTTGTTAAGTGTGTTCAGGAAAGTTTCCTCAATGAATATACAGAAGGTGTTGTTCGGGAGAGGACAAAGCTTGATTTATTCATTTATTGAGATACAACGTGGAATAGGCCCTTCGAGCTGTGCTGCCCAGCAATCCTCTGATTTAATCCTAGTCTAATCAGAAGGGAATTTACAACGGCCAATTAACCTACCAACTGGTAGGTCTTCAGCCGGTGGGAGGAAACTGGAGCACCTGGTTACGAGGAGAATGTACAAGCTCCTTACAGGGCAGCAGTGGGAATTGAACCCAGGTCCCTAGTATTGTAAAGCGTCATAAATCAAGTGAATTCCTGGAGGAATACGAGAGATGCAGGAGTATACTTACTAGGGAAATCAGAAGGGTAAAAAAGGGACGTGAGATAGTTTTGGCAGAGATGATTCAGGAGAATCCAAAGAGATTTTATGTACACACTTTTTTATTTTTACTATGAAGAATTTAATCAAGTCTTTGGAGCTTGAGATAGTTGATGAGAATATGTTGGGATTAGTCTGCACTACAGCGGACTAATTTCTGGATGTCTTAAAATTATGAAGGTACATAGATCTCTGGGGCCTGATCAAGGATATCAAAGAATACTGTTGGTAGCTAGAGAAGAAATTATGTGAGCCCTGGTTGAGATGTATGCATCATTGTCAGCCACAAGGGAGGTGCCAAATGACTGGAGAATATATAACATTGTTCCTTTACTCAAGAAGATCGGCAAAGAAAAATTTGGGAACTATAGACCAGTAAACCTAACATCCATAACAGGTAAAATACTGGAAGGGATTCTGAGGAATAAGGTATACATTCATTTGGAAAGACAGGGATTGATTGAGGATAGGCAGCTTGGCATTGTGCGTGGGCGATTATACCTCATGAATTTGATTGAATTATTTCAAGGAATAACTAAGAAGGTCATCGAGGACAGGATAGCAGACATAGTTTATACAGATTTCAATAAGGCCTTTGTTAAGATTATGTATGTTAGGTTGCTATGGAAAGATTAGATTGCATGGGATTCTGGGAGAGCCAGCTAATTGTATACACAATTGGCTTGATAGTAGGAAGAAGAGGGTGATAGTGGGAGGTTCTTCTTTGGACAGGAGGCAGAATTTTTATTGTAGTATTTTGGAAGAAAACGTATGTGTGAAAATATTGAATGAAGCCATGAGAATCAGGCAATGATACGAGGGAGCAGTTGATCAGAAATAGCAGGCTCATGGTCTACGAAATTACAGTGTAATGAATAAAGCTATAAAGCTACGGAAATATCAGAGACCGTATATATTAGGCCTAGCATGATGTTAGCTTGATTGAATGAGGTTATGCACATTTGTAATCCAAAGCAACTCTGTGAGATTCTCCCTTCGTTCTTTCCAAAGATAGAACAAATAGATAGTCAGTTGCCTTTTAGTTGTGACTATAAACCTTTAAAATTTGTTATTTATACTGTCTGAGTCATGAGGGATTTATTACTGCATTGTGTTATAATTGTAAAAATAGGAAATCTATCAACAGTCTTACTGTTCTATATAGATTCATCACACAAGAAGGGCAGACTAATCTGAATCATTGCTGACATATTCTCTCTCCTTTTTCCATCTTAATGGAGAAAGCCTTTGATTGCATTCCATTAACCTTCAGCAATATATTATTAATAACCATCAATCAATGAAAACCTGTTTATGAGATCTAATTTGTTTTAATATCTAACTAGGATAGAGTAGAAAGTTTAATTTGTCAGATCTGATATAGATATAATATGAAACAGGAAAAGTTACTCATCTTAAATCCATAGAATCCCAAAAGATCTAATCTAATTAAAATACATTGTATTAAAATGACATTTATTTCTGAAGCGCAGAAATAAACATATTTATGTTGGTAACTCTGGAAAAGCTCTTAGTAAGTTTGCAGATAAAATTTCTAATCATTACTTATGTAGGCAAGCTAGTGAGTACCTAACTAACACAAATGACAGAATGATATATGTGTGCTTGTGCTACAGAACATTAGAAAACACATATAGTGCATATTTTCTATCCAATACATAAGCAGGTTATGTCACTTGGATTCAGTGCAATTGGTGAAATGGGCATGGTGAATTGTAACCACAGCAGAAAGACAGTCCAATTTTTAAATCAATTTAAAAGTGAAAAGTTAGAGATTAGTGAACTGTCCTGTGTTCCTGTCTACCTGAATTCCAATTTAAGACAAATACGCTTAAAAAGTTCAATCACGTTTAGGCAAGGCAAGTTTATTTGTATAGCACATTTCAAACTCAAGGCAGTTTAAACTGCTTTACATGAAACAAGATATAAGACTCAAACCTCAAATTTCAAGCAATATAAAGAGAATAAAATCACACACAAAAATAAAAGAATATAAGTTACACTGCAGGATGTTCTAATTAAAAGCTGCAGTGAAAAAAAAAGTTTGAAGCCTTGATCTAAAAGAGGTTAGATTTGGGGCAGATTTCAGATCATCTGGAAGGTTATTCCAAATATGTAACTAAAAGCTGCTTCACTAAGTTTAGTTTAGGATGATAAGCAGACCCTCTCCAGATGACCTGAGAGCTCAGGGAGGTTCATAATGCAGCAAGAGATTGGAGATGTACTTTCCCCCTAGACCATTCAGTGCTTTAAAAACCAGTAATAATATTTTGAAGTCAACCCTCTGATGGACAGGAAGCCAGTGTAGTTATCTGAGAACTGGAGTGATATGTTCTACTTTCTTGGTCTGAGTGAGGACTCCAGCAGCAACGTTCTGAATGAGCTGCAGCTGTCTGAGGGATTTTTTACAGAGCCCTGTGAAAACCATTACAATACTCAAGCCTTCTAAAAGTAAATTCAAGGATGAGTGTTTCTAGATCTTGCTGCGACGTAAGCCCTTTAATTCTTGCTATATTTTTAGCAATTGATTTTCTTCCAAAATTCAGTCAAGTAGTGCACAATAAACATACACTAAATGAATGAATTCTTAGGCTCATAATTTTATACAACAATATTCAAATACAGAAAAAGACATAATAGGCAACTTCTTCATAACAGCATATGGTATTAATGCATTGGCTGGCATAGATATTCCTGAAACAGAAAACTTAAATTTCTTCATTTTATTCTCAGACCATTTGCTCTTCCTAATTGTGTCACACACTTTGAAAGAAGTTCAAGTACTAGACCAGCTCCTCAGACTCCCCAGATAATTCTATGAATAAACTGCTTGAGTGTGCTCAGAATAGAATTTCAATTGAACTCGTGTTGTTAAGAGGCAAAGAAGGAACTCAATGGCACATTAAACAGAGATAGAATATTCCACCATAGTCAGAATTTCTTTCAGCAGTGGTCGTACTTGTGTCTCCAGTTTGCAATTACAATGGCAACAATGATGTCTGCATGAAGCAATTCAGTTTTTTACAAATACAATGGATTTTGGTTAATTGGGCTGTTGGTTAATCGGGGTAGCTGTTTATTTGGGACAACTCTTAAAGAACAAAAACTAAATTGAGAAAACAGCGAGAATTCACTTAATTTATTTGTGACACTATGGCACTTAAGAGATTGAGTTTGCTGAATGCCAAATTTCAGATGGCTTTTACAGCAGTTTGTCATGATAAGGGAGCTTAAGGTAATAGAACTCTTAGGAGACGGTGATCACAATATGATTGAGTTCAGGTTGAAATTTGGTAGGGAGAAAGTAAAGTCTGACGTAGCTGTATTCAGCAGAGTAAAGTAAATTATAGTGGTATGAGAGAGGAGCACGCTAAAGTAAATTTGAAAGAGATGCTGGCAGACGTGATAGCAGAGCTGCAATGGTGTGAATTTCTGGGAAAAATGAGAAAGGTGCAGGATAGATGTATTCAAAAACCAAAGAGATACTCAAATAGCAAAATAGTACAACTGTAGTTGACAAAGGAAGTCAAAGCTAATGTAAAAGCAAAAGAGAGGGTATACAACAAAGCAAAAATTAGTGGGAAGACAAGATTTGAAAGCTTTCCAAACCCTACAGAGAGCAACTGAAATAATCACTAGGAAGGAAAAGATGAAATATGAAAGCAAGCTAGCAAACAATACCAAAGTGGATAGTAAAAGCATTTTCAAGTATGTAAAAAATAAAAGAGAGATGACTGTGGACATAGGTCCGCTAGAAAATGAGTCTGGAGAAAAAATAAAATGGGACAAGGAGATAGTAGATGAACTAAATGAGTATTTTGCATCAGTCTTCGCTGTGGAAGGCATGGGTAGTGTGTCAGATGTTGAAGGGTGTGAGGGAAGAGAAGTGAGTGCCATTACTATTATAAGGGAGAGGGTGCTCAAAAAGCTAAAAGACCTAAGGGTAAATAAGCCACCCAAAACAGATGAACTGAGCACTCAAGTTCTGAAAGAGGAAGCAGTAGAGATTGTGGAGGCATTAGTGATGATGTTTCAAAATCCATTTGACTTGGGCATGGCACCAAAAGACTGTGAAATTGCAAATATTGCTCCATTCTTTAAGAAGGAAGGAAGATAGCAGAAAAGAAATTATAAACCATTTAGTCTGACCTCAGTGGTTGGAAAGAGATTGGAGTCAATTGTTAAAGATTAGGTTATGGAGCACTTGGAGACATAGGACAAGATAGGATGAAGTCAACACAACTGAATCTGCAGATGCTGGAAATAAATAAAAACACAAAATGCTGGCAGGATTCAGCAGGCCAGACAGCATCTATGGGAGGAGGTAGTGACGATGTTTCGGGTCCTGATGAAGGGTTTCAGCCCGAAACGTCATCACTACCTCCTCCCATAGATGCTGTCTGGCCTGCTGAGTTCTGCCCACATTTTGTATTTTTAGGACAAAGTCAGCATGGTTTCCTTAAAGGAAAATCTCACCAGACGAACCTGTTGAAATTCTTTGAGGAGATTACATGTAGGATAGATAAAGGGGATACAGTGAATATTGTATATTTAGACTTTCAGTAGGCCTTTGACAAGGTGCCACACATGAGGTTGCTTACCAAGTTAACAGCCCATGGTGTAACAGGAAAGTTAATGCCATGGTTAGAGCATTGACTGATTGATAGGAGGCAGTGACTGGGAATAAAAAGATCCTTTTCTGTTGGCTACTAGTGGTGTTCTGCAGGGGTTGGTGTTGGGACCGCTTCTTTTTATGCTGTATATCAATGACTTAGATGATGGAATAGATGGCTTTGTTGCCAGGTTTGCAGATGGTTATGACGATTGTTGGAGGGAACACACTAAAGGTTAACTTGCTGGTTGAGTCAGTGGTGAGGAAGGCAAATACAATGTTAGCATTCATTTCAAGAGGTCTAGAATACAGGAGCAGGGATGTGATACTGAGGCTTTATAAGGCACTGGTGAGGCCTCACCTTGAGTATTGTGAATGGTTTTGGGCTCCTCATCTAAGAAAAGCTGTGCTGGCTTTAGAGGTGGTTCAGAGGAGGTTCACAAGGATAATTCTGAGAATGAAAGGATTATCATATGAAGAACGCTTGATATCTCTAGGTCTATACCCAGAATGTTGCGAGGCCTAGACAGAGTAGCTGTGGAAAGGATGTTTTCCATGGTGGATGAGTCTAGGACAAAAGGACACAGCTTTAAGATAGAGGGGCGTCCATTTAAAAGAGAGATGAGGTGAAATTTCTTTAGTCAGAAAGTGGTGAATTTGTGGAATTTATTACCACAGGCAGTTATGGAAACCATGGCAATGGATGTATTTAAGGCAAAGCTTGATAGGTTCTTGATTGGACATCAAGGGAATAGGGTTAAGTCTGGGGATTGGGGCTGAGGAGGGGAAAAGAGCACCAGTCAAGATTGACTGGTGGAGCAGACTGGATGGGCTAAATGGCCTAAAAATTCTGCTCCTATGTCTTATGGTCTTATTGTCTTTATTGGGGCAGGAGACTGTTGCTGAATAGTTTCTAACTAGCGCCAGATGTGTGCACTTGCATGGTCGTTAGATACTACAGTGTGCTTAGAGTGATAAGTTTTTAAATAGCATCAGTTGCATATGCCTGTGGTTAGAAAGCAGTGATTTTTGTCACTGGTAGTTGATGAGAAATAAGCAATAAGACAATTTGGAACTGTTTTTCTCACTGCGGTTTCAAGCATTCAGGCTTGGAAATGCTAGTAAGGGCTGGGAGTGAAAATGAAACAATTTCACTACTTCAACAAGTTAATTGTCTTGAATGTTACAATGAAAATGAAGATATGGAGATTGCAATCATCTAAAGCAGTACATGAAGGCAGTTCATTTTCTGCACTGGATGTCCGCGCTGGTTTTGTTCATTTACAGTCAATCTAAAGAATGCGGCAGATGAATTCCCTGTTGATAACTATTAGGAAATAGTACACAGTTTTATAGTACTGTAGAGCATTGGTAATGTTCTAATTTGTTCTGTACTTCATTTATATACATAAATTGTTAGTCAGTTAAAGAGTTTTTTATGTTTTAAATATTACCATGAAACTTTGGCTAATTGGGGCAGTGTCTTAATTGAGTCAAAATGTTCTGGTCCCAATGTGTCTCATTTGATTGGTATCCACTGTATTATGAAATAGAAGTGTAAATTAAGACATCCCTTTCTTCAGGGTTATAAGAAAAACGATACTTGAAAAAGCTGCATGGTTATTACAAAGAATCTGCAGTGTATTTAACATTGTTCCAAATGCAGTGCTTCCTATTTTCCTTCATAGGCCTGAGTCAGATTGGATCAAAAATTCATATCTATGGAGTTACCTTGGTCATTCCTTTTCCCACTTATAGACGTAACCCTATTGCAGATTGTCATCAGAGACCATTGGAATGCTTTTTTTATGTGCTTGGCCCACAATATTACTTAAGAAAATGCACGATCATGCACTTTGTAGTAGAAATAAATGTAAGGACTATTTTCTAAACAGGGAGAAAATCCAAAAATCTGAAATGCAAAGGGACTTGGGGGCCCTTGTGCAGAACACCTTGAAGGTTAACTTGCAGGTTGAGTCGGTGGTGAGGAAGGCAAATGCCATGTTAGCATTCATTTCTAGAGATCTCGAATACAAGAGCAAGGATGTGATGCTGAGGCTTTATCAGGCACTGGTGAGGCCTCACCTTAAGTATTGTGAACAGTTTTGGGGCCCCTCATCTTAGAAGATATGCTGGCATTGGAGAGGGTCCAGAGGAGGTTCTCAAGGATGATTCCAGGAATGAAAGGGTTATCATATGAGGAATGTTAGATGGCTCTGTGACTGTACTTGTTGGAATTCAGAAGGATGAGAGGGGATCTCTTTGAAACCTTTCGAATGTTGAAAGGGCTAGACAGAGTAGATGTGGATAAGATGTTTTCCAATGTGGGATAGTCTAGGACTAGAGGGCACAGCCTCAGGATGGAAGGGAACCCTTTCAAAACAGAGATGCGGAAAAATTCCTTTTGCCAAAGGGTGGTGAATTTGTAGAACTTGTTACCACATGCAGCTGTGGAGGCCAGGTTGTTGGGTGTATTTAAGGCAGAGATTGATAGGTTCTTGATTGGATATGGCAAAAAAGGTTATGGGGAGAAGGCTGAGAACTGGTGTTGCGGAGGAGAAAAGAAGGATCAGCCATGATTGAATGGCAAAACAGACTCGATGGGCCATATGGCCTAATTCTGCTTCTGTGTCTTATGGTCGTAAGACAGAAATCTTGTTTTTCTTTTCGTCTAAGCCATTCTCTGTAACACTTCCAGAGCTCTACAACTCTGACCAGATTATGCTTAATTTGAATCAAAATGATAAGAATGGAATGTTATCTTCCAGCAGCTATCTGCATTAAGTTAAAGCCATGAAACTGCATGACCCAAATGGAAATTATTTTCAAATTCTATAGATTCTGCATTTTGGTTTGACTGTCTGTCGATACCAGAGTAAGTTAGAAATTT
Source organism: Hypanus sabinus (assembly GCF_030144855.1). Lineage (NCBI taxonomy): Eukaryota > Metazoa > Chordata > Chondrichthyes > Myliobatiformes > Dasyatidae > Hypanus > Hypanus sabinus. The sequence goes on from NC_082714.1 coordinate 136,786,757, forward strand.
TAGTCTGAACTCCATTTAAAAATGCAAACTGGTTTGAATGTAAAACAAACGAAAGCAGCAGGTTAGGATTCCAACTCTTCTGTACATGAATCATTTTGTAGATGGTGTAGATTGCAGGCACAAAGGTGCCATGAAGGAATAAATGAACTGCAGCTTGGGGAAAAGCATCAATCAGGCAGGCAGTTTTGTTTATTAAAGTATTGAGCTTCATAGTTGTTTTTGGAGATATATTCATTTAGGCAACTAGGTAGAATTCCTGACTTGTGCCTGAGATGATGGAAAAGCTTTAGTGTATCAAGGGATGCATTACTTGCTTTAGTCAATCCAGCCCCTGGCACGTTCCTGCAGCCAATTTATTTTCCTGGTTGATTTAATCAAGATTCTGGTTAATGCAAACCTCCTTGATGTTGATGGTGAAGTTAAGAACAAAGAAGTTTCTCACTCAACCGTTCAGTAAGATCATACCTGATCTTGTACCTCAGAGTCATTTTCCTGCATTAATCCCATATCCCCTGAAATGCAATAATCAATTAATCCCTCTAATGTAGCCAACTCCTGCCCTTTTTTGTACAGCTCTCTAAAAAATTGCCAGTATTTGGGTGAGGTAATTTTTTCTTGAAATAGAACAACCATTTTCTTCTATGGATATTAGCATGATCGGGCTGCCCTTGACTTGGCTAAGTCAGTTCTTTAGGAAGAGGGAGCATGAAAAATGGGATTAAAAAATCACGAACAGAATAACTTGATTTATGACATCTCTGGACATCAGTGATTTATGACATCTCTGGAGACAAACTTGTCAATTGACCTTTTTTTTATCAACTTACTGATTCCCACTGTCATCCTGACACCTCTTGCCACCCTATCTTCTGTAAAAATGCTGCTTCCATTTCTCTGTTCTTTTGCCTGTGCCGCAGCTGCTCCCAGGTTGCAGCTTTCATTTTCATGTCCTCCTTCTTCAAGGAACAAGGTTTCCCTTCCTCCACCATTGATGCTGCCCTCACCTGCATCTCTTCTACTTTCCGAAGATCCATGCTCATTCCATCTTTCCACCACCTTAGCAGGTTTTGAGTTCTTCTTACCTACCACCACATGAGCCTCTGTATCCAACACATCATCCTCCACAACTTTGGCCATCTCCAAAGGGATCCTTCCGCCAAACGTATCTTTAGCAACCCCCGCAATCCCTCTCCGCTGCAGGGATTGTTTTCTCCAGGATTCTCTTGTATATTCATCGCTGTCCACTAATCTCCCTCCTGCACTTAGGCCTGCAAGCAGCCCAAGTACTACACCTGTCCATTCACCTGCTCCCTCACCTTCATTCAGGCCCCCAAAAAGTCCCTCCAAGTGGAGCAACACTCCACCTGCAAATCTGCTGGGGTTGTTCATTGTGTTTGGTGCTCCTGATGCAGCTTCCTCCACCTTGGAGAGACCTGGAGTTAATTTGGTGATCCCTTCATCGAGCACCTCCGCTCCATCTGCTGAAAGCAGAACTTAACGGTAACCAACAATTTTAATTCAGATTCTCATTCCCGTACTGACACGTCGGTCAAGCAAAACCTTATTTTCCATCTGGGTAGCCTCCAATCTGATGGCATGAATATCAAATTCTCCTTCCAGCAAAAAAAATGTTTTCCCTCCCTCTCTTCTATTCTCCACTGTGGCCTTTTTCCTCTTCTCGCCTGTCTATCACTTCCCTTGGGTCCTCTCCTCCTTCCCTTTCTCCTACGGCCCACTCTCCTTTCCTATCAAGTACCTTCCTCTCTAGCGTTTTACTTCTCACACCCACCTGGCTTCACCTATCACCTTCCAGCTAGTCCTCCTTCCCCTCCTCCTCATGTCTTGCTGCTTCCTTTTCAGTCCAGAAGAAGGATCTCAGTTCAAAACAGTGAGAGTTTGTTCATTTGCCTGACCTGCTGAGTCCCTCAAGTATTTTGTGTGTGTTGATTTGGATTTCCAGCATCTACAGATTTTCCCTCGCTTATAATTTGTGTTTTTGTTGCATCTTTATCATAGCTTACTATCCCATAGCACAATGCAATTCTTTAGCAAAGAAATGAGCCAAAAAAAAGAGGATATCAGAGCAGATCATCAAAAGCATGATTAAGAGTTTGAGTAACTTTTGGAGCCAGGAAGACAGGTAGCGAGTGATAGCTATGCAGTGAAAGAATTTCAGGAAGTAAGACAATGATAGCCAAAGATGTGGCTGAGAAATGCAAGCAGAGATTTGAAATTATGGCTGTTAATTTATCAACAAACTTTGTAGTTCAGACTTTCTAAAATTTCACAAGGACACATCTGTGGACATTTTAATTGTAGATAAAGCACAGTCACCTAGACTGATTGATGATGTATGATGATGATTTGATTGATGTATGTCTAGTATAAATTTAACCATGAAACTTTGGATCCAAGCGCCAATCCATTCTGAATTGCTATGAGAAGTAAATTAGGGTGCAGATAATCGTGGTAACTGGGAGTTTGGAGAACTGAGCTATGTATACCATGTATCAATCTGGTAAATCATTCAGACAATGAGACGTAGAATCAGAATTAGGCCATTTGGTCCAACTTGTCTGCACTGCTATTCGATCATGGCTGATTTATTTTCCCTCTTAACCCCATTCTTTGAGTCCTTTCTGTAACCTTTATGTCCAAACTATCAAGGACCTCTCAACCTCCACTTTAAGTATACCCAAGTGTCTTGGTCTCCACAGTGTCTCTGGCAATGAATTCCACAGATCAAACACCCTGTAAAGAAATTTCTCCTCAACTCTGTTCTAGAGAGACCCTTCTATTCTGAGGCTCTGGTTTAGATTCTCCCAGTATTGGAAACATCCTCTACACATTAATTCTGTTGAGGCCTTTTAATATTTGGTACATTCTTCTAAGCTCCAGTTAGTACAGGCCAAGAGTCATGAAATGCTCCCCTTACATTAATACTTTAGATCCCAGGATACAGCCACTGTTTGTAAAGAGTTTGTACATTCTCCCTGGGTTTCTTTTGGGTGCTCCAGTTTCCTCTCACAGTCCAAAGGTGCACTGGTTGGTCAGGTAATTGGTCATTATGAATTTTCCTGTGATCAGGGAATTGCTGCATGGCATGGCTCAAAGGGCTGGAAGGGCCTTTTCCATGCAATATCTCAATAAATATTCTTGCAAACCCTCTCTGTATCCTCTCTAATGCTGGTACGCCCTTTCTTAAATTCCATTTGCACCAATAATGTCACAATCAGGAGTCATTTTTAAAAGAACGAGAAGAGATTTCTTTCAGTTAGTTTGTGGTTGTATTTTCTCGATGTCACTTCATGAGGTTGCAGTGTTTCTTGGATTGTTTACCTTTTATGTCTAACTGTTTGTCTTTCCACTAGCTCTGGTTTTTCACTTTGTTTTACAGGTATCATGGGGATTGTTAAGCTCTCCCTGTATTTATCACTTTTATTCAATTGGGGACAATTTAATTAGCACAGTATTTTCGATGTTTTGTACTGTGGTTGTTGTCTTTGGGGATTTGTCTGTTCATCCGGATTGGCTGATTGGTCCTGAATTCCAAAATGTTCCTGGGTGTATTGCAGGAGGGCATCCAACTGCTCTTTCCCCAGTTGTTGTGGCTCCTTGTCTGGTGAAACTCTGACCAAATTCTTTCGTGTTTCGTCAGTGATTTCAGTTCTTCAAGATTCTGTACAGTTTGTCTGAGTTTTTGTGAGTTTTGTTGGGTAATTTCTGAAATAAATCTTTTGTTTTGTTTGAATTGCTGAAACCTCTGATCCCTACACTTGAGTTCATTAGTGACTGCTACAGGTAGGTATCCGAAAGTGAGGACACCCCCTACACCTGCACTTGTCTCTATTATTAGTAACATTCCATTCTTTGTTCTACACTGTTACTTTTTCAGCCTGTCTCCCAAGAATATATCTGGAGGGCTAAAGAGGATGTTTCATTCTGTTGGCTTCTTGCACCGAGACTTCCTAGAATATCTGAGGACTTTGATCATAAAGTTTGAAAAAACGTATTCACACATAAAAAATATATATGTTGCTGAAAACTAGAGCATATCTGAACATGTGAGGAGGATTTTACATAATTTTAGGCATCTCCAGGCCAGAGTCTCAGATAGTTATAAATAGTACATTGGTTAACTGATTGACTGAACACCACTGTGAATGTAAGCCATGAATGAAAGGTGTCATGAAGTGTGTGAAATTACTATTTCTAGAGAGAAGGCCCCTGGAAAACCGAAAGGTATGTAGGTTGATAAGTCACCGGGCCCAGATGGTGTACACCCCAGGAGCAGGTTTACCAGAGCTGTTGAGAGCACTTTAAACTATATAGCAGGGGGATGGGAACCAGTATGATAGAGCTGAGGATAAACCAACAGGAAATGATGGGTATAACATGAATGTAAGGAAGGACAAGCCAATGATTGCGTACAAATGCAGACGGAGCAAAGAGTTAAATTGTACCACAGAGGCAAAATTCAGAAGGGATGCAGGATTGAAGGTGCTGTATTTAAATGCACGTAGCGTTCGGTATGGGATGGATGAACTTGTGGCGCCATGAGGGATTAGTTAGTATGACGTTGGGGGCATCACTGAGTCGTGGTTGAAAGAAGGTAATAGCTTGGAGCTTAACATCAAAGGATATACTTTGTATCAGAAGGACAGGCAGATATGGTAGGCAGTGGTGTGGCTCTGTTGCTAAGAAATGGAATTACATCTCTAGAAAGAGGTGACATAAGGTCAGAAAATGTTGAATCTTTGTGGGTGGAGTTAAGATACTGCAAGGGTAACAAAACCATTATGGGAATCATATATAGGCCTCAAATAGTAGTCAAGATGCAAGGCTGAAATTGCAAAGGAAGCTGGATAAAGTATATAATAAGGGTAATATCATAATGGGGGAGTTCAATATGCAAAGGGATTGGGAAAATCAGGTTGGTGATAGAAAGCAAGAGAGGGAATTTGTTGAATGTTTATGAGACGGCTTTTTAGAGCAGATCGTGCTCAAGCCTGCTCAGGGAAAGTCTAACTTAGATTAGGTGTTGTGTAATAACACAGATCTTATTAGGGAACTTAAGGTAAAGGAACCTTTAGGAGAGAGTGATCATAATATGATTGAATTTATACCGCAATCTGAGAGGGAAAAGCATAAGTTACATGTATTGGTATCACAATGGAATAAAGGGAATTACAGAGACAAGAGAGAGGAGCTTGGCCAGGTGGATTGAAAAAGGATGCTGGAGGGGATGACGGCAGAACAGAGGTGGCTGAAGTTTCTGGGAATAGTTTACAAGGCACAGGATAGATATGTCCCACAGAAGAAGTTGTTCTCAAATGGCAGGGGTAAGGAAATATGACTGACAAGGAAAGTTAAGGAACACAAAGAACACTGCAGATGTTGGGGTCAAAGCAACACGTTCAACATGTTGGAGGAACTCAGCAGGTCAGGCAGCATCTGTGGAAATGAACAGTCAATGTTTCAGGCCAAGACCCTTCATCAGGAAAGAAGAGGGCATTTCCTGGGTGGTGGGGGTCCATAATAACGGACACTGCTTTTGTGAGGAACCACTCCTTGAAGATGTCTTGGATACTATGAAGGCTAGTACCCACGATGGAACTGACTAATTCTGTTCCATTGAAAGAGAACAGGTGAATATTCCTGCTATCAACACATTGTTAACCATGTATTCCTGACACTTAACAGTTCACGAGAGATCTGTTTGTTGGGAAGATGGGGAATGCTTGTTAGGAGGAAAAAGTTTTGGCCAGAAGAGTCCGCTAATAGTTTGCTTCACCTATACTATGACTGAGGGGACCTATTGGCATGAAGTTCAGATGGAGAGTTAAGTGATAGTATGGAATGAAATCTGACAAGAAATAAAAGGAAAATGAGTCGGAAGGAACAGGTTCGGATGAGGAGGGTCATCTGGTGGAGGGTATTGGGACTGGGATAGAAGATGATGTCGACTTCAAGGTAAAGGCTATTTTCATATCCAAGTCTCATAAGTATCTTAATCTAGTTAGATTGGCAAAGGTTATTCAGAAGGATTTTGGTAAAATAAAGTCAGCAATATGTCTTAGCTAAGGTAGGTTGTTGATTATATGTGCTGATTTAAAACAACAGGAGAAAATACTGAAAATGCAGACTGGATGGGAGTAAAATTGTGAATAAATTGGTGGGGGGGGGAACAAAGGTTCAGGGTGTTATTTCAGGAGTACCTCTGTGTGTATCTATGGAAGATATTGGGGGTAATCTGAGAGGGGGTAATGCAGTTTTTGCTAAGAGATTAGAGACAGAGAGAAGGGAAAATGTGATAGTTCGTCAGTTCTGTTGTGTTTTTCTAATGAATTGCTGTCATCTGTAGCTTATTTAGGCTGGATTAGTTATTCTGTCAGAATGTATGACCGTCCACCATTGTGGTGCTTTAAGTGCCAATGAGTGGGACGTGTTGCTGCTTCTTGAAGGGGGGAATTGTGATGTGCAAAATGTGGAGGTTAAATGTGATTATGAGAATTGGCGTTGAGGCAAGAGGATGCACCTGTGGGGGTGCTCACAGTGCAGCTTAATTAGGTTTTCCAGTTTTAAGAAAAGGATCAGGAAATTCAGAAGGTGAAGCCATGCACAATGTTTCTTATGCTGAAGCTGCAAGATTTGATTCCTCTACATCTGATGGGTGCAGTGCTTCAGATGGAAGACACGCACTATTCTGTATCAGCTTTTAATGGGGAGGCCTTGGCCATGGACTCCGAGATAAATTGAAGGATGCCCTCGCTTTGGGAGAGCCAGCAGCCAACTTAGATGTTTTCATTGACCAGTCTATCTGTCTCGATAATCATCTGGCAGAGCGTAGTGTGACTCTTGTTTGCTGATTGGGAGCAGGTTTTCACTGTGAGAAGAACTGTGGACTTAAGTATTGTTCGAGGTGTTTGGCATTATCTTGTGGACTGGGTAAGATGCAGACCAGAGGAGAAGGATTTAGACCAGAAGAGAGGTGCTGGGTGCCTGAAGGAGATATGTTGGATCTAAGACAGACAGACATACATACTTTATTGATCCCGAGGGAAATTGGGTTTCGTTACAGTCGCACCAACCAAGCCCTCATTATTGTCATCTCTCTGAGCAGTCAGGGCTGTCAAGAGTTGGCGATGGGGGGGTGGGGCCATAACACCCACCCATCCACACCAGCTTCCGAGGTTTAAATGCTCTAACTCCCTGGATAATAGGTTACTGGCATGGCCTCTTTTATGATTTAGGACAGTGCCACTAATTGGCAATCATGTTTCAGACACCAAAGATTGAGCATTTAAAGAGCATCTGACCCGAGCTTGGGGGCTTAATTGTAAGCCTACTGGCGATTTTGTCTTGTGGTTGTTTTGTGCTCAGATTCTCAATCCAGTTTGAAACCGTGTCTCAAACATTCCAGCAATTACTCCCAACATCTGGGTGCAAGTCACTCTCGTCGCAGGAAGAACATGGAGTGAGGTTTTGCCGGCAGGGAGTGTGAGAGCTGATGCATGTAGTGAGGTATTGATTCTTAAATGACTATATTTTGTTGCACTTCTGTGTGCTGTGGTTAATGAAACAGTACAGGTGGGAAAAAATCTGATAGACTCAGAACAGTGGTGGATGTAGCATTAAGGCAGTTGAGATTAGTAGGAATTACTGCATGACAGGTACACAGTCCATTGGAAAGTATGTTTGGAAAATAATAGGGGGAATGGGCTGGTGGTGGAGGGGGTATGGGGAGTGGGCTGGTGGGGGGGATTGGGGAATGGGCTGGTGGTGGAGAGGGACTGGGGAATGGGCTGGTGGGGTGAGGGTGACTGGGGAATGGGCTGGTGGAGGAGGATTGGGGAATAGGCTGGTGGTGAGGGTGATCAGGGAATGGGCTGGTGGTGCAGGGTGATCGGGGAATGGGCTGGTGGTGAGGGTGATCGGGGAATGGGCTGGTGGTGGAGGGGGATTGGGGAATGGGCTGGTGGTGAGGGTGACTGGGGAATGGGCTGGTGGAGGAGGGATTGGGGAATGGGCTGGTGGTGGAGGGTGATCGGGGAATGGGCTGGTGGTGAGGGTGATCGGGGAATGGGCTGGTGGTGGAGGGGGATTGGGGAATGGGCTGGTGGTGAGGGTGACTGGGGAATGGGCTGGTGGAGGAGGATTGGGGAATAGGCTGGTGGTGGAGAGGGACCGGGGAATGGGCTGGTGGAGGGGGATTGGGGAATGGGCTGGTGGTAGAGGGGGACTGGGGAATGGGCTGGTGGAGGAGGATTGGGGAATAGGCTGGTGGTGGAGGGGGACTGGGGAATGGGCTGGTGGTCGAGGGGGATCAGGGAATGGGCTGGTGGAGGGGGATTGGGGAATGGGCTGGTGGTAGAGGGTGTTCGAGGAATGGGCTGGTGGTGGAGGGATTGGGGAACGGGCTGGTGGTGGAGGGTGATTGTACACTAAGTGCTACATATTGATCTTCTCCAATCAACCTACAATTCTTCATTGGAATGCAAGAAGTCTGTTGGCCAATGGACAGGAATTTAAAGCATGTGTTTTTGGTTTTAGTGTCCCTTGAGTGTTATTTGTGTATAAGAAACTTGGTTGCAATCACATCTGTCATTTAACATTCTGCCTTCTCCAGAGAATAATGAAGGTGTAACTATTGAATTATTACATCCACAGGATTCGATCAAAATTGTGAACTTTTATAATCCATGTCAGGAAGGATTGGGGCAATGGTGGGAACTTATTCTGGTAAAATTAATTTTTGTTGTGACTTGAATGCACAAATTGGTTTGCTGTGTCACATATTGGGTAATATTGGAAATACTACAAATCCGAATGGGACAGCAGTAAAGGGGCTTCTGCAAGAATATGATTTAGTTTGTTTGAAAGATGGAAGAGAGACAAGGGAGGATATTGCCAAAGGTGGGAGTTCTGGTATGGAGTTGACTGTTGTCTCTGCTCTACTTGTTGGACTTAGTAGCTGGGATGTAATGACTGATCATATGGGGAGTGATCATTTCCCAGTCTTGTATAGTGTAGGGGTCAGAATTTGAGTTCTGGTTCTATATGGTGTTTTAGGAGGACAAACTGGAAAGGTTTACTGTTGACTGTGATAAATCACTTGACCAATTGTCTCTTAGTGGTGTCACAGAAGAAGACTATCAGAGTATAATTTCTGGTTTGTGTGGAGCAGCCTGTCAAACTATTCCTTTGGTGTCTAGGAGAAGTCATTCGTGTACCGAGGCCATTAGAGGTGTAACAAACCCGTAACTTACCAGCAAAGATAGAGAGGCCCGTTGAAGTCTGATGGTACTATTTTAACAGTATTTATTAGTAAAAATACACAAAAATAATATCAACGCAAACATACAGATAATATACGTCATCAATACTAAATCTAAAAGTGCGGGTATAATAATAATCAATAAGAAATAGCTCTCGTTGTCTAGGGGGTAATGTATTGTCCGATGGAAATATAAAAGTCACTCAGTTCATTCAGGCTGCAGCCTTTGGTTGGAGTCGAGAGAGATTTTTAGAAACTTGCCGGCTTTTCCTTTTATGATTTTGAACCTTCAAGAGTTCCGTTGGTGTGGCCTCTCCTTTAGCTAAAGCCGTTCTTCCGTGGCGAGCCAGCCAGTTCCCAGGTAAGGGAAAAGGACGCACGCGAGCCCCATCGGCTGTCGCTATTAAACGCTGTCACGGGATTTCTAGCATTTCTCCTGGAGCGTCTAAAGGGGTTGTTCCCCAGACCTTCTTTTATCCTTACTCACGGGGTCTCAGATGTCAATCAGGTTGGGATGATGCAATCCCTCAACCAGCCCACTCTGGTCGTCCCCTGAGGGGTTTCAATGAATAGTACAGTACTCAATTCCGTCTCCAAGAGACAACGGCCGTTATCCGTGGCTTTGTCTTGCTGAGGCCAGGACACATTCCAACACCTTGAGGATTCTCTCTCATTTCCTGAGTCCCAGACCCAAATTAATAGCGACCTTGCTATTCTCAAAAAGGAGGGGGCGACTCTGTACCCTTCGGCCCCTCAGAGTTGCTGCACATTCGTAACAGAGACTGGAGATGGACATTACATGTTTTGAAATTTCATCTACCTGTAAGAAGGCAGGGTGTATACACACATCAACTTACCAGGCGGCCAACCAAAGGTGCTTTTTCCTTTGTTAAATGTGTTTTGATACATACTGTAGTAAGACTATTCTTGACCCCAATAACTACTTGTATAGTAGGTCTACCACATCAGTGAACAGTTAATTGTTTGGTGTAGCTGGCCGTGTTGTTTTAAGAGCCGGCCAGTGGTTCTGAGAGATGAGTCCCATGTGGCCGAGGGAGTGGGGTCAGGCCATTGGGCCGAGGGAGTCGGGTCAGGTCGTCGGGCTGACGGAGTTGGGTCAGGCCATTGGGTCAAGGGATCCAAGTTGGGCGGTTGGGCTGAAGGATTTAGGTTGGGCATCGGGCCACAGGAGGAGCTGGATTGGGTTTGGAAGTGCTGCCCTGGGTGGAGACCATGCTGCTGCCTGCTACTCGGAAGGACTGGAGTTGGTGCCAAGGTGAGTGTGTAGTGAGATGGTGAGTGACTGTCTTGGACGTTTCTTTTGTGATTTCAAGACCCTGTTGGATATTCATTGCCGCAGGCCTATTTCCCTTGTCTGGTGGTGAGACAAGCAGCAAGGCAGCAAGTCAACTCGGTTGTAGCAAGGAGTAGGCCTCAAGCCACAGGCTTCTGTTATAGTGTGGTCTCTTCCATTGGTGTTGCCCTCCAGTGTTGGATTGGTGAAACTACATGTTAGACTGCCGGTAACCATCAATTTGAGGGACTTGTCATGTAGGGTCTTGGACTGAAAATACGTTTTCTTATGTGCCTATGTTCTTTCTTTCTCTTTCTCACAATCTTGAATGCGCACATATGTTTTTGCACCTCAGCTCCAGAAGAAAGCTGTATTATTTGGACATATCCATGTATGGTTTGAATGACAATTAAAGTTGATTTGAGTTATATTTGATTTGAAATGTATGTTAACACAAGAAGCTTTGCTGACTTTTCAGAAGAAAAGAATTGAATTGAATTGAATTGACTTTATTATTTACATCCTTCATATACATCAGAATCAGATTCAGGTTTATTATCACTGGCATGTGACGTGAAATTTGTTAACTTAGTAGCAGCAGTTTAATGCAATACATAATCAAGCAGAGAGAAAAAAAATAAATAAAATAAAAATAATAATAATAAATAAACAAGTAAATCACTTATGTATATTGAATAGATATAAAAAATGTGCAAAAACAGAAATACTGTGTATTAAAAGAAAGTGAGGTAGTGTCCAAACATCCTATGTCCATTCAGGAATCAGATGGTAGAGGGGAAGAAGCTGTTCCTGAATTGCTGATTGTGTGCCCTCAGGCTTCTGTACCTCCTACCTGAGGTAAAAATGAGAAAAGGGCATGCCCTGGTTGCTGTACGTCCTTAATAATGGACGCTGCCTTTCTGAGGCATCGCTCCCTAAAGGTGTCCTAGGTACTTTGTAGGCTAGTACCCAAGATAGAGCTAACTAGATTTACAACCTTCTGCAGCTTCTTTCGGTCCTGCGCAGTAGCCCCTCCATACCAGACAGTGATGCAGCCTGCCAGAATGCTCTCCATGTTACATCTACAGAAGTTTTTGAGTGTACTTGTGATATGCCAAATCTCTTCAAACTCTGCATAAAGTATATCCGCTGTCTTGCCTTCTTTATAACTACATCAATATGTTGGGACCAGGTTAGATCTTCAGAGATCTTGACACCCAGGAACTTGAAGCTGCTCATTCTCTCCACTTCTGATCCCTCTATGAGGATTGGTATGTGTTTCCTTGTCTTACCCTTCCTGAAGTCCACAATCAGCTCTTTCATCTTACTGACATTGAGTGCCAGGTTGTTGCTACAGCACCACTCCACTAGTTGGCATATCTACTTGAAGAGTAACAATCTTTATGCTATGTCTCTGTCTAAATGTGCAATGTGCAATTCATAGTAATTTATAATAAATAGTAGGTACAAAAGGACAATATAACATAGAAATACAATTGTATCAGAATGAAATAATCAGTCTGATGGCCTGGTGGAAGAAGCCATCCCAGAGCCTATAGGTCCTGGCATTTATGCGGTGGTACTGTTTCCCAGATGGTAGCAGCTGGAACAGTTTGTGGTTGGTGTGACTCGTGTCCTTTGGGCCCTTTTTACACACCTGTCTCTGTAAATGTCGTAAGTAGTGGGAAGTTCACACCTGTAGATGCACTGGGCTGTCTGCACCACTCTCTGCAGAGTCCTGCGATTGAGGGAAGTATAGTTCCCATACCAGGCACGATAGCAAGGAGAGCTATTAAGAATGCTAAAAGGGTGACTAGGTGGGGATTTTGCTTATCAAATGGGAGGGAAACTGGCAGTGACAATGGTGTGGAGAATGCTAAAGAAAACAAATGGTGTCAGAGGTTCTAAAGAGATTCCAAAATTAATGGAGAATGGAAACATGGCTCCAACAGACAAAGTAAAGCAGAAGCACGTTTGTAAAAATACATTGACTAGGCAATTTAGAAAACAGAGCTGCAAAGGGACTTGGGAGCTATCGTGCTGGATTTCCTAAAGGTTAACTTGCATGTTGGGTCGGTGGTAAGGAAGGCAAATGCAATTTTAGCATTCATTTTCAGAGAACTAGAATATAAAAGTAAGGATGTAATGTTGAGACTTATGAAGGACTGGTCAGACCACATGTGGAGTATTTTAGGCAGCTTTGTTCCCCTTATCTAGGAAAAGATGTGCTGGCATTAGAGAAGATCCAGAAGACATTCATGAGAATGATTCCACTACTGAAAGGGTTTAATGTATGATCGAGATTGATGTTTCTGGGCCTGTACTTGCTAGAGTTTAGAAGAATGAGGGGGTGGGGATCTCATTGAAATCTATAAAATATTGAAAGGTCTAAATAGAGTGGACGTGGAGAGGGTGTTTCCTTTACTGGGGGAGTCTAGGTACAGATGGCACAGACTCAGAATAGATGGACATCCCTGTAGAACAGTGATGAAGTAGAATTTCTTTAGCCAGTGGGTGGTGAATCTATGGAATTCATTGCCACAGACAACTGTGGAGGCCAGAGCATTGAGTACAGTTAAAGCAGACCTTAAAAGATTCTTGATTAGTAAGAATGCCAAAGGCTATGGGGAGAAGGCAGGAGAATGGGGTTGAGAGAGATAATACATCAGCCATGATGGAATGGCAGAGCAGTCTCAAAGGACAGAATGACCTAATTCTGCTCCTATGCCTTATGATAGATGCCTCTTGACCTGCAGACAGAAAAATTAATCCTTGCATATTGGACTTCCTTAGTAGCTTGGAAAGGGTAGCTATGTTTTGGAGCTGGAGTTAGGAAATTATACCCAGGCATTCAAGTGAATATATCAGATAGTTGATGTAGAAATTAATAGTTGATAGCAAGCCAAAGGGGGGTGCAGTGAGGGTCATATGGAATATTTCATCGCCAACGAGTCTTGAGACTTCCACTTCCAGGTTTAAGCTGATTTGGCTGTTGACACATTTGAATTGCAATGTATTATACTGTTGTAATGAGTCAGGGAGTACTTTTTCCTGATATTCTTACCACATGTTATATACTTCAATGATAACATTCCTAATGTGTCATAATAAATGACAATCCCCTGGAATTTGCCGTGGGGGAAAAGAGTAGGTTTTGAGGAATGCCACTCTGTGAAATTAGCAATCACTCTTTTTCTCTCCTCTCCTCTGTCACTATTTATATTATGAATGGTTGGGAATGCCTGAGGCTGCAAGGCTGAGGAGTACTGATGTGCCCAATAAATGTTGACTCATCCTTTTTTGCAAATAGTGGCTGAACAAGAATTCACAAAAACACTTCATTAAGAATTATTACAGAACTTGCACCTTCAGAATGAAATTTATTATTTCACACGGAGATTTCAAAAAAGTAGTTCTAAAATGTTTTCAGTATATTCCACTTTATTCTATATTGAAATCGCAGGACTTTAAGGATTTAAATTTTTTTTGTTGACTGACATCTTAAATGGGATTTATTTATCAATATTTAGTAGAGATTCAGCGAAGATAAACTATTCATGATAAATTTAGAGTAGCTTATGCATGCAAGGCTTTCATATCCCCATTAAAATCACCGCAGTTTGCTTACAACAGGATTAAAAGCTTTGGGGGCATAGTTGGGCCAGAAGAGTCTCATGAATATCGTTAGCAGGTCCTGGAGAGGAGGTTTTCAGCCCCTGCTTCCTGTCATCTAATTAATGCTCAGGAGCACAAATGCACAATGTGACGCATCAATATGTTTTTCCATTTTTTTTGATAAATATATTTAGTATGCTTATGGGAATAATTTTAAGTAAATCAGTGTGCAGCCTGCCTCAAATGAGAAACAATCCTTTGATGTACTATTTAACTAATTCCTTTTGAGAGAGAGAGAGAGATTTTTATCTTGCAAAGTCTGAAGTGAATAGATGCGACTTCTTTAGACTTTTGAAGCCAAAGTATGTATAGTAATTATTTTGACATTTTTGAATAAAGGTCATGGACTGTGATGCAGACTGTTTAAGATATTTGCACACTTATCATTTATGTATGTAACATCACTATGACCAGAGCTGTAGCATTTGAAGTGGATATGAAGCAGTATCTTACACCCACACAAGGAATGCTAATCACGTCACAAATGCTGTTATGTTGTCATGGGACTGAGACACAGTGGGTTTCTGACTATACTGTGAAGTGTTTTCTAGATTGGTACAGCTATATATCTTACTTAATACCTAGCTATGCCAAATTACTTAGATGAAATAAAATGTAAATACTTATGTCAATCCCCTTGGAATTTTGTTCGCCTCAGAAGAATTACTGAGCAATTTAAAGTCTTCAGTTGTTCCCTTTATTGCTCTTGGCTTATATGGAAGTCTTCTATACATTTTAAGTGTCATTAGTTCAGCAGTCATTACATATACTGACAAGTGAGATATTAAAGAAAATGACCCACTAATCTGCAGTGTAGTTGTGAATAGGAATTGTGTGCAAACCTGTGATAAAATTGATACTGCTTTTCCTGCTCATACTTTTGAAAGTCCTATAAAAAGGACTGGAAGATAGTGTCATTACGATGGAAAGAAAAACATCCAGGACTACTGAAATACCCAAACTGAATGACATTGATTTGAACACTATTTCTCTGCATTCCATATTGATTTTTGACTATTATGACAATAAACGAAGGAAAATGTAACTTGTGTGTTTTAGTTACTGATGCACATTATTAATAATCATCGAGTAAATTGAATATTACACTGGAGATTTATATTTTGCCCTGTTCATTCTTCTCAGGATTCTTGATTGGAAGTAGCGTATAAATTACAATTTTATTGGTTCTTGTTAACAAGAAGAAAGTTGTAAAGTCCCGCAAGTCTGCTCTGCAGTTCAATAAGGTCATAGCTGATTTGATCTTTGGCCTCAGCTTCCTCTTCCTGCCTAATACTAACATCATTAACTTCCCATTTCCATGTCAATCTATCTATTTCGAAAGAGTTAATGATTTAGCATCCAAGCTCAATGTATCATTTTAAAAGTACATTCACTTTTGGAAAATAGATAAACCAGTCATTTAAATTTCACACAGGAGGATTAATAGTCACATAACGTGGATGAGGACTATGAATTGACAGGGACATCAGAACTCCTTGCTCTTATTCAGAAAGTACCATGGAATGCTGAAGAAGTTAAAATAACTTGGTATTCATCCTCAGTGATATAATTCTAATCAAGGTTGTGTGTTGAGGCTTGGATGTCTAAAGAGCTTCAGAAGTTTACTCACTTACTACAACACCTTTTAGGTCCATGCCAGCTCTTAGCAGAGCAAGCTTATCAGTTCCATCTCCCTTCGCTAACATCGCTACAGCCCTGCAGTTTATTCTGCTTCTTCTGCCATTTAGCTTCGTTAATGGTAATTTATAGCCGTCAATTAACCTACCAACGTTTCTTTAGACCGAGGGAGGAAATTGTAGTGTACAGAGGAAACCCAATGGTTATAGGGAGAATCAATCTAGATCAAACCTGAGTTCTCGCATGTCTGAGGAGACAATGCCGACTGCTCTGCACAATCAACTGAGTCTAATGGACAACTCCAGGTCAGCTCAATCTATGTTCCAGGTCAGGATTACTGTCTGGTGAGCAGCTCACATGTGCAGGAGAGAAGACAGGCATACTTTAATGACTGGGGTCACATAAGCATGTGTTTTGCTGTCTACCTTTCCAAAATAGGAGAGACATCTGAGGCAAATAGTTGTCCAGTTTGAAGACTACCACTGGGATCCTGACATGGATTAGAGGGTTAAGGAAAAGGATTCTGAGTTGGGAAAAGAACCTGTGAAGGTAAGCAGAGATGGAAGTTTGGGATAATGAAGGTTTCACTTTGTGGCCCAAAGGGGCACACTTAGGATGTAATTTGACACTCATTACTGTACCACCAACCTTATAGTCACACACGGTGAGGTTATAAAGATTAGAGAAGGAACTAAATTGCTGAAAGAGTTGTCTCTTTGCCAGTTTTATAGTAGATACATGTTGATGGGGAAATCAGATCAAAATGTGTCTTAATGCAGCTGATTTCCTCTCCAGTGGAAAATCATTTCATTCTATAGCTTTAACATTTTTTTAAGTGAAACATTGAACACAATAAACATATTATTGGTGTAATCTCATTGAGTGTGGTTACAAGATTAATTGAGTTAATGTATAATTTATTTAAAGAGCATAATTATAACCACAATGTCTGACTTGCAACTTGTTGTGGTTGTTCCTTTCCGAATCCTGTGGTGCATCGGGCAGCAACCATGTTGTTTATTTAGCATTCGTCTGTTTTTTTGAGGCTGAGTTGTTAGCTTGACACTCAACCCAGTATGGATAGAAAGTGTACAAGGAGTGGGCTTGATTCAAACCTAGAAGTCCAGTGCGGATGCCACTACATTACTGGCTGGCTTACACTTACAGATCGTAAAAATTATATTATCAGTGTGTCTAAAATTAGACTGATGTATCTTAAAGTCATAGAGTCAAAGAAAAGTACAGGACAGGAAAAGGGCCTTTGGCCCTTTTAGTCCACACCGATACCATTTAAGCTGCTCACTCCCATCGACTTGCACCGGGACCATATCTCTCCATGCCCTACCATCCATGTACCTATCCAAACTTCTCTTAAACCTTGAAATCTGCCGAATCTCCCCTCAGTCTTCTATATCCTAAGGAATAAAGTCCTAATCTATTCAATATTTCCTTATAACTAAGGTCCTCGAGTCCCAGCAACATGCTGGTAAATTTTCTCTGTACCCTTTCAACCTTATTTACATCTTTCCTGTAGGTAGGTAATCAAAAATGCACACAATTCTCCAAATTAGGCCTCACTAACGTTTTATACAACCTCAACATCATATCGCATCTCCTGTACTCAATACTTTGATTTACAAAAGCCAATGTGCCACAAACTTTCTTTATGACCATATCTACCTTTCTAATGAATTCTGGACCTGTATTCCCAGATCCCTTTGTTCTTCAGTACTCCTGAGTGCCCTACCATTCACTGTGTAAGACCTACTCTGATTGATGCCACCAAAGTGCAACACCTCACACTTGTCTGTATTGAATTCCATTTTTCCAGCTGCTCCTGATCTTGTTGCAAGCCATGGGAGTCCTCCTCGCTGTCACTACACTCCCAGTATTGGTGTCATCTGCAAATTTGCTGATCCAGTTAACCACGTTATCATCCATATTGTTGATATAGATGATAAACAACAACGGACCCAGCACCGATCCCTGCAGCGCTCCATTAGTCACAGGCCTCCAGGCAGTGAGGCAACCATCTACTATCACTCTCTGGCTTCTCTCACAAAGCCAATGTCTAATCCAATCCTTCCTCATCTTGAATGCTGAGCGACTGAACCTTCTTGACCAGCCTCCCAGGCAGGACCTTGTCAAATGCCTTGCTAAAATCAACTACTTCATCAGCTTTCCTGGTAACTTCCTCAGAAATCTCTGTAAGTGTCTATAAAATTGGCTGGACACAATCTACCATGCATGAAGCCATACTGACTGTTCCTAATCAGTCCATGCCTATCCAAACACTCATATATCCGTTCCCTTATAATACCTTCCAATATCTTTCCCACTACTGATGTCAGGCTAATTTTCTATTTTATTTTTAGAACCTTTCTTAAACAGCAGAACGATGATTTAAATATCTCTGCTAGGGATTTCTGCACTTGCCTCCCACAGGGTCCGAGGGAACAACTTGTCAGGCCCTGGAGATTTATGCACCCTAATTTGCCTCAGGACAACAAACACCTCCTCCTCTGTAATCTGATGAGGTCCATGGAAGGTAACTCCAGAGAGTCTGAAATAAATATTTCCTGAATAAAATACCTTATGACAATTAATTATCAAGGTACATTATACTGAGTTAATAATCTACAACAAACTGTAGAAATCGTGTAAGAACCAAGTTAAAATTGCTTATGACCAACAAGTATGTTGGAGGTGTTACAAAAGGGCATTTAATTCTGCTTGATAGTTTCCTTATATGACTTGTGGAATCTGAGGAGTAGCATGGTGATGTAGTGGCGTGCTTAACTCTATTATAGCACCAGCACCACAGGTTCCATTCCAGCTACTGCCTGGAAGGAGTTTGTATGTTCTACCTGTGACGTGTGGGTTTCCTCTGGGTGTTCTCGTTTCCTCCCACATTCCAATGACCTATGGGTTAGTAGGTTAACTGGTCACATGGGTGTAATTGGGCAAAATAGCCTCACTGGGCTCAAAAGGCCTGTGAAGAACATAAGAACATAAGAAATAGGAGCAGGAGTAGGCCTTCCAGCCCATCGAGCCTGCCCCGCCATTCATGGCTGATCATAAGATCAGGGCTGATCTGTCCGTAAATTCAGCTCCATCTACCGACCTTTTCCCCATAACCATTAATTGCCCTACTATATAAAAATCTATCTAACTGTATCTTAAATATATTTAGTGAAGAAGCCTCAACTGCTTCCCTGGGCAGAGAATTCCACAGATTCACCGCTCTCTGGGAAAAACAGTTTCTCCTCATCTTCATACTAAATCTTCTCCCCTGAATGTCCCCTAGTTCTAGTCTCACCTACCAATGCAAACAACTTTCCTGCTTCTATCTTATCTATCCCTTTCAAACTTTTGTATGTTTCTTTAAGATCGCCTCTCATTCTTCTGAATTCCAGAGAGCATAGTCCCAGGGAACTCAAACTCTCCTCAGAGGTTAACCCCTTCATCTCTAGAATCAACCTGGTGAACCTCCTCTGCACTGCCTCCAAAGCCAGTATATCCTTCCTCAAGTATGGAGAGCATAACTGCACACAGTACTCCAGGTGTGGCCTCTCCAGTACCCTGTATAGTTGCAGCATGACCTCCCTGCTCTTGAATTCAATCCCTCTATCAATGAAGGCCAACATTCCGTTTGCCTTCTTAATAACCTGTTGTACCTCCAAGCCAACTTCTTGCGATTCATGCACAAGCACTCCCAAGTCCCTCTGCACAACAGCATGCTGCAATCTTTCACCATTTAAATAATAATCTGCTCTTCTATTGTTCCTTCCAAAGTGGATGATCTCGCATTTACCAATGTTGTTTTCCATCTGCCAGACCTTGGCCCACTCACTTAACCTATCTATATCCCTCTGCAGGCTCTCCACATCCCCTGTACAATTTGCTTTCCCACTCAGTTTAGTGTCATCAGCAAATTTTGCTATGCTACACTCAGTCCCATCTTCCAAATCATCAATGTAAATGGTAAACATCTGCGGGCCCAGCACCGACCCCTGCAGCACCCCACTCACCACTGACTGCAAACCGGAGAAACACCCATTTATCCCAACTCTCTGTCTTCTATTGGTTAACCAATCCCCTATCCATGCCAATATACTTCCTCCGATTCCATGCATCCGTATCTTATTTGTAAGTCTCTTGTGTGGCACCTTATCGAACGCCTTCTGGAAATCCAAATATATGACGTCCACCTGTTCCCTTCTAACCACTGCACTCATTATGTTCTCAAAGAACTCCAGTAAGTTTGTCAAACAGGACCTGCCCTTTCTGAATCCATGCTGTGTCTGTTTAATAGAACTACTCCTTACTAAATGTTTTGCTATATCTTCCTTAATGAGAGCTTCAAGCATTTTCCCAATTACAGATGTTAAGCTAAACTGGTCTATAGCTGCCCACCTTTTACCTTCATCCTTTTAAAAAAAATGGTGTGACATTTGCTGTCTTCCAATCCGCTGGGACCTGCACAGAGTCTAGAGAGTTTTGATAAATGATTACAAATGCATTAACTATAACCTCTGCCAATTCCCTCAGCACCCTGGGATGCATCCTATCTGGACCAGGGACTTAACTACCTTCAGGCCCTCTAGTTTGCTTATCACTGTCTCTTTAGTGACAGTGATTTTATCGAGGTTCTCACGTCCTATTTTGTCCATAACATCTTTCTTTGGCCTATTAGACGTGTCCTCCACCGTGAAGACCGACATAAAATAGTCATTCATTGCCTCAGCCATTTCCTTATCACCCAATATCAATTCCCCTTCTTGTCTTTCAAGGGACCTACGTTGACCTTAGTCACCCTCTTCAGCTTTATATATTTATAAAAATTTATGCTATCTGTTTTTATATTTTGTGCTAATTTATTTTCAGACTCTATTTTCCCTTTCCTTATTTCTTGTTTAGTTATTCTTTGTTGCTTTTTAAAGTTTTCCCAATCCTCCAGTCTCCCACTACTCTTTGCGACTTTGTACACATGAGCTTTTAATTTGATACTATCTTTTATTTCCTTAGTTATCCAAGGCTGGCTCTCCCCACACTTACTGTCCTTACTTTTGACTGGAATATACTTTTGTTGAGCACTGTGAAAAATCTCTTTGAAAGTATTCCACTGTTCCTCAACTGTCCTACCAAATAGCCTGTGCTCCCAATCCACATTAGCCAACTTCCCCCTCATCCCATTGTAGTCTCCCTTGTTCAAGCATAACACATTTGTTTTAGATCTAACTATTTCATCCTCCATCTGTATGCAAAATTCAATGATACTATGATCACTCTTTCCAAGAGGATCCCTGCCTACAAAATAATTAATCTCACTTGTTTCATTGCACAGGACTAGATCTAAGATATTATTTTCCCTTGTAGGTTCACTAACATGCTGCTCAAGAAAGCCATCATGGATGCATTCTATGAAGACCTCCTCAAGACCTCCTTGATCAACCTGATTCACCCGATCTATGTGGAGGTTAAAATCTCCCATGACAAGCCTCAGTTTTTTCTTGGTTAATCGCCTCTGCCACTGCAATATTTTTATTAGTTGGCCTATAGACAATTCCCACCAGTGATATTTTTTCCTTTATTATTCTTAACTCTACCCAGATGGACTCAACATTCTGCTCCGTAGATCTTATATCATCTCTCACAATCGCCCTGATCTCATCCTTAATTAAGAGTGCCACCCCCACTCTTTTGCCTTCCTGCCTATCTTTTTGTATTACCTGAAACCCTTGGATATTTACTTCCCAGTCATCTCCACCTTGCAACCAGGTTTCTGTAATCACTGAATTATATGCCTTGGTACTGATCTGTGCCACAAGTTCACTAACCTTGTTTCTAATACTACGGGCATTTAGATAATGTGCCCTTATACTCATTGTCCTTTTAGAATCGTCCTGTTACCATGCTGTTTCTCTAAATAAATAATTCTGAAGGGAGAGTGGAAACAGGGAGACCCTTAATAACTAAATGGACACAATCTTTGAAGAGAGCAGGTCAGATTGAGAGTGCAGTGGGAAAATGAAATAGGATCTGGCTGCAAATGTGAGAAAGTTGTGTTGACCTTACAGAAGACATTAAGTGAGCAACAGCTCGAGAACTGTGATAATTCTGCATGAGCATATGAGGAATTTAGAGGAGAGAGTAATATCAGTTAGTGAACTAAATGGAGAAGATGAATTTATTCTTCTTAGTAGATCAAAGAATTTTATTTGATAGGTGATCAAAGTACACACAGACTCACTCAGACAAGTGGAAACTGCTCCATTTGATGGAGGGATTGACAACAAGACAGACAGTTTAAAAAGAACCTAAGAAGAAAGAGCTTTTTACCGAATAGTTATGATGTGGAACACACAATTTCAAAAGGGTGATGAAATTTGATTCAATTCTAAATTTTAAAAAAATGGATGAATACCTAAAGGAAACAAAATTGCAGGTGGGAGACCACAAGAGATTCTGCAAAATTTGAAAATCTTGACCAACACATACAAAAATACTAGAGGAACTCAGCATGTCAGACAGCTTCAATGGAGGGAAATTAGTTATTAATGTTTCAGACAAAGGCCATTCATATAAAGGGAAGGAGGTAATCCTCTGGTAATCACTCCCCTCTATTTTCTTTGTTGTATGCCCTCCCCTACATTTTGTTTTCCCTCATTCCAGTGGCTCTCTCACCTGTTCCCTTTCCTGGCCTCATAACCTGCTCATCACCTCCGTACATCTCTTGACCTCCACCCCTTTTTTCTATGGCCTACTGTTGTCCCCTGTCAGATTCTGTCTTACTCAGCTCTTTGCCTCTTCCACTTATCACTTCCTAGTTCCCTACATTGTTCCCCTTCATATCCCCTCCTCCACTCAGCACTCTTCCCCGCATAAGACCATAAGCTATAGGAGCATGATTAGGCCATTTAGCCCATTGAGCCATTCCATCATGGCTGATCCAGGATCCCACTCAACCCCATACACCTGCCTTCTTGCCATATCCTTTGATGCCCTAATCGATAAGGAAACTATCAACTTCTGCCTCAAATATACCAATGGACTTGGCTTCTACTGCAGTCTGTGGCAGAGCATTCCACAGATTTGCTACTCTCTGGCTAAAAAAATTCTTACTTACTTACGTCTGTTCAAAAAAAGTAGTCCCTCCATTCTAAGGCTGTGCCAAACCCCCACTCGACATCAACCCTATCTAGTCCTTTCAGCATTTGGTACATTTCATTGAAATCCCCCATGTCCTTCTAAATTCCAGTGAGTACAGGCCCAAGTCTGTCACTTCATTCCTGGAATCATCCTCAAGAATGTTCTCTGGACTCTCTCCAATGATAACACATCCTTTCTGAGATATGGGCCCAAAGCTGTTGACAACACTCCAAGTTTGCGGATGTCCCAACAGTGGTTGGTGTCATCTAGAACAATGGCAAGACGGAGTATAGAGAGGAAGTGGACTGGCTAATGGATTGGTGTGAAAAGAACAACCTAAGCCTGAATGTGGAGAAGAGAAAGGAAGTCATTGTGGACTTCAGGAAGGTGTAGACAAGCCACCTGCCTCTGCGAATACATGGCTCCTCCGTAGAGAGAGTTCAGTGCACCAAGTTCCTGGGAGTTCACATCACAGATGACCTCACCTGCTCTCTTAATATCACCTCCCTGAACAAGGCACAGCAGCACCTCTGCTTCCTAAGAAGATTGAGGCAAGCAAGGCTCCCAGCCCCATCTTCACCATTAAAAGCACCATTGAGAGTGTCCTGAGCAGTTGCATCTCCATCTGTTATCAGTCGAGCATTGGACCAGAAGTCCCTACGAAGGCCAAGAATACATGTGAGAATCATAGGGGTCTCCACACCATCCATTGGGGAAATTGACAGTGTCAGGGCCTTTTGTATTATTAGGGATCCCATTTATCCATCCAGCATTTTCTTTGACTTTCTACAATCAGACAGAAGACTACGATCCATAAAAACAAAAAAGGGTCAGGATGAAAAGAAAGTTCTTCCTGCAGGCCACTAGGCTTCTGAATTCTGGGTAGCATCATATTTGAAGTGTCACCGGTTAATATGTTCCGTATCTTAGAACATTTAATATTAACACATTTTAGTTTGTTATTTATGTGTGATTCATCTGTAGATATTATCCTTGCCTTCGTAAGTTATTGTATGTTACGTGTGTTGAGTGTACTACTGTGTTTTATAGCCTGGTTCGAAGAAACTTTGTCTCGTTTCTATATATATTATATGGTTATATACATTAAATGCACATATGTAGTTAAATGACAATAAATTTCACTTGACTAGACTTGATGTGCAGCACCTTGTCAAAGGCCTTCTGTAAAACCAAGTAGACAACATCTACTGATCCTCCTTTGTCTATTCTGCTTGTTATTTCTTCACAGAATTCGAACAGATTTGTCAGGCAAGATTTTCCCTTAAGGAAACCATACTGACTTCACCCTACTTTTTCATGTGCCTCCCAGTACCAGAAAACCACATCCTTAACAATCTTCCCAACGGCTGAGTTCAGACCAACTGGCTTATAATTTCCTTTCTTCTGTGCCTCTCCCTTTTTGAAGAATCGAATGATATTTGCAATTTTCCTGTCCTCCAGAATCATGCCTGAATCTATTGATTCTTGAAAGATAATTAATAATGCATCCACAATCTCTTCAGCTACCTCTTTCAGAACCCTGGGGTGTAGTCCATCTGGGTCCAAGTGATTATTTAACTTCAGACCTTTCTGTTTCCCAAGCACCTACTCCCTAGTAAAGGCAACTTCACTCACTGTGGTGAACTATGTGCCTGTCTGGACACGCCCCCCGCTGACTGCTCCTGTGGCTCCTCCCACAGGCCCCTGTATAAAGGCGATCTGAGGCCTGACGCTCGGCCTCAGTCTCCAGGACATAGTATGATGGACACTCACTCCTGGTTCCTTCTTCCAGTCAATAAAAGCCGATATCTCGCCTTACGTCTCAGTGTGAGTTATTGATGGTGCATCACTCACTTTTGCCCCAACACTCTAGAAATTCTGGCATAATGCCAGTGTCTTCCTCAGTGAAGACTGATGCAAAATACTTATTCAGTTTGTTTGCCATTTCTTTGTCCCCCATTACCATCTCTCTAGTATCATTTTCCAGTGGTCCGATATTTAACCTCGCCTCTCATTTACTCTTTACATATCTCAAGAAACTTTTGGTATCTTCTTTAATATTATTGGCTAGCTCATCTTTCTATTCTATCTTTTCTCTATTTATAACTTTTTTAGTTGCCTTTCTTAACTTACCACTAAGTTTTGCTCTATTATATGCTCTCTTTTTGGCTGTTACATTGGCTTTGATTTCACTTGTCAGCCATAGATGCATTATCCTGCCTTTCTACCTTTTCGTATACTAATTCTTCTTTGGGATGTATCTATCCTGTTCCTTCTGAATTGCTTCCAAACATTCCAGCCATTGCTGCTCTCCCGTTATTCCTGCTAGAGTCCTCCTCTTCCAATCAACTTTGCCCTCTTTCTGTGCATCAATACTCTATGATTCTAAATAAACATGAATATCAGTGTGTTAGAAAACAAAATCATTGTGCTGAATTCATACTTGAGTCTCATTTAATAATTTGACATAAATTTTATTAATTGCTCAATAAAATTTTTATTTACAGTCTCTGCAAATTACAATTAAACATATTTATGATTAATAAATATACTAAAATGTTTAAAACTCCATATTAAAACTAAATTGCTTTTAATTAAAATTCATTCTCAGCTTACTGTGATTAAATTTTATAGTAAAACAAACCAATATTTACAAAAATAAAATTAATGTTGTTTTTATTGCTAATGAGAACAATTAACATGCATTGTCAGCAGATAAGACAGTTGAATTAGAGTGATATTTGCTTTGCATATTTC
The DNA here is from genome assembly GCF_030144855.1 of Hypanus sabinus. Lineage (NCBI taxonomy): Eukaryota > Metazoa > Chordata > Chondrichthyes > Myliobatiformes > Dasyatidae > Hypanus > Hypanus sabinus. The sequence goes on from NC_082714.1 coordinate 136,812,550, forward strand.
ACAAATATGAAAATGTGCAATGGAATACTCGTTAGACTTCCCAGATCTATTAATAATTTCATGAGGCAAATTGCCCAATACCCAATTAGTCAGTGAGTTAGGGTTAGAATCCATTGGTCTATCAGCTATTTTCATTCCAACATGCAACTCATTTCCATCAAAAAGACATGTTAATAATTTATCAGAATTCACTTTATGAATACAGTTATCACATAAGGGACATCAATTTCATGGAAGAATAAGCATTTTTTTCTAATTATTATTCCTAATAATTAGTTATTTTTCTAATAAGTGAAAAATAATTTTGTGATGTTTTAGGATCTTTGTGCACAATTTCAAGATTTCCTTGTTTTCTTTTTTCTTTTAATAAAGTAGTAAGTGCAAACAAAACAGAGGTTCTGCAAAATTATCCAGAATTCAAAACACATAAAATTATATGCTTTATTTTGAAATATAATTTTCCAATATTCTGTTCCCAATGAGGGAATCTTTTCAATTTGTGGTTATGGGTTGCAGAATTGTTACTAGCCTAGTCTCCAATTTCTACCTTCCCCTTGTGACAGCCTTACAAAATCTTAATTTAAAAACAACTGCAAATATAAGATAATTTACTGTGGTTCTGTATCTTCATCATTTTGAATCGATCATGAGGGAAGATTTTTTTACTTTGCTCCTTGCACAGTTGAATTGCTGTTGGAGTACCTCACTCAAAAGACGGCATAGTTTAAAAGATGGTGTTAGCAAAGATAGGACTTTCTACACTTCCATTGCAACATATTGTGCTTTTTTAGAAAATCGAAACCAGCTCACTTACCAATATTTAGTAGTATGCATACTGGGAAATTATGATGGAAATTAATTTCCTCAATAGCTTTTAGGATTATTTAATTTTCACTTTAGGGTCTATGCAATGAATAAAGCAGTACTGACAATTGTGTTGCTGTCAAGCACAACTAAGAGTAAGATTTTCTCTGTACATCTGCAATGAATGAGCAAATCAGCTAATAATTTTCTTTGAAATATTGCTAAGACAGCAGCTTCTTCTTTTAATTATATATCTATAATATAATGTTGATATATGTTGCCTTGTTCTTTGCTTAAGTTTAATTTTATAATTCTGAAAAGCAGAAAGAAATAAACAGCACTTTGAGAAAAAGCAGATGGCAGGGCAGCATGTTATGAGCTTAGTCGTGCCTTTCCATGCACTTACATCAATAGTCATATACTAAAGCAGATTTCATTATGGGTGCACAATTCTTCCAGCTAGTTGATGTTGAACTTTCTGACAAATCCAGGTGTGGAAGTTGTTAAATTGTTCTATAATGGCCGTACTCTTTTCAAATCTTTACAAATCATACTTCGGTTGAAATTATATCAACAGTGGTCTGCTTTTGTCTTGACAGCAGTCACATTCTGACTATGTTAAGCATTTACGAAACAACAAGTTGACAGTTTTAATGCTTTCAGGCTTTACCCATGTGGTAAAACATCTGACTACTCTACATGGTTTTTTTCTTTTCAAACATTGTAACCTCAAGCTTGCTCTAAGAAATGCAGTGGGTGATCTGCGAGTAATCTATACACAATGTTTCTGCCACAAATATTTTAACAAGACTGAGAAATGTGTACTATTCTTTTGATTACACAACCCCTCTTAAACTTTGAAGTATCACACTCTAAATCCAAAATTTCAAGAAATAAATCATAGGAAAATTAGATCAGCTGCTTTACTATGCCCTGTTTATGAATTAACCCTGATATGGTTCCCATCTTGAGCCTGAGTAGCATTCAAGTTTTAACTGAACTCTCTTTGTTTATTCATCATGTAGATTTCCAGACATTGAACAAATGCATTCTAAATTAGCAACTGTATTTTGCCCTTACACAATACAGCACCTCCATATAGTACAATCTGTCTGATCATCAGCAATGCCAGTAAAGATCTAACAGGACAAGGAGAATCTTACGTAGGATAAGTTTGTTTATCATACTCTATTCATCATCATTGTTCAGTCCTATTTTGTTACAGCTTAAGAAAAGGTTCACATATTGATAAGAAAAAATCTGAAGATGCTGGAAATCCAAGCAACACACACACAAGGTGCTGGAGGAATCAGCAGACCAGGCTGTTTACTCTTTTCCATAGATTCTGCGTGACCTGCTGAGTTCATCTAGCATTTTGTCCATGTTCAATATTGAGCATCGTTGGATATATTGAATGCTTCTCATCAAAAACCAAAGGTTAATATGTAAAATACATCAACAAATTAATTTCCTAAAATTGCATTAATTAAATCATGTGGACTTATGGGACCATGACTATCAGGAATGACATCGTAGGATTTGCAGGACACTTTCTATTGAGAGCTTCTGCTTTTGATGATGACAGATGACATATTATACAACCGTTTTGTTGTGTACCTAGAGAAAAGAAGATGAACTTCATGAACCTCTAGTATTTTCCTGAGGAAAGTAAATAAACTTGAAAGTATAATATTAATAATATTACTTTATTTCTTAAATTGCACTTTTCCTAGTAACACTTCAAACATTGCCTCTTAGTAACTGACAGGATTCTGAAATAAATTACAATCATTGCTGACATTGTACAACCACTAAGGTGATTAAAAATGGGAGTCGAATACACACAAGGTATTTCTGACAATGTGATGCTAGTACTGTCTCTCTTAACTTTACACTGTTGAATTCTGATTAACTAACAGAAGCAACTCCATGTGCCACTAATAAAGGGATCGTAAGCTACTTCAGTACAAGTTATTGGATGATTTCTTCTGACTTTTGCTACAATTATATGCTGCTTCACTGTGTTCTTGTCATTGCAAAAGTCAGTGAGGAAAGACATGTTTATTGCACTAGTCTTCTGCTCAAATCAACTCTTCCCAGTCACAGAATAGTAGGTGTCCCTTTGCAATGCAGCATCTCTGGAGAAGGTAAAGACACGTCAACGAGAAGGAAGGAGAAGCAAGAGATCGTGAGGAGAGGAGTAGGTATGGGTGTGTTGAGGAGATGGGTTTTCAGCAGAATCTGCTCCAAACCCACCCAAGGTCCACAGATTATTCCTACCCATATCTCAGCAGGAGACAATTGATGTGAGGACTGCCTTTCAGGAAGGATATTGTCACTAAAATCTGCCAGTTGCAATACCACAACTGCAATCTCAGAACTGTACTGTCAGTGTCTCCCAAGGGAAATACAGCAATGAACTTTACACCATTTATGCTCTTCCATGCCTCATTTTCATGTCCACTGTTGTGTATTAACCTTGATTAGATGCAAAAACAATATTCTGCTTTTCAAGCCAGTTCCTGCAAAGCACTATACTTAATTCACAAACATGTGAAACATTAGGGCTCTTGAAACATATATGGATATTTAACCAAGCCCTGACAAATTACTCAATACAATATCATGATTGTCACGCCAATTTATATGTGTTATTCAAATCATGATCATTTTTCTAAAATTGGAAAGCTTCTCTCTCCCCCTCTCCATTGTGAGTACTGATGGTGGGGGTACCTGCCTAAGGGAAACAACAACAGCCATACCTCTGGCACTGTGTCTGGCCCCCTATCACTTAAGGGTAGAGAACTGAAGAACATTACAGTAGCAATAGGGACGCTATAGTCAGGGGACAGATGCCCTCCCAGGTGCCAGGGTCCGCAATGTTTCTGAACGCGACCACAATATCCTGAAAAGGGAAGAAGTCCTGAAAAAAGAATACAGGGAGTTAAGAAGGAAGCTGAGAAGCAGGACCTCAAGGGTAGTAATCTCCAATTTGCTGCCTGTGCCACAGAACAATGAGGATAGGAATAGAATGAGGTGGTAGGTAAATGCATGGCAGAAGAATTGGAGCGGGGGCAGGGGATTTATGGATAATTGGGACTTCTTCTGGGGCAGTGGAATATAATATATACAATCAAGGAGATAACACTGAGCCTTTATAAGATACTAGTGAGGCCACACTTGGTGTATTGTCAATAGGTTTGGGCTTCATATCTCAGAAAGGATGTGTTGTCATTGGAGAGAGACCAGAGGAGGTTTATGAGGATGATTCAGGGAATGAAGGGGTTAACATATGAGGAGTGTTTGGCAGCTTTGGGCCCGTACTGTCTGGAATTTAGAATAATGTGTGGGGATCTCATTGAAACCTATAAAATGTTGAAAGGACTGGATAGGGTGGAAGTGGAGAGGATGTTTCCTCTGGTGGGGGTACCTAGATATAGAGGGCACAATCTCAAAATTGAGGGGTAACCTTTTAGAACAGAGGTAAGGAGGAATTTTTTTTAGCCGAAGAGTGATGACTCTATGGCATGCTCTGCCACAGACTGCGGTGGAGGCCAAGTCCATGGGTATAGTTAAGGTGGAAGTTGATAGTTTCCTGCTCAGTCAGGACATCAAAAGATATAGTGAGAAGGCAGGTGTATGGGGTTGAATGGGATCCAGGATCAGCCATGGTGGAATGGCGGTGCAGACTCGATGGGCTGAATGGCTGAATTCTGCTCCTATGTCTTATGGTTCTGTGGTCTAAGAGATTGCAGATGCTGGAATCTGGAGGAAAGAAAAAGTCCAGGTGAAGAGTTTCAAATGTGACTGACTGTCCATTTCCCTCCACAGTTGGTGCCTGACCTACTGAGATCCCCCACCTGCTTCAAGGTGGCATCATGGTACTGCACTAGTACAACAATCTTACGATTTCAGCAACCTGGGTTTGACCCGGACCTCCTGATGAAGGGTCTCGGCCCAAAACGTCGACAGTGCTTCTCCTTATAGATGCTGCCTGGCCTGCTGTGTTCCACCAGCATTTTGTGTGTGTTGTTTGACCCAGACCTGAGTTGCTGACTATGTGGAGTTTTCTTTTTCTCCCTGACTGTGCCTCTGCTTGATGTGAGCTCCTTGACTGCACTTGATTATGTCCACTCCTGACTAATAAGAAAATGCAACGGCCATATTCCAAATAAGAAAAAATGAGTCTTCAGGAGCAGATAATATCCACCACTGATTGCCTTTATTTAGATTTCCAGCAACTGCAGATTAAAAAAAAATGTATTTCGATTTACTAGGATGTTACCTGGGTTTCAGCAATTAAGTTACAGAGAAAGGTTGAACAAGTTAGGTCTCTATTCATTGGAGCGTAGAAGGTTGAGGGGGATTTGATCGAGGTATTTAAAATTTTGAGAGGGATAGATATAGTTGACGTGAACAGGCTGTTTCCATTGAGAGTAGGGGAGATTCAAACTAGAGGACATGATTTGAGAGTTAGGGGGCAGAAGTTTAAGGGAAACACGAGGGGGTATTTCTTTACTCAAAGAGTGATAGCTGTGTGGAATGAGCTTCCTGTAGAAGTAGTAGAGGCCAGTTCAGTTGTGTCATTTAAGGTAAAATTGGATAGGTATATGGACAGGAAAGGAGTGGAGGGTTATGGGCTGAGTGCGGGTAGGTGGGACTAGGTGAGATTAAGGGTTCGGCACGGACTAGGAGGGCCAGGATGGCCTGTTTCCGTGCTGTGATTGTTATATGGTTATATGGTTATATCAGTGGAAGGGTTTGCAGGTCCGATATCGGCTTCATCAGTAACCGTAATTCCCACAAAATCAGAGTAGAAGTAGAGCATCCTTGATACCAATAGACTGCCAAGAAGAAGATGTATTTCATTTTCAGGGAGGTTGATAATGGCATTTTAAAAATACCATAACTTATGAACAAATAAACGGAAAGGTCATTTACCTTGTCACTACACATACCATCTTCTTGTAATTATTTTTGCATGCTGAAATAGCTGTGTGGAGTTTGTGCTGTCAGTGACCAGTAAATGAACTCAAATCAGGTACTATATTGATTGAAGTTCCATGGGTAACATATGAAAACAAAGCCTTTAAATTGCTTCATCCTTGTGCGTGAGATACTGATTGCAACGCAGCATCTTAGCAAGTTGATTGTATATATTGGTTTAATAGTATAAGCTATCTGTCTCTGTTCTAACTGTGCTGCCGTACTCCACGTTGGGAAATACATTATACAGCAATCTGTGGTTCAGTCATTAGTGCCCCTTTCTTATCTAGTAAGAAAACAAAGAAAACGTGTGCAATAAGAAGCTGTTATTCTAACAAGTACTGTTGCCGGGCAACGCTTCTATACAGAGAGCTTCTGTGAGAAAATCCTTCTACCTTTACATCTACTTCATATGAACCAGTGTGTGATTTTCTTCAAATGATAATGAACATTGTCTGACAATGTTTATTAGTTTAAGGATCTCCTTTGCTACTTTACAACAAAATGTGAAGGGAAAGGTCTTTTTAAAGATATCACCTTCAGATGTAATTATAATATTTTAAGTATTAAAACTCACTAAAGAGAAGGTTCATAAAACTCCATTTAAAACCACAGTTAGACTAATAATATTTTAGCATCTGGATCTATCAGAAGATAAGTTTTAATGAACGACTTTCTAGTTAGTCTGCTTTTTACATTCTGAAAGACATCAAGGGTAAGAGTTAGATGCCATTTCTCATGAAGGAATAATTTCATTTACCTGAACAACATACGAAGTGTGAATGGCAGTACTAAAGATGGTTGCATCCTTTCTTTCTAATGCTGAGGCTTCCTGACCCAGCTGGTGGCCTTGATTTTATACTGCTTCTCAAATGCATTCAGTTCTTGTGGAACTTGATATAAAAGAGTATGGTTGCTATCCTTTGGGACCTGAACAATCTGGATGTGCTCATCGTCTCATTCCTGATAGGAACTTATAGAGAGGCAATGCTTGTTGATTTCATGAAACTCCCTTCTGTGCTATAGTCAACTCTTGTAAAACCAGCAGCCAGTTTTCTTTGAAAGGGATTTTGAACAAGGAGGAAAATGATCATCTAGAACTATCATAGAATACATTAAAAACTCTCACCAAAATGGATTCCAGTCTTCAGAAGCACGTGTGCTTTTCTATGTTTTGTGTTCATAAATATGGACTGTAATTTAGAAAGGATTTACTAAGTGAATAACCTTTGAGGGAAAGGAGTGCAAGGCTGGTATCAAGCACAAAAGATGGAGGTGTAAAAACTTGCAGATAAGTGTCAAAAAGATGCTAACTCTACTTCATTCTGCTTTCCCAGGTCTCCTCTCACATATTTTAAATTAATAACACTTGGAGAAGCTATAGCTTCAAAACCACTTTTCGTGGCACAATCTGCTTAGCTTGGTGAGTGTGACTGGTGCAAATCATTACCTTGTCCATTTGTAGCAGTAGATGAACAAAAACGTGAAAATGCTTATTTACATCAGGTGATCTTTCATTTCTGTTTTGAGTAGATCACTATTTAAGCAGCTAATATTCCTGCCAGGGCTAGCAGGGTCAAATTAAGACATATCACCAAATAAAATGAACAGGACATACAAAACAGCTGGATGAACTCAACAGGTCAGGCAGCATCGGTTGAAAGAAACAGTCAATGTTTCGGGCTGAGACCCTTCGTCAGGACTGGCATCTGAACAGGCATCTGTGTCCCAACCTGTATCAAGTCCCATTCATTCATCACCTTGGATACAAGGTGATAAGCGTTAGCAGGATCAGCAGCCAGAAGGATTCCCGTGGCCTAACCTATAGTCTCTGGCTAAGCTATCCAAAGATGAGGCAGGCCAAAGAGATAAGAAATATCAGACAAAGTCTTCTAGCCCTCCTCAGATGGTCACATCACTGCAGTAAAAGATAATTGAAACTACACAGCAATTTCTTCATGACAACTCAGGTAGCCAACACTATCTAGTAACCATGATAAGCATTCTACCCTTAATAGAATAATTGACCTTGTTACATGGACATCAGATTACCCTGACCTACTCTGGTACTGGATTAAGCATTTCTTCATATGTAAAAAATTCTTTTATCAGCTTTTTCCTTCGACCTTTGTAATACCTTGCAGCTCATTGGCACTCCACCATGTCTGTATATCCCTGATGCAGGCCTTGTCAGCATCTCCACAAGGTGATAAGCTGTCAAGTCCTGGAATTCCACCCATAAGCTTACTGATCTTGCCTTTAAATTGTGTAATTTTTGTTCAAGAACATTCCTGTGAAGTACCTTGAAACATTTTTGATATGATAAAAAGTTGATATATAATTAGAAGGTCAGGCAGCATCTATGGAAATGAATAAACAGTTGACTTTTCAGTTGTGTTGCTCTGGATTTCCAGCACCAGCAGAATCTCCTGTGTTTATAGAAACTGGAAGTTGTTGATTGGAGACAAGAAGGCTCGAGTGAAATATTCATTGAGGGCTCCAGTTGCTTCATGATTGATTGCAGAGTGTTAGTGCAAGGAGCTGCATTCCCATAGAAATCGGCAGTGGATACTTACGCATTGCTGTATTAAGCTGCTAAGATGGCCAGAGAAACAGCAGACGGAATTTAACCTTAAAAATGAGAGGTGAAGCATCGTGGGATGCACTAAAAGGCTGGGATATGCAGAGTGGAAGTACTGAAGAACTGTGAGACCTTGGATTGCACGTGCAAAGATCTCCAAAGACAGATGCGTGTGTAGAAAAAGTTATTAAAAAGGCAGACTGGACACTTGATGTGATTGCACAGAAAATAGCAGGGAATTTATGGTACAGTATAAAAAGTTAGTTAGGCCATTGCCTGAGTACTGTCTGTAGTTCTAGTTGCCACACAAAGGGAAAAATGTAATTGCAATGGAGAGGACACTGTAAATTAGTTTCTCTTTTGTGCTTACCAATCTGCTTTTGAAAGGCTGAATAGACCACCTTTCTTTACAGGCACTGAATTGCAGATTATAATCATTCCCTGTTTAATAACCATTTCCTGTGTATAATAACTACCCTCTGAACAATAATTGCTTTCTATGTATAAGTACTCTTTCTTTAATGCATTTGGTTGCTTTCAAGGCCAATATTTACATGTTCTGAACTGTGTGTATCATTGTAAATGTGCTTAATAAAAGCATTAGATTATTACTTTTGTACTTCACGTCCACTTTGATGTTTAACAGGAATTGCATTTAAGCCAAGAAGCATTTGTCATTATACTGTAAAGTCTTAAAATAATCTGGAATAATTAAAGTATATTCTAGATAGAAGTGAAATTTGCTGATGCCAACATCAAGAAATTCACTACGTAAAGAGTGGATTGTTACCTCAACAAAGGGGTGTGTTTTGTTTAATATAATAATGTAATGGTTCCATCATTTGTATTATACACTGATAATGCATTGAGTCATGCACATGAATCCTCATTATGCATAAGTAATATAAATGAACCTCACAAACAGGAGGACATTCTGTCTATTGTGTCTGTGTCAGCTATTGGAAATCATTCTCGGTTCACAGATTTTTCTTAAAATCAAATTCACTTCTTAGAGTCAGAAATGAACCTGCTTCTATTAAACTCTCAGGCAGCACATTCCAGATCATGACAACTCACCCTGTAATAAAAATCTTACATATCTTCTCTCATATCAATAATGCCTTTTGCTATTTATTAGAGCTTAGCATGCATGAGTATGTAGGCACACTGCCAAGTAATGTCAGTTTGTGCGCCTCAGTCAAGGTTCAAAACCCCTTGAATAAATTAGCAATTAAAAAAAAACCTATCTTGTCTGTGAAGTGCTGTCTTGCTCACATTTCAGTCACTTCATTTCTGATTTATAAGTCATTTAAACACACTAATTACTCCACTGTTGGTGGCATAACATAATGATCTGTGAACCGTTCTGGGAAAAACTATCACATCAATGTCACAATCTCACTTGAAACCTTCAGAATGTTAATCATACATTTGCCTTGAAGGGAAACATTAACAGATGAATGGCAAATGCTGCTACTTTTCAGCAGCCCGAAGAGGATGCAGGCATACATCTTAATAATTTGGAATGATGGTTGACTAAAATTGAGAAGAACATATCCAATTATTTATAATCATTTTTATACCATTACAGGAGGACATAACAGTGGAAAGAATGACATGATGTGGGCAGGAATTAAACATTATCAAGGACAGATATTGTCATATTCCCATCTCCCTGGAACCACTTTGATTCCCAGGGGCCTATACAGGCTGAAGGAGTGTGTCACAGTCAGGAATATATTACATCTGACATACTTGTCATATGATATAACCTTTGACCCTTTTACAGAATGGCCTTTTGTATTCAGTCTTTAATATTCTTTGGTTTGCAACATTACCAGTGCAAGCTCATCTGGAAATTGCATAGGCTCAGGTATTTTGGTAACTGTTTATGAACTATTGCAGACTCCATCTGCATCTGGCTTTGAATCTGCACCTCACCTACATATCAGGGTTGGAAGACAGGAATATGGTTTTCACTATTAAGAATATATTTACATATATTAAGAATTTGCTATGGTGGGTTGGTCAGGGCATGGCATGCAACAAAATACAACAAAATTCAACAATTATAATGAGTAAAGAATTACATAAAAATAAAGAATTCTATGTCAAAGAAGCTAATAAAATGAGATATTAAAGGACAGATATGGAATAAAATGTGCATAAGTAACTAAATACCAGCATGTATTTATAATATAAATAGCACTATATAAATAAGATTGAAGTGTCTGCGGTGCAGTATAGTAACGGGGGATAAAAGAAGTGGGGTGGGGAGCTAATTAGAATGGCAGATCAGATTAACTGTTGGAGGAAGACACTGTTTGTTTTCATAGCTCTATAACCCTTTCCAGCAAACACTTTCCGGGGAAGATTTAATTTTACCAACTGTCGCAGCTACTGACTAATTTACCTCATTATTGTTGCCCATACAAAGGGCAAATCCAAGGTCAGCATGTGTTTTTGAACAAGAAAAGAAGTTGCCAAGTTCAAGAAATTCTATTCATCCTGCAATTAACCACCTTGCATTTCCAGATATTCAGCATAATATTCAGATCTTGAAAAACTTATAATAAATAAAATGATTTGGGTTCTAGTTGATAACATGTAGAATATGCAAATTAGTGCATGAGAAACATGAATAGTGATAAAAGGAATGTCTGGTTTATCTCAAGTTCCTAGACATGACATCAATACACAATGACACACATATGATCAAATAGGTCTTGTAATGATATTACATGTAGATATACTATGCTGCTTCCCTCTTTAAAATAAAAGAATCTGGTTTAACGATATTTGAAAATTTATAAATATAACTGATTAACTAGATGCTGAAGTGTCATTGATCTTAGTATTGTATTCATATTACTTGTGTTGATCTTGGAAATTCAATAGATATTATAGTTGTAGTAGTACTCCTCGGAGTCAATGCACGTAGCCACTTCTTGATTTTCTTGAGTCTTCATCTGCGTCAGCACCTCAGCCATTCTAGGACTCTCTTCAAAAGTCATTATCACCGTCATAATTCTCCTGGGTATCTTCTACCATATTACCAAATCATCTATGAGAAAATTGCTGAGAGTGAGAGAGACAGCAGATGCTAGAACTTGGAACAATAAAAATTAACTTCAGGAAGAGCTGAGCAAGTCAGGCAGCATCTGTGGAGAAAAGAGGCGTGAGTAACGTTTTGTTTCAAGACCCTGAATCGGGACTAAGAGGGAATGTAAAATACAGCAGGATGAAAGGGGTGGGATTGAGGACGGTTGGAGATAAGTGGAATTGGATGGAGAAAAGAAGATGGGTGGAAAGGGGGTTGGGAGAAATGAAGAAAGGGATGCAGCTTGCAGGGCAGGAGCCTTTTGAAAAGTGCAAGCGAGCCTGATTTGAGCCAGTAAAAAGACTGGAGGTGCAACCAGAGCAGCCATTGTTGGAGTGGGGCAGTGTCAGAGTGGTCCAGCTTTGGTCAACAGGCTTGGGCGGGAACAGGCAGATGTGGTGTGTTACTTGTGTGAAATGTGGAAGTTTGGGAGACCCCCAGTCTTTCTGATAACCACATTTGCACGAGGTGCACTGAGCTCCTTAGAGACCATGTTAAGGAATTGGGGCTGCAGCTTGACGAGCTTTGGCTCATACGAGAGGAAGAATAGATAGAGGCAGTCACCCCTAAGTTGTAGGAGTCAGAGAGCTGGCTGACTGTCAGGAAAGAGAAGGGGAATAGGCAACCTGTGCAGAGTATCCCTGTAGCAGTTGCCCTCAATGATAAGTATACTGCTTTGGATATTGTTGGGGAGAGAGGGTAGGATGAAGTCTATGGCATTGAATCTGCCTCTGTGGTTCAGAAGGGAAGGGGAGAGGACCGCGGTAGTGACAGGATGACTGGAAGGAGACACAAGCTGGATGATGGCAGAACAACAAAGGCTGGAGATTCTGGGGACAATTCAGATGCCACAGGATAGATACATCCCAAAGATGATTAAGTATTCTAAAGAGAGGATGAGGCAACCGTAGTTAAAATGAGAAGTCAAAGACAGCATAAAAACAAAGGAGAGGGTATGCAACTTAGCAAAAATTAGTGGGAAGTTTTAAAAAAACTAACAGGCAACTAAAAGAATAAGAATTGAAAGGATGAAATATGAAGGGAAGATAGCAAATTATTTAAAAGATGAAAACAAAAGCTTTTTCACATATATAAGGAGTAAAAGAGAGTAGATATTGGACTACTAAAAAATGACAATGGAGAGGTAGTATTGAGGGACAAAAAATGGTGGAGGAACTTAATAAGTATTTTGTATTTGTCTTCACTATGGAAGACAATAGACGTATGCTAGTAATTGAGAGTATCAGCTGGCAGAAGTGAGTGCTGTTGCTATTACTAAAGACAAGGTAGATGGGAAGATAAATCACCTGAATAGAACTCACCCCAGGATTCTGAAAGATGTAACTGAAGGGATTGTGGAAGCATTAATAATGATTTTCAGTAATCACTAGATTCTGGAATGTTTCCAGAAGTCTGAAAATTGTGAATGTTATTTCACTCTTTAAGAAGGGAGGGAGGCAAAAGAAAGGAAATTATAGACTGACTTAAATTATAGGAAATTAGCCTGACTTAAATAGTTAGGAAAATATTGGAGCCCATTATTAAAGATTCAGTTTCAGGGTACTTGGAGATACATGACAAAATAGGTCAAAGTGAGCATGGTTTCCTTCAGGGCTTGACAAATCTTCTGGAATTCTTTGCGGAAATAACAGGCAAGGTAGACAAAGGAGAATCAGTGGATGTTGTTTACTTGGATTTTCAGTTGGTGTTTGACAAACTAAGAGCCTATAGTATTAAGGGAAAGATAGTAGCATGGATAGAAGATTGGTTGACTGGCAGGAGGCAAAGAGTGGGAATAAAGTGGGCCTTCTGAGGTTGGCTGCTGGTGACTAGTGGTGTTCCACAAGCGTTGTTGTTGGGACCATTTCTTTTCATGTTATCTATGAATGATTTGGATGATAGAATTGATGTTTTTTTTGGCCAGGTTTGTGAACTATACGAGATATGTTGAGGGGGAACTAGTGTTGAGAAGGCAGGGGGCCTAATTCTGCTTCTCTGTCTTATGGTCTTATCATCTAAGGAAATTGGATGGATGGGTGGTGGAATGAGAACAGGGGTGTGTGGGGACCTGAAATTGGAAAATTCAATGTTTGTGCCATAGGGTTGTAAACTACACAAGTGGAATATGCCATGTTTGTCTTCCATGTTTTGTCCTTTCTGTGGTGCAGAGAAGGCTGAGGACAAAGAGGTCAGTGTGGGAGTAGCAAGGAGAATTAAAGTAACATGATAAAGAGATAACATGCAGATCAAAAGGTAAATATAGCTGCTGCAGGTAGAGCTCATGTGTTCCCCATAATAGTTTATGCTTGCTTTCTCCAATGCAAAGGAGTCAAATCATGAGCACCAAATGTATTAGACTAGTTTGGAAGAGGTGCAGGTGAAACTGTGCCTCACTTGGAACGGTTGCTTAGGTCCCTGGATGGTGGTGCGGGTATTACAGTCCTTCTGTTGCAAGAAATAGTGTCAGGGGTTGCGGAGTGGTTGGTGGGGGGTGGGTGGGCAGGATGAATGTACCCAGGAGCCCCTCCCACCTCCCTAGTTTTCTCACTTTGTTTACTTCTCACATCCCCCTCCTCCTCCCCCCACAACCTATTTGCCCCCCAACCCTTCCCCATCTGGTTCCACCCATTACCTCACAGCCTCCATCTTCTTCATATTTCAATCATTCCTCTGATATAGAGTCTAGATTTGAACCATCAACATATACCTTTTGCCTCCACAGACGCTGCTTGATCCACTGAGCTTTCTCAGTTCTATTTTTTTTAATAAAATTACTAAATCTGTCATTTATTCTTACAAGAAGGTCTATGGAGACATTTATCACCATAATCTCTTCAATTCCTTATTCTTATTCAATTCCTTCATCTTCATCCTGACTGAAGGTGTTGACATAGGAAAGTTATTAATATCAGAAATTCTTTCCTTTACAGCATGTCTCATGCTGCTTGTTTTCCCTTATTTCACCCTTTCTTTCACATTATATTAAACCAAACCCAGACATAGCTTTATTCTTCAAAGTTTCAATGTATTATGCCCTGTAGTGAAGTGATATTTTGATCTAAGATCAGAGTGAAATCTGCCACATACGCCTTCATTAAAATTCTTGATTCATCTTCCATGACTTGTTTATTTTTTGGAGGTTCTTTCATTGTATATTTTGATCTCTAGCCTCTCTGTTTTAGGCTAAACATTAAGAAGATACGAAGTAATGTTTGATCCCAACTTGTTTCATGTACCATCCAGCTGCAACGATGGACATTCTATTATGTGGTGCTCCATGACCTAACATGTTGTAGCTAAGATCATAGTGATTGGTTGTTGAACAACACCGGGAAATAACCTTAGTGATCTATAAGGACACATTGAAAGTGTTGTGTGAGGCAGTTATATTTGGACTGATGCCTCAAGACTAAGACCTTCAGTTCTAGAAAGCTGGGCACATGCTGGTTTTTCTCTTCAGCTTATTTTAGGGCAATAAGCAAAGCTAACATTGACTGCTTGCATGAGAACAATGTCCAAACGCATTGAATGAATTTTTATGAGTCCAGATACTCTGACTCCAGCTGATGCAGCTCCTGTAACACATGCAAAGGAAGGACTTTAAATTTACAGTTAGAAATGTGGCTGGATCAGGAAATGTTGGAGACATGGGAAGACATAGAAGATTGAAAACAGCAAAAATAAAACAACAGATACTGGATATGTGGAACAAACAAAAAATGCTGGAAGCACTCAGCAGGTCAGGCAGCATCCAGAAAGAGTAAGAGAGTGATGTTTCAGGTTGAAGTTCCTTCTGAAACACTATTTCCTTTGTTCATGTTTAATTGTATAAAAGCATGAGGCAGATTCCTCTTGATGAGGATTTTGGCCCTGATGATTCAGCATGCAGGTCTTGTAACATGCACAAAGTATATTGTTTATCATCCATAACTTTAGTAAATGCTACTTTTAATTCACATGGTAGAACAACTGCTTTTGTTCAATTAACCTGAGCACTTTTCAATAATGCAACATGTTGTTTGAAGTTGTTCAACTTTTCCATAGTTTGAATCTCCCTGATAAGAATGTTAGCGATTTAGGTTTAAAGTATATTGTTTTGCATTTGACTCAATGATTATATTAGCTCTGTGCATCTTGATGCTGAGGTGCAAATCTTTGAACATTGCTCTACAAATTTATCCAGATGTAGTTATAAAGTACTGGTACTAGACACAATCTTCTCATCCACCTTAAATTCTCCAAGCCAATTTTTCCAGATCATAGTTGGCCTTTGTGCAAGTTACTATATGTGGTTAATTCACTACTTGAATATTATGGGAAAGTGCACATCAAATCTGACCTAAAGCTTTTAGTGCTTCACCAGAAATGACTTCAGATTCAACTTCTCTTTGCGAATGACATTTTGAGGATCCATTTGATGCACGCATCTCAGGGCCTATCCATTCTGCAAAACGAACAAAATCTTGACTCTGCAACAAAGGGGTTCTCATGCAAAAGGCCAGTTCATTTGACCTGCTCCACGATTTGAGTGCCTGGGCTCTCCCTTGGCTGCTCTCAGGGTTTGTCATTTACCCGCTCACCTGTCCCAGATTCATCTGTTTCTGCAGCAGATCCCATAAACCAAATAAGTTACATCCCTCAATCAGAGCAATGAACTATGGTGCACCAAAAGATGTGTACTGAAAAGTGAGAGCTACTAAGGTCAAACACTACACATTGAATTTAATGATTTAATTAAAGTGACACAAATTTGAAACCACTTTGAGAGTTGCACTGATGTGGAGTCTGGGATAGATTTTATTACATTCTGGGGGTTTGTCCACCTTGTTGTCTGTCAATATCTCAAACACTTCCTCTTTCCTGATATATATGTGCTAGAATATGAATGAGTGTACACCTCCTCAAACTATCCATCCCCACCTCCCTAGGCTTGACACTGGTGAATCCTGACACAAACTATTCATTCAGGCCAGGAATCATATCTCCTGGTTCCACAAACCGACTTCCCTCTTGAACGGAGATAGGAACTAATATTCCCCTAGCTAGTCTCTTGCTTCTGATATAGAGGGGATAAAATATCCTCCTAGCAGATACAGCAAAAAAGGTCAAATATATCTGTTTTGAATAATGCAAATTATTAGCCTAAGAAAGCCTGTGCTGATGGAGAAATTTGTTTTTAAAACCTGCAGTGTGGTGTTAGACCTTACTTACAAGCTTAGACATTGCAAATCTAAATCCAAGTTGACATTAAACGAAAGATGTTGTACAGCCATTGCATCCGTGCTTTATCACTATGAGATGTCATGCTTGATCTGTGAACTTGTCAAACTCTCTGAAGTGTGAGCAAGCTGCTAGAAAAAACTGGTTAACACAGTGTGAAGGGGAATATTCAGAATTATACTACTAATGCAGGTATTCTTCCTTTCACTTACACTTAATCAGGATTATTGACTCAGGTTATGAGAAGGAGCAAAAAATAGCTGATAAGACGCACAAAAGGTATTTGATTTTGTATACTCTGTGTCTAACTAATCAACAGAACAAAGATTACTTTATATCATCATTGGACCTTATGCAGCTTAGAAATGGTGTAATTATTTCCTGGTTTCTCCCAGACTTTTTTTTTCTTGAAGTTGTGAGTTTTCAAAGGCATCATAAGCTGTTATCAAATGCCTTACAAATTCTGAAAGGTGGTTAGATAACATCTCCTAAATGGTAAAGAACAATCAGCATACCTTAGTTAAGTGCACAATTCTAAAAGGGCAACTTTCTTTCATGGTTCACTCTCTTCTCCTACCAGATTCCTTCTTCGGTCTCTTAATATTTCTACTAATATTCCCAGCTTCACACTTCATCCCCCACTTCCACACCCACCTACCTTTCTCCTCACCTGGCTTCACCTATCATCTTCTAGCTTGCAATCCTTCCCCTTTCCTTTCCTATTGTGTCTTCTTTCCCCTTCCTTTCCATTCCTGATGAAGGGTCTCGGCCTGACACATCAACTGTTTATTCCTTTTGTAGATGCAGGGGCAGTGGAGCTTGAAGGGCTGGAAGTGCCTACTCCACACTGTGTTGCTAAATAAATAAATAAATGTACTGCGATGCAGCGTAAAGCTTTTGCTTTGCATCCAGTCATATCATGTAATGCAGTAGTGTAGTAGTTAGCACAACGCTTTACAGTGCCAGCAAACTGAGTTCATTTCCTTCCGCAGCCTGTAAGGAGTTTGTACGTTCTCCTCACCGCCACGTGGTTTTCCTCAGGGTGCTCAAGTTTCCA
The DNA here is from genome assembly GCF_030144855.1 of Hypanus sabinus. Taxonomy (NCBI): domain Eukaryota; kingdom Metazoa; phylum Chordata; class Chondrichthyes; order Myliobatiformes; family Dasyatidae; genus Hypanus; species Hypanus sabinus. The sequence continues at coordinate 136,830,298 of NC_082714.1, forward strand.
GCCACAGTCCAAAGACTTACTGGTTAATAGGTTAATTTGATACTATAAATTGTCCCATGATTTGGCTGGGGTTAAATCTGTGATTGCTGGGTAGCATGGCTCAAAGAGCCAGAATGGCTTACTCCGCTTTGTATCTCAATAACAATAAATCAACAAATAAATAATTTCATTGAGGCAGCAACAAGAAGGCAGTTTGCAGAATATCTTGCTGTAGGTAAAGAGGAAGTGCAGTGCAGGGAGACAAATAAAGTGCAAGGGCCACTGTCAGGTAGATTGAGAGATCAGGAGTTCATGATTTAATGTATGAGAGGTCTGTTCAAGAGCCTGATAGCAGAGGGACAGAAGCTGTCCCTGAGACTGGTGTGCATAACTCTCTAGCTTTTGTATCTTCTACTCAACAGAAGAGACAAGAGAATGACAAGGGTGGGAGGGGTCCTTGATTTTGTTGGCTGTCCTGAGGGAGTGCAAAGTGTAGTAGAAGAGAGATTAGTATGCAGGGTAGACCAGGCTGTGTTCATACCTCTGCAATTTCTTGTAGTTTTAGACAGAGCATTTGCCATACCAACCTGCTTTCTATGATGTATTTGTAAATACTGGGGCGGCCCGATGGTGTAGCAACACTTTACAGTGACAAAGATCACCGCTCAGGGTTCAATTCCTGCCATTCTCTAGGAGTGTAATGCCTTGTTTCATATTTCTGCTGTTATTGTTGTACCATGTGGGAGAGCACCTCAATCTCACATGTTTACAGGGCTGGAGGGCGTCTTCCCTAGACTTACGCATCCAAGGAAACCGAGGGGGTTTCAGGAGTTTGTATGCTTCCCCCATGACCATGTGTGATATCTTTCGGGTGCTCCGGTTACCTCCCACACTCCAAAAAGATGGTTGGGAGAGGGTTAGTGAGGTGTGTGCATGAAATGTTGGTGACACTTGCGCTATCTCAGACCATGTTGGATGTTGACATTTCATTGTATGTTTCAGTGGTTCAATGTTCAAGTGACAAATAAAGCTAACCTGAGTAAACCTTTGAACAACAGGATCATTCTGCGAAAGTGGCACTGTGCTGGTATTCAGTGGTAACAAGATGGAATTCTTGGCTTGAAGCAATATTGGGTATGTCACTGACTACATCGATCTGGACATCTCATGAGGCACTCATGTAAGGAACACACTGACTTTGCTGCCACTTGACACACTGTTGGTGAAAACCATCAACTGTTTGGAGATGAGCGATTTAAATTCATCCACCTTGCAACAAGATAATGGATTTGACAGGAGTGTGGAATAAGTGCTCAGTAATGCTCAGGAAATCACCGGTTTGATGAGCAAAGTTTACGCAACTGGGGTTGGTGTTTATGAAAGAATTTTGAGTAATTGATGTCAAGCAAGTACAAAAATTAACTGAACACCATCTTCTGGTTCCTACCCTAACTTCCCCAGTGTTGCTAAAATACATTTTCCCCAAAAGTGAATGAGAAATAATTAAATTGTAGAGATTATGAGATTCACCTGAAGTTATCTGATAGTTTCCAAAGCAGTTTGCTGTGGCAGTTAATTGAAAGATGTCTGTCTTTTTAGATTTTATCACACTGAACCTGCTGCTTCTTGATATGGTTAAGGCTGAACAAAGCAACACAGAGCAGGAATGAGAACACTGAAGCTGGAATTACAGTGCTCATCTTCAATACCTGTAAAGTATGATTGGATTCAAACAGTTCTGCAGCAGTATAGTTACAGCAGAAATGTCTTACTTTATTAAAAACATCATCAGATATTATTGTACATTGTGGAGTTCGGGCTGTGTTTTTTTAAAGAAGTAAAATAGGCCTATCTGTGTGTGTAAATTCCCACCGCTAATAAGCTAAACCCATTTTTCTGATATTGCAGCAAAAATATTTGATTATCAGAGATATTACTTGGCACAAAATGTTTAAAAAATATTTATGCCGTTTAATCTTGTCCCACTCTCAGAAACAAATGCACATTAACTATTCCAGCTATCACAGAAAACAAAAGTAAATATTACTTTCCTGTGCACCTTTTGCAACTCATCCCAATACTAGGATCGAGCCTTATGCCTATTACTATTAGTAGCTGTACATTTTGGCATACTGTTAATTAACTTCTACTTTACTTTTAAAACTCATATTTCATATTATTGCTAGTAGTGGCACAAACATTGGTCAAACTTTGCTCTTATGTCTGTTTAGCAGATTCAGTATTATTCAATCCTCTATTTTGAGGCTTTCTGTTGTCAGTCTTTTCCTTATGTTCAGAATCTCCTTGACTGATAAAGCAAAAAGACAATGTGCCTTTTCGCTTTAAGCTTAAAGTATTTCACTGATCTGCCTTGATATTTTGTAATGGGTGACTCAGGAAGAAGATGGCGCCAGCAATCAATGCTACCAAGGATGACATTATCCAGATGGTTCATAAAACTGTTTCTTACTCTTCTTTTATGTCTTCTTTTTCTTTCAAATGTGGTTCTGGTACTGTTGGAGCCTGTGATATACAGTTAGATGGTATGTTTTCAGGCCAATTGAATGATCTGGTGGTTCCGGGTGGCGAGTGGCCTCAAGGCCAAGCAGCTTGGAGACGGGGCATGAATGCATAATCGGCTCCATTTCTGGCCGATGTCGATGATTAAAGTGTCGAGGAAAATTGAAAGCGTCAAGGTGAATGTGGAAAGAGATCGAGTGCTCACCCCTGTCTATCAGCCTCTTGCTCGCTGCTACCAGCTGAAGGTGTCTGAGTATAACGGTCTCTCCCTCCCTCGGTGCTTGCTGCTCCTGAGGGAAGGCCTCTGTGTTAGAATGGCCTGTCTCCCTCGATGCTGTCAGAGGATGGTACTGAAGTTCTAGGTCTGCAGTTTGTGGATTCGATTGTAATTCCTGGTCGCTCATTTTACTGTTGCTGCTTGGGGCAACTTTGAACCAGGGTGGCCTGCAGATGATGAACACTGAGCTGAACTGAAGATGGACTCTTCTGATATTGCGTTTTATTTTACTGTGTTTTCGCTCACTCTCCCTTGGTGCCGTTTGTGTGATTTGTTTTTTGCTTGTGGGGGGGTGATGTTTTTTCTTTGAATGGGTTCCTTGGTTTTCTTTGTTTCATGGCTGTCAGTGGAGGAGACAGATCTCCGGGTTGTTTCCTGTATAGGTACTTTGAATTAATGCCATTCCGCCTTCCCCATTTCACAGTGTTCCTCCCTGAACTACATCTGGCCAAGCAGGTGCCGTGTATGGCGGCCATGTTGCGAGCTCCATACCGACTTTACAGTGTACTGATAATTTCTGCAATTTCCTTCACATTTCCTGTTCAAGAAGCTGATAGTCACAGCAGATATGATCGACTAACTGTTCTAAACATTGGGAAGACAGCATTTACCCACAACATGCCACCTTCTGCACTGGGATCCCCTGCTTACACAATCCATGGGAAGCTCATTTATTACACCGGTGCAACCTCAGAAGCAGCGCTGGAGGTGAGGGAGAAGGACCAGCATCTTAGAAACGTTGAGACAGAGTGCTAATCAGCCGCCACTCCCTAGCGTACTCCTGGCTGACATTCAGTCCCTGGACAACAAGCTGTGTGAATTGAGACCAGAATCTCCTACCAATGGGACACAAAAGATTGCAACGTTTTGTGCTTTGCAGAGACCTGTTTCACAGAGGAGATACCGGATCACACCATTGAGCCCTGTTTCAGGCAGACAGGTTAAAAACCTCTCTGGGAAGAATAAAGGAGGTAGGGTATGCTTTATGGTCAATAATGCTTGGTGCGACCCCGGGAATGTGCATGCCCTCAAATCCTTGTGCTGCTGTGTAACCTTTCTGGCTGCCTAGGAAGTTCACAGATGTTATTATCACAGTGATGTATATTCTGCTGCAGGCTGATACTGACCTGGCCCTCAATGAACTGTATGAGACCATCAGCACCCTGGAGACTGTGCACCTGGAGGCTGCTTTTATCATTGCAGGAGACTTCAATCAAGCATCGCTGACTAAAGTCTCTCTGAAGTTTTGTCAACACATGGGGAGATAGCACACTTGATCACTGCTACTCTCCCTTCCGCAAAGCTAACAAAGCACTCTCCATCCGCCATTTGGGAAGTCTGACCATACCTCCATGCTGCTTCTGCCCTTGTCCAAGCTGAAACAAAAGGCGGCCATAGTAAAAACTATCCACAAGCTTCGTCCGGAAGTGCATTGAGGATGTTGTCCCCAAAAATCAGTCAGGGTCTATCCAAACCAGAAACCCTGGATTAATGGTTCCACGTGTACTGGACTCACTGCATGAGACAGAACTTTCACTGCCACTAACTACCAGGAGCTCAAGAAATGCAGCTATGATCTACGCGAAGTCATCAAGGCATCAGATCCAGACACAACTCTCCACCGATAACACACGCAGCTTACGGCAAGGTCTACACAACATCGCAGACTTCAAAGCTAAAACCCAGTGGTGCTGCCAACATCACTGCTTTTCTCCCAAATGAGCTAAATCTTTTTAACATTTGGTTCGATGTTGCCAACACTGAGCCCCCGAGGAGAGCCACCGATGCAGCCTGCACCTTGGTCATCTCTGGGGCTGAAGTACGCAGGTGTTTCCAACAAGTGGACAGTCACAAGGCTGAGGGACCGGACGCCATCCCAGGGCGAGTACTCAGGATGTGTGCAGCACAACTGGCAGGTGTGTTTACAGACATTTTTAATCTCCTGCACTCCCAGTGTAGAGTGCCCTGCTGCTTCAAAGCATCCACCATTGTTCTTGTACCTAAAATGACCAAGGTAATGTGTCTGGACAACCGGCGTCCTGTTGCACTCACCTCAATAATAAGCAAATGCTTTAAGACACCGGTCGAGGATTATATCTGCAGCTTGCTACCATCTACACTGGACCCCCTACAATTCGCTTACTGACACAACCGATTGACAGATGACGCAATAGCTACAGCTCTACACATTGTCCTTGTACACCTGGAGAGGAGGCATGCTTATGTGAGAATGCTGTTCTTGGACTACAGTTCAGCGTACAATGCCAAAATTCCCTCCAAGCTTCACCAGAAGTTCAGAGACCTCAACCTGCACCTTGACTTGTGCAGCTGAATCCTGGACTTCTTGTCAGATTGCCGGCAGGTGGTAAGAGTGGGCTCCGTCTCCTCTGCCCATCTAACTCTCAACACAGGAGTCCCCCAGGGTTGTGTCCTAAACTCCCTCCTTTACTCTCTGGGCACCTATGACTGCATCACACTCACAGCTCGAATCTGCTAATTAAATTTGCTGACGACACTACATTGATTGGCCTTTTCTCAAATAATAATGAGGCAGCCTGCAGAGAAGAAGTCATCTCTCTGACACACTGGTGTCAAGAAAACAACCTCTCCCTCAATGTCGCAAAAAAACAAAGGAGCTGGTTGTGGACTACAGGAGGAATGGAGAAAGGCTCACCCCATTAACATCAATGGATCTGGGGTTGAGAGGGTGAACAGTTTCAAGTTCCTTGGTTCACACATCACCGAGGATTTCACTTGGTCTGTACATACCAGCTGTGTGGTGGAAAAAAGCACAACAGCACCTCTTTCATCTCTGATGATTGAAGGAGTTCGGGATGAGACCCCAGATCCTAATGACTTCCTACAGGGGCACACTTGAGAGCATCCTGCCTGGCCGTATCACTGCCTGGTATGGGGACTGTACTTCCCTCAATTGCAGGACTCTGCAGACTGCTCAGTGCATCTGTGAATGTGAACTTCCCACTGTTCAGGACATTTAAAACGACAGATGTATAAAAAGGGCCGTTAAGGTCATTGGGGACCCGAGTCACCCCAACCACAAACCGTTCCAGCTGCTACCATCTGGGAAACGGTATCGCAGCATTAACATCAGGACCAACAGGCTCTGGGGCAGCTTCTTCCACCAGGCCATCAGACTGCCTAAGTCACACTGACACTATTGTATTTCTAACCTATATTGACTGTTCTGTTTACATCCTACTGTACAAACTATTTATTACAAATTACTATAATTTGCACATTGCACATTCAGACGGAGACATTACACAAAGATTTTTACTCCTCATGTATGTGAAGGATGTAAGAAATAAAATCAATTCAATTCAATTGAACTGGGGGTTCGATAGTCTAAATTATTTTATTATTAAATTATTATTATACTAATTATTAAATTATATATTAAACTATTGAATAAAACTTAACTTTTTAGTGTCCACGTAAAATAGCTACATCAGTGGAGGAATAATCTTCATCTACAAATACAGGTGGAGATGAGGTAGATGGAAGTAAAACTATTTTTCACTCATTTTTATTGCTTGCTGGCTACGTTTCCAGGGTTTGGAAATCTGAAAGAAGTAGAACAAGGTGTAGCTGGGTCTTCATTCCATTAGACTTCCCTTATAGATGAGCTTGTGCGCTAGGGAGCGTTAACTCACTACCTGCATTCTTAGCGTTCATATGATAAATTTGCTCGATTGTTTAGTTTTCAAAGTCAAGAACAGAATCTGGAGAATTATACTATTTATTATTCTCAGCATGGCTTTGAATGCTTACCTTGCAATTCATGTCAATTGAGGCATTCTCAAATGCAAGAATCGACATTCATCCAGAAGCGGCCTAAAATTTGGAAAATGAGATAAATTTGGGTTATGAAGAACAGAGAAGCTATAAAACCATTTCAAACAACTTTATTATTTCCTGAGCTTGTATGAACAGTATTATCCTGAAATACTGAAAGGATCTGTGTTAATGGAGTGATGTGGTTTAATTTTTCACTTGGTAAGCAGGTAGTAAACACTTTATTGGCTGTACCATCAGTCCTGATTGAATTTTCAGTCTTTGTCCTGCTGACAATAAGCAGCTGCCAATCCAATAACATGAATCTAGTTGACACTAGGCATTCCAGCAATAGGAGAGTACTGAAACTGCTAACAATTTTCACACCACTACTGCATGTGGGAAATGACACCAGGTCTTAACACTATCTTGGGCTTTAAAAACAATGGCTCGCAAATTCTGAAAGTGGGCCTTAAACATGAATTTAGTTAATTATTTGGAGGTGAACCAATTAACAAAAGTCCAAGGCCATAGTTTAAAATATTCTCTCTCTCTCTCTCTCTCTCCCCTCCCCCTCTCTTTCTCTTCCTCCCTTCCTCCCTCCCTCCCTCTCATTTGGAATTTGAGGAGCTTTCTTTGAGGACATTTTGTATGGTGGAGAGCATTCTGAATGGTTGCATGACAGCGTGGTGTGGAGGCTCCAATTCACAGGATCTCAAGATATTCTGAGGGCTGTAGACTCATCCAGCTCCATCACAAGCAAAACCCTCCCCAAAATCGAAGACATCTTCAGGAGGCAGTGCCTCAACAAAGTGGTTTCCATTAATAATGACCCTCAACATACAGCACATGTCCGCTTCTCATTACTCCAGTTAGGGAGGAAGTACAGGAGCCTGAAGACCCACAATCAATAATTACGAACAGCTTCTTACGATCCACCATCTGAATAATCCCTGAACCTATGAACACCATCTAATTATTCCTTTATACTATTTACTTATTTTGTAATTTATTGTATTTTTATATCTATACTCTGTACTGCTTCCAAAAAAAAGTTTCATGTCTCATACGACAGTGATAATAACCTGATTCTGATTGTAGGTGATCCGGTCTCCACAACGCTCCCAGTAGAGAATTCACCACTCAATGCAAGAAGAAATTCCAACTGATTTTTTTTCTAAATTACCTTAGTTTATAGTTTTGCCTGCTTGTATTAGATACTCTATTAGTGGAAACATCTCAACACTAACCCTGTCATACTACCTGGGCATTTTATGTTTCAATAAAATCACACTTCTTCCTTCCAAAGTCCAAAGAACATGGATTAACCTGTTTTAGTCATTTCTATTGTGACAACTCTCTCAGCACAGGAATTAGTTATTTGCTTCACGTGCACTCCAACCTTTTTGTTTCATATACTAGTGTTTAGATCCTGCTGTATCCCTCACTCATTTGCACTCTCTTTTCATTTCCAAAGATTGTCTGCCTATTGATTACTTAAGACCTTACGACCATAAGATATAGGAGCATATGTAGGCCATTCTGCCCATCAAGTCTGCTCTGCCATTCAATCATGTGCTGATTCAATTCTTCCAGTCATCCCCACGCCCCTGCCTTCTCCCCATACCTTTTAATGCCCTGGCTAATCAAGAACCTATCTATCTCTGCCTTAAATACACCCAATGATTTGACCTCCATAGCCGCTTGTGGCAACAAATTCCACAGATTTACCACCCTCTGACTAAAGTAATTTCTCCACATTTCTCTTTTAAATGAGCTTCCTTCAATCCTGAAGTTGTGCCCTCTTGTCTTGGACTCCCTTACTTTGCCATATCTAATCTGTTCAGCACTTTTAACATTCAGAATGTTTCTATGAGATCCCCTCCTCATTCTCCTGAACTCCTGGGAATACAGTCCAAGAAATGCCAGATGTTCCTCATAGGGTAATCCTTTCATTCCTGGAATCATTCTTGTAAATCTTCTCTGAACCCTCTCCAATGTCAGAATATCCTTTCTAAAATAAGGAGCCCACAACTGCACACAATGTTCTGCATGTGGTCTCACAAGTGCCTTATAATGCCTCAACATCACATCCCTGCTCTTATATTCTATGAATCCCAACATTACATGCACATGCAGGTCAACTCTTTGAGTGATTATGCAGAAAGTTTGAAGTTAATAACTCATCAGGGGTGATTGATAAGTTTGTGGCCTAAGGTAGAAAGAATTGAGTTATTAACTTCCTGCATATCACTCAAAGAGTTGACCTGCATTTGCATGTAATGGGAGATGTATAACTCATCTCCTTCTACCTTAGGCCATGAACTTATCAATAACCCATCTGTGAACACTTTCTGGAGGTCCAAGATCCATATGCTCCACGACTGCTGGACTAAGTGTGTAAATGTAGGAGGGGACTATGTTGAAAAATAAATGAGCTAGGTTTTCTAAAATTGACTCCTTCTACCTTAGGCCATGAACTTATCAATCACCCCTCGTAATCTGGAATAAGAAAGCGTTTCTCAAAGAAGAGTGAATCATTTAGTTTTCAGAGAAAATAAAATATCTTAATTTCAAAATCACAGAAAACATTGATTTCAATAGTCTTAACAAAATGTAGTTAAAATAGGGCCAAGTTTATTCTTGGTTTAGAATGTAGTTTACTCTTCCATACCTAAAATTGACTGTTGATATTTGTATAGAATGGATACTTACTGTGATGATTATATACTCCTTGCACTTCTCTAACTGAATGTGTTTCTTACTGCTGAATATTTCTGCATTATTGATAATTATAGTCTATGACTGCAGTATACCTTGCCTTACTTGACACTTAAACAACTTACAGCAAGAATGGGGATGAAAAAAATAGATTGAATACATACTCCATGAAACAGAACTATTAAGGATATAAATAAACAGCATAATGTCGAGAAATGAATAGTAGGCCTGATGAAAGGGCTTGCCTTAAACATGAACTGTTATTTCCTTTCTATTGATGCTGTCTGACCTGCAGAATTCCTTCAACATTTTGTGTGTGTTACTCTGGATCTCCAGCATCTGCAGTATCTCTTGTGTTAAGTACATTTTCCTATATCTGTATCAATGTTTCTCCCTAACACTGTGCATATGCTTTAAAATAACTTCAATTGGCTTAAAAAGGTTTTGGATATCATAATATGTGCGACATAAATACATGTCTTTTTTTATTATATCAAAAACAGAATTGTAAAATTGTACTTCAGATATATTGCTCCTCAAAAGCATTGCAAGACACCTTGTGACTAGATGTCATTCTTTGACATTCTCTCAGACTGTCATTCCAATTATGATAGTAACATTAAAGATTGCTTTTGAAGATATGATACTTAAACAGACAAATAATCCAAGCAGAAGATGAATGTTGCTGATCTAAGGAGTTGTCCACTGCATCTCATTTCAGTAAGCTTTAAAGAATGTCAACTCTCTTATCAGAGCAGACTTTGATGCCATAAATCTTTTGTAGATGTAATGTCAAATGTAATCGAAAGCCAGAGAAATAAGATCAGTTTGCAACATGCTTCGGAAGCAATGCGTCCTAAAAATTGAAAGCATGTATTTGACATGTACTTACTATTAATTATTATTATAAACATTTAAAACATTTTTCTCAGCTAAATCTAGTAAAATATGAGGTACAGGCATAGCCAGGCACACACATTTCTCAATTGCTAGGAACTTTCAGACTGTATTGTGCCTTTCTGAAGATTTGCATCGATATTACGGTGTAGCCCTAATTGTTTAATGCTATTGTATAGTGCTTTTGGGGTGATACCAGTTGTAGATCTTACTATCGGGACAACGTATAGCCTGATCATGTTCCAAAGTCCTTCAATTTCCTCTTTTAATTCAGTATGTTCCTGGTGTTATTCACTTATTCATTTCTGTAAGTTATGTGTGTTTGGAATGGCCATAGCTATTATGTAAGCTGTTCTTGCTTGCTTATTATTGTTACTGTTCTTCAAGCCATACTGACAAGAAATCTGCAATCCCCTGATTTAATCCTAGTTTAATCACAGGACAAATTACAATGACCAACTAACCTACCAAGGGTACACCTCTGAACTGTCACCCAAACTGTAAAGCTTGGTGCTAACCACTTCACTACCATACCACCCCAGCAAATGGTCTCAAAAAGGAATTGTAATGAAGAAAGCTTAGTCCCTAAATGCCTCCCAGCAAAATGGTGTCAAAAAGCAATATCATAATACTAAAAAAAACTTTTTAAAAATTGTTAATTAAAGTCTGAAAATCAACCCAAAAATCTATGACAACTCTTCCACATTTATTGAAAAGTACCATGGGAGTATTTTACACTCATCTGACTGGGCAGACTGCAAATACAATTCAATACATTTTCATAGAATAGACCATGAGGAATGTGCATTATATAATGTAGTGCAACTCACAGAATAATACAGAGCATCATTTTTCATCAGTGTGACAGTACTTTTACTTTTGTATAATTTCGAAGGAGGGAAGTATACTATGGCTTTTTATGTTAGCAGCACCAAACTTCAGGATGTCTGTAAGCATAGACTTTGGATTATGCCAAAATTGAATGGCAGTTCCTTGCAAACGAAGACTAGCAAATTTCAAAAGACCAACTAGTGGCTTTAACAGAGTTATAATTTTCCATCTGCAACTCATGTCTGCCTCAGTATACATACTTGGAGCAGCTCATGGAGTACAAGGTCCTATATACAGTAACTTGTAGAAGTATTCAGCACTCAACCCTTTGTCCACATAAAGGAGTATTACTACCAGGAACTTTGATCTGTTTAACTGGAAATTTTTATTTGTGAATCACGTGCTCCCTTTTTCACAATAGAGCCCAACAAACAGGGAAAACTGTAAAGCATGAAATGTCAGCAGTTCAAAAATATTTTGTTAGTGGTATGCCACACAGAGCGATTAAAAGATGCATATTCTTGCCTGTGAAGATTTTGCAAAGTGTCACTTAGAAGGTATTGTAATAATATGGAGGAAGGTCTTGTGATCTGGTAAAACTAAAGTGGAACTTTTTAACCTCAACACCAAGTGGTACATGTGGCGTATTTTAATATATCAGCCAGTAACACATCCCTACTGTAAAGTAGCATCATGCTATGGGGATGCTTTTTGGCAGCAGGGACTGAAAATCTGATTAGGATTGATGGGAAGATGGAGGCTACTAAATACAGAGAGATCATGGATTAAAAACCTGTTAGGCTCTGTCAGAAAGCTTAAAGTGCGGAAGGAATTCATCTTTCAGCAGGACAATGGCCCAATGCACACTGCCAGAGCAACCATAGAGTGGATTAAAAATGGGGAAAATTAATGTCCTTGAGTGGCCCAGTCAGAGTCTTGACATTACCTTAATCGAATTTTCTGGCAGGACCTCAAGATTGTTGGCCACCACAATTTTCCAACTTGCCTGGCACAGCTTGAGCTATTTTGCAATGAGGAATGGAAAATCTGCTCCATCATTGAGTTAGATAGAGCTCTTATAGATAGCGGGGTCAAGGGATGTGGGGAAAGGGCAGGAACGGGGTACTGATTGTGTATGATCAGCCACGATCACAGTGAATGGCGGTGCTGGCTAGAAGGGCCAAATGGCCTACTCCTGCACCTACTGTCTATTGTCTATTATCACATTGTGCAAAGCTTATAGAGGCATATCCAAAAAGACTACTGGCTGTATCAGCGGTGATAAGTGGTCCATCTAAGTCTGAGCAACTTCTGACTAATACCTCGGAACTGCTGACATTTCAGTTTTTGACTTTTTAGTTTCTCATGCTTTACAATTTTCCTTGGTATTTGGGCTCTATTGGAAAAAAGGAGCATGTGATTCACAAATAAAATATTTTGCACAAACTCCAGAAAAAAGTGTGAAAAACACAGAATATAAAACACCAAGACTTCAGGCATATTCAGTACAGCTCAGTTCAGTTCAATCTAGTGCTTTGTCCTTTATTATCTGCAGGCCGTCCTGATCAAATCACACAAAATGGCAAAGAGAAACACATCATAACGTGAACTACAGAGTTCAAACCACAAACCATATTGATTAAACCTTGCCCAAGACCCAGGACTCCGGCACCATCCTCTGACAGCATCAAGGGAGAGAGAGAGAGAGAGAGAGAGAGAGAGAGAGAGAGAGAGAGAGAGAGAGAACTTGATCGTGGGGACCTTCCTCTGGGAGCAGTGAATGAGAGGGAGAGAGAGATCATCACGTGCAGACACCTTTCTCTGACAGTAGCATGTGAGAGGCTGGTAGGTGGCACTGAACACCCACTCGCCTTCCACTCTTGCCTCAAAGATTTTCATCTTCCTCGATGCTTTAATTGGTGAGATCGATGAGAAATGGAATTGATCATGGGCTTGTGCTCTGTGTCAAGGCCGCATGCTTCACTTGAAACCTCACCAAACACCCTCGGAGACAGGAAAGCATCTGATTGCTCATTCCATCTGAAAACACCCCACCAAAACGTAGATCAAAACTGCAAGCTGTAATATTCATTTATATGAACATATTGTTGGGGCGGAATACTTCAATACTTTTGCAAGGAACTCTCTCGAGATATATATATATATATATATTTAAAAAAATAAACACTTTTAAATTAATATAAGTAAAATCTTTGGTCAGAGATGTATTGATCCATTTAAGCTAAATATCATATTGAGATGAACAATGTTAGTTCACTGACGCTAACATTATCAGCAATAATTTACAGTGTCTATAAAAAGTATTCAGTCCCCCTTGAAAGTTTCCATGTTTTATTGTTTTACAACATTGATTAAAAGTGATTTAATTTGGCTTTTTGACACTGATCAATAGAAAAAAGCTTTTTCATGTCAAAGTGAAAACAGATCTCTACAAAGTGATCTAAATGAATTACAAATATAAAACAAAATAATTGATTGTACTCATCCTCTTTTAACATGACACACCAAATCATCACTAGTACAGCCAACTGGATTTGAAGTCACATAATTAGTGAAACGGAGATCTGTTTTTGGAGACCTGTGTGCAGTCAAGCTGTTTCAATTAATTGTAGTAAAAATATACCTGTATCTGTGAGTTTCAACAGCAGGTGAGTCAGTATTCTGGCAAAAACTACACCATGAAGAAAAAAGAATACTCCAAGCAACTCTGTGAAAAGGTTATTTAATAGCACAAATCAGGAAATGGATACAAGAAAATTTCCAAGTCACTGACTATCCCCTGGAGTACTGTTAAGTTAATCATCAAGCAATGGAAATAATATGGCACAGCTGTAAATCTGCCTCGAGCTGGCTGTATATAAGATGATGAGAGGCTTTGATCATGTGGATTGTCAGAGGCTTTTTCCCAGGGCTGAAATGGCTAACATGAGAGACCACAGTTTTAACACGCTTGGAAGTGGGTACAGAGGAGATGTCGGGTAAGTTTTTATGCTTAGAGTGGTGAGTGCATAGAATCGGCTGCCAGTGATGGTGGTGGAGGTGTATACGAGAGGGGCTTTTAAGAGACTCCTGGATAGGTACATGGAGCTTAGAAAAATGGAGGGTATGGGTAATCCTAGGTAAGTTCTAAAGTAAATGCATGTTTGCCACAGCATTGTGGGATGAAGGGCCTGAATTGTGCTGTAGGTTTTCTATGTTTCTATGTGTCTATGTCCTCAAAAGCTGAATGATAGTACAAGGAGGGGACTAGTGAGGGAGGCCTTCAAGAGACCGTTGACAGTTCTGAAGGAGTTACAGGCTTTAGTGGCTGAGATGGGAGAGATTGCATATACAATTGTTGCCCGGGTGCTTCACCAATCGCAGCTTTACGGGAGAGTGGCAAGGAGAAAGCCACTGTTGAGAAAGCTCACATGTAATCTCAGCTAGATTTTGCCAAAGGCATATGGGAGATTCTGAAGTCAACTGGAAGAAGGTTCTATGGCCTGATGAAATCAAAATTGAGCTTTTTGGACATCAGACTAATGCATCATGCTGTGGGGATTTTTCATGGCAGCAGGCCCTGGAAGGCTTCTGAAGGTAGTAGGTAAAATGGATGCAATAAAATACAGGGAAATCCTGGAGGAAAACCTGATGCACTCTGCAAGAGAACTGCGACTTGGGTGAAGACTAGTTTCCTAGTTTTCCAGCAAGATAATGACCCCAAGCCTAAAGCCAAAGCTACACAGGAATGGCTTAAAAACAACAAAATTAATGTCCTGGAGTGGCCAAGTCAGAGTCCAGACCTCAATCCAACTGAGAATCTGTGGCTGGACTTGAAAAGGACTGTTCCTTCATGATCCCCATGCAACCTGACAGAGCTTGAGCAGTTTTGTAAAGGCAATTGGGAAATAATTGCAGTGTCCAGATATGTAAAGCTGCTGGAGACCTATCCACACAGATTCAAGGCTGTAATTGCTGCCAAAGATGTAACTATTATATACTGACCTGAAGCGGGTGAATACTTATGCAATCAATTACATTGTGTTTTATATTTGTAATTAATTTAGATAACTTTGTAGAGATCTGTTTTTACTTTGACATGAAAGAGTCTTTTTTCTGTTGATTGTGAGAAAAAAAAGCCAAATTAAATTCACTGCAATCCAATGTTGTAAAATGACAAAACCTGAAAACTTCCAGGGGGAGGAGAATATTTTCATAACCACAGTATGTCTCTTTATAAATCAAATACGGAAATTATTGAAGAAGACAAAAGCAATTAGTTCCAATATCTCACCCAAGAGTTCTTTTACAAGAGCAGCAAATCTCCTTGGGCTTTTCTCAGGAAAGGCCGGATGATATACTGTTTTACAAGGACAATTGGAACATTATACCATGTAATCCAAAATAAATTATCTCACTGATACAGTAGTAATATTTAACCACTCTGTTCCATTAAGTCTGATTACTGGTAATAAGTTATCTTGAGGTCAATTAGAAGTTAATTGTTGGTGAGAGGAGTTTGCAGCTTGGCAGATGCTTGTAAGTTTCTAGTTTCCAGAATTAAATAACTGACTGATTTTCATGCTTTTAATGTTTTAAAATATGAAATGAATTTCTATAATATTATATACTAGTGATTAACTCAAAATATTATGCTTATGAATAGACAGGCTTAATCTTTCTTTGGTAAATGAATATTTTAGCTGTTATGAAAGTTAAGAAGGATGGGTAACTAAATGCACTTGTCTCTGGGACTGATTTGTTAACTATAACAAATGTAAAAACTTGGAGCAGCTCTCATAGTAATCTAATGGTTAAGGAAAAGCCAATTGTCATAGCAGGAAAGCACACAAAGGAAGCAATATGATGTTGAATTCAAAATGCTGGAGGAACTCAGCAGGTCAGGCAGCATAAGTAGAAATGAATAAACAGTCTATGTTTTGGTTGAGATCCAAGCGAACTTGAAGCTTTCAACTCCTTTGACATCAGTACCTTGGATGTGAACACATGCACTGTCCCATTTCCTGAAGTCAGTGACAAATTTTCTTGTTATGCTGACATTAAGGGGAAAAGTGTTGTCATGACCACCATCGTAATAAACTCTCTATTCTGTGAATAGCTGTGCATGAAGGAATATCAGTGAAAATATAGATCTTGGGATTCAGTACAGGAAGGATACAGAGAGCTTCAAGTTCTTAGAGTAAACATCACCAATAGCGTGTTCTGTCCAACCACATAGAGACCACAGCCAAAGAAGCTCAGCAACACCTCTATTTCTTCAGAAGTCGGAAGAAATTTGGCACTTCCTCTTTAACCCTCGTCCATTTTTATCTATAGATAAACTCTGAAAGTGGCAGTACTGATAGAGAGGATCATAAAGCAGGTATGTAGCATACAGGTCAGAACATAGAAAATATAACTGTTGGGACGTGTTCATGTGACTCTACAAAACATTGGTTAACATGCTTGGAGTACTGTGAGCAACTTCAATAGCCACACTATGGATAAGTGTATGGATAAGCTGTTGGGCTGAAGGGCCATTTTCTGTCCTGTACATTTCTATGACTCTATTAAAACTGATTAGTGCTCTGTGAAGCCTCTACGGTTAGAGTGATGTGTCATCCTATCAACAAATGACAATATTATTAGCTTATTTCCTGTTAAAATAAAACTGATATGTGTAATGCAACTACGTGAGTTATAATAAGGCCTAATGCCAATTAACCTTCAAACACCAAGATGTTGAATAATTATCAATCTTTTTGAAATATTAAAAATAACTTTCTTCCCTATAATCTACAAGTATAGGTTTACTACTCTAATATTTTTCAAAGTCACTGATAAATGAACTACGGGGAATGCAGTGCCAATACCTGGGGAGACTCCATTGGTCACAGCTGTCCAATTAGACTATTGGCATGAATAATTGCTTTGTTTCTTATCATCCAGCTAATTAGTGAGTCCAGTTTACAACCTCATTTCAATTACATGACCTTTCACTTCAGTCATACAGCTTCTTGTCAAATGCTTTCCGATTTTCTGGATACATAATATACAGAAACTTGGTTATATTGACATTTTATCAGGGAATTCCAAAACATTCAATGGACATTGAAAGCTACAGAGATTTAGCTCTGCTCTTATTAGGTAGCTTACGTTTCTCTCTATTAGATTTAATGTATTTTCTACTGGAGGTATCCAACTTAGTGAGCTTCAACAAAAAGTGTTAGAAATCTAAGTTATGGTATTTGCTAGATTGTATTATTTTTACTATCCTCTTTTTAAGTCCTACTCTAAAATTATTTACCAATTTTCCAATAGCAAAGCTATTACTCTTTAATTATTCTTCTCCTGGCTAATTTTGAGGGTATCCCTTCATACACTTTAAGCATAACAAATTATTTTTGGCCATTCCTTGTGATAATTACATTTTTGCATTTTCATTCTACAGCTTTATATTTCGCAAGATAATGTTTCAATCTGAGAATTCTCAACTATTTAGTTTAATAAATGTCTTAATTTTGATTGTAAAGTATTTCTGATGTAAAGTCACATTTGAGTGTTAAGGATTATTTTTCCCATACCCAGCATCATTTGTTTAACTTTGTTGGAGAAATGAATCTGGCACCATTGAAATCAAGTCAATGGACATTCCAGAAAGGCCATGGAAAGTAATGAATTCACCATCTACACTGTCATCCACATCAGTTTGAGAGATTGGACTGGTGGTGTAGTGGAGAATGCAGTTGGAGAAGCAAAATTTCAAGAGGGAAATGATTGGCTTCAAAGTTTTCTTTGTCAGGTTGCCAAAAGTTTGAAATACTTCTCATGAAAATGGCTCTGAAAAATCATTTACTCCCTGTTTCTCCAGCATCTCCTCTCTGCCAACACAATTATGCTTCTTCAGTGAACATCATGGTTTTTCACACATTCTGTCTGATATAGAAACTAACAAATTATTTTCTCTAATACCCAGAACAATTTCATTTTTCAGTTTGGTCATCACTATAATTTTGCATTTTTCCATGTCTCCTTGAAGTCATTAAAGTCATAATACTTTGATTGTGCTTTTGCTGCACTGACCTGCATTCAGGGGAGAAATGTTTAATAAACAAATTAAATAATAAAACAGCTTTTGCAGCAAAAATCTTTATAACAAATCTCTTTGTAAACTTGAAAAGCATGCTTTAAATATATATTTCTAATAACCTGGAAATATATTGTAATATTGTTGAGAAATGGTTGCAATACTTGCATAAATACAAATAAAAATGCATTATATAATTCTCTACTATGTGCATCAATACTATTTGTTATTTAATGGTGCAAGCACTATAAAACTTCAGCTTTTATCTATTGGCACCACATATAAATCTAGTTTGACTGTTCCCTATAAATGCAGATTTGCCATTTCTCAGGTGTCAAATGGATCAGATATAGTCATGGGTTCTGTCACCTCAGTAGCATCAGAATAGGAATTATTTCCAAAAATGTAACTCAGCATACTTTTCTCCCCATGTGCCTCATTGGCTTAGTATGAAGTGTTAATAAACTGTTTGGTTTACTGTAGAGGAAGAATAACCTAAGTATTTGCAGATAACCTATAAATGGTCCTAAATGTCACTGGTATCAATTCAAAACAATCCACAGAGCAAAAGTGACATCTGGAGCATTTTAACTCCCAACGCAGTTAAAATGGAACCAAAATGCTGGAGGAACTCAACAGGTCAGGCAGCATCCATGTAAATGAATAAGCAGTCAATGTTTCAAGCTGAGACACTTCTTCAGGATTGGAAAGGAAGGGGGAAGATGCTAGAATAAAAAGGAAAACCAGCTAGAAGATGATAGGTGAAGCCCAGTGGGTGGGAAATGTAAAAACAAGAGTTTTGCAGATGCTGGAAATCCAGAGCAACACACACACACACACACACACACACACACACACTGCTGCAGGAACTCAGCAGTGCAGGCAGCATCCATGGAAATAAATAAACAATTGACCTGCGAATCTGTTGGGGTTGTCTACTGTTTCCAGTTCTCCTGATGTGGCTACCTCAACATTGGTGAAATCCGACAGAAAATTGGCAGAGAGCTTTGTCGAGTACCTCTACTCCATCCATCAAGAGTAGAGTTTTCCAGTGGCCAACCGTTTTAATTCCTATTCCTATTCTGTTGTACTATTTAGCTGTCTGTCACATTTGCTTGTATCAAGCAGCTTTACTAAGGCAAGCAACTTCACTTCCTGCTCTGAGGATACAACAAAGCAAGAGGACAGAAGACTGAGCTTTGTCAGAGTTGCTTACCTTTCTGAGGCACAAAACAGAATTTATTGTATTTCCATAATCTTGCAGGCCTTATAATAAAGGTTGCAGTGTTACATATGAGCAAGTAGAGTTTTCACTCACATGATCTCCACCTGCAATAGGAAACAGGAAAACCTGTAGAGCAGAGCATTGATTCCAATCAATTCTCCTGATTCCTTTATCCTATGCCAATCCACAATACCCAACTTACTTACTCTGTGTATCAACAAGGGGTATTCTTTGAAATTGTATTTTATTACACTCAAAAAGTAACTGAACACTGTAGATGAAGAATAAAGTCACAAAAGAAATGTTTTTGATTGCATACACTAAATACCTGATTTAGTAAGATATAAAATTGAATTGCAGCGGAAGAGTTAAAATGAACAAACACCACTACATTGTGCATTTTATGCATGCAACCAAGATAGATTTCGTTTTCAATATCCATTTGGTCCATTTAGTCCTACCTCAAGAGCGCAGAATGAGGAAATGGTTGTCTTCCTGTATGTACAGTTCATCAAAACAGCATTAAAGCTTGAACATAAGAATGCTTACTGCAGACTTCATCATCATATGAGGCTGCCTGGGGCACCAGCAAGTGAACTGGTAGAGGGCATGCCAGTTAACACATTTGTGTTCTCATCCTAAAGAGAAAGGGTGGGCTTCTCCCATCGAGTTGAGGCCACTGCCAAGGAATATTTGTGCTGAGCATTCTGACTCCTGTGTAGAAATGATGCCATGGTTGGATTTTGGAGAAGATGGTGGATTCCAGAACCTGACCAGCAGCAGTCTAACGTAGCAACAAAGCTAGTTGAGTTGTACGCACAGCCTCCAAAACTCATTGCAGTATGTCAAAAGCCTCCTTAACCACTCCTAAATGCAAGAGATTCTGCAAATGATGGAAATCCAAGAAGCACACACAAAATGCTGGAGTAACTCAGTAGGTAAGGCAGCATCTATGGAAAGGTATAAAGAGCTTTCATCAGGACTGACCACTCCAGTGCTTTCTGATCCATTAGTAGGAAGAGGTAGTTTCCTCTATGCCATCCAACTTTATGAGCGAACTCCCTTCTAGACAGTCCAATCTTTTGTTTTAGTTGTTGTCCAATTCATTTTTTGCTCATTGGACTTAGCTTGGAAGCTTACTCACTACAATACTATTTTTTAACTAACCCTACCTTTTAGGCGATTCATTCTCAGCAAAATTCTAACTTTTTATTATACTAGCCTTTGCTGGGTGGGAAGGAACAAGTGATACCAATGTCATGTCAGACTTTGCACTTTCCAGATCTGGTAAGCTCTGATATTAAAATTGCTTTCCTTATTTAAAGGTATACCTTTGCTGGGCATAAAGACTCTGTGCACATTACACTATAGCACTTAATCAAATGGACATTTTCAAGACTTCTCTCAAAATGCTTTCCGGTATAATTTGAATGAAATATACGTGGCATTGATGATAAATTTGAAATGAATACACAGCTGCCAAATGAACAAATTTTTTTGTCTATAATAAGACTATTATAATAGCACTTCTGTATCACATTTGAAATATTTATCACATCTAAAAGGGTCTAGTATATAATATTTTAAATATTTATTTCAAACTAATTGCAATGAAAGTTCTGACCATCTTCTTGAGTATTTGTAAAGTACACACAGTAGCCACTTTATTAGATACCTCCTGCACCTAATATAGTGGCCAATGAGTGTATGTTCATGGTCTTCTGCTGCTATAGCCCATCCACTTCAAGGTTCAGCATGTTTTATGTTCATTGATGCTCTTCTGCATGCCATAACCATAGTAATACATGGTTAGTTGGGTTACAGTCACCTTCCTGTTAGCTTGAACCAAATTGGCCATTCTCCTCTGATCTCACTTGTTAACAAGGGATTTTTGCACACTCAAGGACTTTTTATTTGTTTTCACACCATTCTTTGTAAACTCTAGAGACGGTTTTGTGTGACAATCCCAGGAGATCAGCAGTTTCTAAGATACTCAAACCACCCCGTCTGGCACCACCAATCATTCCATGGTCAAAGTCACTCAGATCACATTTTTCCCTATTCTAAAGTTTGGTTTGGACAACAACTAAACCTCTTGACCATGTCTGCATGCTTTGATGCATTGAGTTGCTGCCACATGATTGGCTGATTATGTACATGCTTTAATGAGCAGGTGTACAGGTGTACCTAATAAAGTATAACATCAGAAAATCATTCTATGTTTCCGTGTATTATTTGGGACAAAAATTTCTTTCAGTGCATTGATCTGAATAGATATTTGGTTGAGTGAAAATCTTGATGTGCAGATCTAACAACAATCTTAATCAAAATAGAAACTGAAAACTAAAACAATGAGAAATAAACTAAATTCTTCAATAATATAAGGAACATCACAAGCAGGGTTGACAATATACTTTTGGTATAGCATAAGAAGACTTAATTCTTCAGTTGTAAATATGAGAGAGTTATTCAACAAGCAATAGATTAAATTAAAAAAAATGACAATAAATCTTTGTCCTGAGTCAATATTTAAAGTTGAAAGCTGATATCTTATTTTAAAATTGTTTCTTTCCCACTAGGTGTCCACCTGATCTAGTGGAGGCAGAATTACATGGATATGTTATGTTAGGTGAAGACAATGTCTGAAAGATATGGAGATTGATACAAAATAAAGTGAACAATTCATTCAGGGAGCTCATGGCTTAAAGTCTCCCAGTGCCATATAATTATATGAGACTAATTTGATTATGGGACTATATAATTATGTGGTACAACCAGAGTTTTATAAAGCTGCAACATTATGTCATGGCTCTATAAAACCTTAGTTAGACCACACTTGAAATACTGTGTTCAGTTCTCATAATAGGAAGGATGTGGAAGCTTTAGTGAAGGTGCTGAGGTAGGTTTCCAGGATGCAACCTGTACTAGAGGGCAAGGCCTATGAAGATAGGTTGAGCAAGCTTTGACATTTCCCTTTAGAGTGAAGGAGGATGAAAGATGATTTGATTGAGGTGCATGAGATGATAAGAAGCACAGATAGCCAGAGACTTCTTTTCCCAGGGGAGAAATGGCTAATTGTAAGCTGATTTGAGGAAAGTATAAGGGAGGATATCAGAAGCCAGTTTTTTACACAGAGGGTGTTGTATACATGACAGGCTCTGCCAGGAGTGGTGGTAGAGGCAGATGCATTATAGGCATTTAACAATCTTTTAGATAGGCACATGGATGATAGAAAAGTGGATGGCCATGTAGGGGTGAAGTGTTAGATTGATCTTAGAGTAGTTTAAAAGGATGGCACAACATTGTGGGCTGGAAGGCCAATACTGTGCGGTAATGTCCAAAGTTCTATGTTTTATGCTCTAATTTATATTTCAGATGGCTGATGAGTAGTAAGGTAATGCTACCCTTAAAAATGACTCATCTTAGGAATGGATGATGACACAGCATGCCAGTTTCACAAATGAAAGATGGAAAATCAAGAAATATTATGTAATTTTCATCTTACATTGGGTGTTCTAGTGTTCCTATGGTCCTCACGTTGATGTTGTGAGTGTGCATACAGCATTTTTCCCTCTGCCACCTTTATTCCATCGTCCCCAAACCCAATTCCATGATTAGCAACTTTAAAATCTGTTTCCTGGTTCAGTATAGTGCTTGAATTTCCAATATTTCCATACGGATTGGACTCTGTAGTTCATGCTATGATGTGTATCTGGTTTCTGGTCGCTGCTTTTTTGTTGTGATTTTGATTGGGGTGTGAAGTTAACAAACAACACACATCTAGATTAAACTAAACTGAGCTGAACTGAATATGCCTGGACTAGTTTGACCATTTGTGGTCTGGTGATTTATATTCTGTGTTTTTCTCCTTGATTTTTTGCCACTTGCATGATTTGTTCTTTTTTTGTGCATTGTGTGTTTCATATTTTGTTCATCAACAGCCCCCATGGTTTTCTTTCTTTGTTTTGTGGCTATCTGTGAGAAGACGAATCTCAGGGTTGTGTATTGCGTACATACTTTGAAAGTAAATGAACTTTGATTCTTTGAATTTTAGAATCTTTGAATCTTTGGGGGAGGAAGCTGTTTTGGTACAAGTCTTGTAGTCATTAAACATTTGAGATAAATACAAAAAGTGCTCAGAATGATTTGAAGCTCAGGCAGCATCTGTGCAGGGGGCTGTTTAGAGTTTCTGCAGCACATTCTGTTTCCAATCAGATTCCTAGCATTTGTAGTTATTTTGTTTGCTATTTAAATATATAAGGCCAGCTGGCAAAAAAAAAGCTGTGAAGCTCAAAAAGACAGCATTATCTTAACAGCCATCCATAACAAAAAAATAAGCCCATACAGTTTTATAGCTGAGGAGGATATCTCTCCTACATCCAGAGGGAAAGAAGCAAGTGAAACAAATCAGTCAGCTCTCAATCTTTAAATGTTGTCAGTACATTTTTTAAAATCTTTTCTTTGTTTTAATTTATTGTCTCTCCAACATATGCATAGCAACATTTCTTCCACCATATGGATCTTATGCACTGCAGCAAAAGCAAAATAATGTTTTCCACATTAATTTATAAAAGTAGAAACATGTTCTTTAAATTCTACCTTACCACTTAATACGTTTTAATTTATGAATTATGGACCAGTTTCTTGCTATAATTCAAAAACATTAAAGCTTTTCATTCTCCTGATACCAAATGACAGGTTTCACTCTCCATGAATTATTGATCAGCAATTACATTGATGTGGAAAGTCAATCAGCATTATTCCCTTGTGTAATTTTATTCCAATCCACCTATGTATTAGTTTTGTATTAGATAAACAAGTACAATTATATACATATAGGAAATTCCACAGTCATGATAATGAACAAGCATACTGATTAAATTAAAACCAAATTGAACCAAAGATGTTGAAGTCAATACTTTGGTCTGGGCTTTTATCCTCTAGTGGTACCTGGCCTCCTGAAGGCAGAAGACAATATTTTGTTCTGCACTTCATATTTAAGTCAACATCCATACATAATAGGATTCTTGCTCCCAAAAGGACACAGTTATCTTAAATCTGTACCTTATTGCCTCAGTTAATCAACTTCATACTTCTATTAGCAGTAACACAGAAAACTGAATATTGTCCAAATTGTCCATTGCTTTGATTGAACTACCAATATGATCATCGTGGACTCTCATTCCATGCATGTACAAGACTCTATTGATCTCAGCTAATCCTTGAACTCAATGAATAAACATTGATAATCCTCGAAGAATTCCAAAGATTTATAGTTCTCTAATAGTTATGCAATGATAACTTAGTTTAGCTTTATTGCTATTTTGTTTAAAACTAATATGAAGACTAATTGCATAAGATTAATTAAACCCAGTTAACATAAGTGCTTCCCTTTCACTAAGCTATACCCAAATCAGAAAAAGAAATCATGGCATTGGTAGAAATGCTTTTGAATAATTGCTACTAGGAAATGAAGTTTATGTGCAGTGAAAACTTCATTGTTTACGAAGGTAATCTACATAAGCAAGTTGATGTAATGGCATAAAAAGTCATGATGCATTTCCTAGAAACTAGAACTAAAAATTAAATGCATTTCTTTAACAAGCAATGAAGAAGGAGCTGGAACAGAAGTGTGAAGTTCTCTTCCCCACACATGCTAATTTACTTACTTTGTGTTTTCAGCTGTTACAGGTTTTGCGGTAGTTTATTTTTGGATCTGGAAGAAGTTTATTTTATCTTCATACTTTTGTTATGGGGCAGGAGATCATTTGAAAATCTCAGTAGCCTCCTAAACTGTTTGTCTATGCATTTAGGAAATCATTGTGTGTGTGTGTGTGTGTGTGTGTGTGTGTTTATGGCATTGGGTGAATGGGGGAGAATTTTATATACCGTACATTAATTTAAACAAATTAAAGTGTTTGTTTATGCAGAGAAATTGTGCCTTTTTTTGAACCAAAACCAAAAGACATTTATCTGACACATAAGAATGAATACTTGAAATAATCATGCCATGATTTCAATTAGATTAACCTGTTAAATTGTGTGAAAAGGAAATCTACTTTTGATCAGGGATTAGCCTTTGTTGTTACTTATTTTAATCACTTACATAATTTTAATTTATGCTGTGATCTACAACTATTCAATTTATTGAAATTTTACAGATAACATTGTCTTGGTTACTTAATAATGAGCAATCTTCTTAATAATCTTTTCAGGGAACAGAAACATCCAAGCTGTTTCAAGGAAGCAAGCTGCAGCTTCAGAAATGATGAGGTACAGAAGTTTACTATACTGACTTACCATATAGAAGACATGCTGGCTTCGATATCTTAACACAAAATATAAGAGGAACGTAGTGTTTGTTCCATGCTTCACTTACTACATTATTTTGCATATACTTTATTTGAGCTAAAATATAATTAAAATAAAATGCAAAATTTAGAAGTGAGAACAATTTTGCAATAATTCTATTCATTGATCCATCACCATAAATTACCTCTGATAGTCTATATTTCTGTCAACAACATATCACTTACCGAGCTCTCAATAGTTAAGTTAAAAAATTGATTCCAATATTTCATCTTCAAAATTCTATTTCCAGAGTTAACTTTTGGCCATTTTTACTGCAAGCATTTTTTTTAACTTTTTTTATGACATTGTCTTTCTCTCCAGAAATGAATCACTGTCCATGGCCTATTAGTTCCCTTGATATTTGCTTTCTGTACGAAAATTGATTTTACATTTCACAGCAACAGCTCTTCAACTCAGTTGAGTTACTTTTCCTTTGCTTTTATGGGTAACAGAATATTTTTCAAACTCTTGGATAAAAAACACAAGTCACTTGCACCAAAACAATACTTTAATAGAAGTTACCTCAATAACCCAATTTCAACAAGCACACAGTGTCAGAAAGCAATTGAAACTTTCATTTATACAGTGCCACTCAATGTCAGATGTCTCAAAGCTTTTCACTGCTGTTAAACCCCTTTTGATGAGTAATCACTAGGTTAATGTACCACTACTGAATCCCTTTCTTTAGCTTAATGGCAAGAAGGTTCTTGTCAGATATTCTTATCAACAGAATCAGCCAATGCACAACACACAATAGGAAGTTAGATATGGCTGTTGTGGCTAAAGGGATCAGGGGGTATGGAGAGAAAGCAGGTACAGGGTTTTGAGTTGGATGATCAGCCATGATCATACTGAATGGCGGTGCAGGCTCGAAGGGCTGAATGGCCTACTCCTGCACCTATTTTCTATGTTTCTATGTTTACATTAAGACATTAGTGGGGAGATACTGTTTAAGAAGCATTGAGGAATAGTCGAATCATTAAAGCAGCATGATCATTGCCTGCCTGGTTCCTTCTGGGATTTTGGTTTAAGAACCACCACCAGGCTTTCTCCTGAAACTTGTGATAAATAAAGAAAGAGCAGTCCTCTAAAGAACATCAAGAACTGCAAGTTTTAAATATTAATTGTTTGTTCTTGAAGATGAATTGTGTTGCTTGTCCACTATTTTTTTACATTTGTAGAACGTCAAAATGAAGGGCTCCAATGTACAGTGGAAATGTGAGAAATATACATCAGCAGTCAACCTAGGGGAAGGGGTGAGTCCCTTTCCAAAATGCTAACATCGGAATGATCTGCAGCAGATCAGCAAGGAATATGCAGAGGTAGTTTTGTACTTTCACTTATTAGACAGCATGCCTAAAATTTCTGTGGAACATTTTAGCGTGTGAAGCTACATTCAAATTTTTGAAACGTTCTTTTCCCCAGTGAAGTGAACAGTACTATGAAACTGAGGATCAATTGTAAATCCATGTCACAATCTCTTAATGAAACTTAAGCTCTAAAAATGATATGGTAGAATCTGAATCAGAATTAGAATCAGTTTTATGTGACATGAAATTTGATAACTTAGCAGCAGCAGTTCAATGCAATACATAATCTAGAAGAAGAAGAAAAAGAAGAAAATAATAATGAATAAATAAGTAAATCAATTACAGTATACATGTATTGAATAGATTAAATATTGTGCAAAAAACAGAAATATTGTGTATTAAAAAAAGTGGGGTAGTGTCAAAGGCTTCAATGTCCATTTAGGAATTGGATGGCAGAGGGGAAGAAGCTGTTGCTGAATCACTAAGTGTGTGCCTTCAGGCTTCTGTATCTCCTACCTGGTGGTAACAGTGAGAAAAGGGCATGCCCTGGGTGCTGGAGGTCCTTAATAATGGAAGCTACAAGGTCTCCTGTATCCATTATAGCAAAGTATGTTGATATAAAGCAACTCTGTTCACTCATTCTTTGCTCTTCTGTTAACTCATGCTAATGTCTCTATCTAGCCTGAATCACTGTCTCCTGCAGTGTGGCAGCTGACATGTCTAAGCTTCCAACTGGCCTTTTAAGCAGCCAGAGACTGCTGATCGTGAGAATCCCGGGACATTTATTCCAGCGTCAGCAGATTTCCATCATCCTTCTTGTTGGAAATAGAGGATTCATCTCATTAAGCAATAAAAGAAAGAACCCATGATAATGGAAGAAAATGGTCCAAATAATTATAAAAGGGCTGATTGAAATGTGAACTTGAGGTATTTCTGAACTATAAATGTGTTGTAAATTGTCTGAGGCTGCTGGATATTCAAAAAATTCTGATAAAAACTGCTTATATTAAAAAGAAAGAGATCAGATCAGGTATTATGCATAGAATAGGTTATTCATGGATGAAATAATTTCGTTCTGTAATCTTTTTCATCAGCTATCAAAGTCAGCTGCATCTGTATGTTGATTCCAGAATATTTTCTTAATATGGAGAGGCAAATGTGAGTTCACATTTGTTATTGCAAGTTTAATGGAAAGTTTTCATCTTTTCCCATTATGGAAACTCTCACCTATGATTTACTATTCAATCAAAAACATTTTATAGACTCATCCATTGCATGTGATGTCCAGGTTAAGTTGCAAATTTTTAAGTTAAGTTGCAGCACATCACATAGTGGTTATGAATGTCACACACAGCATCAGCTTCCCCGTGCCATCCTGGTAATCTACAGAAACACAAGAAGGGTAAGCTTAAACAGCTGAAGCTGTGTGCAACAATCCAGCCCCCTCTTACCCTACTCCCACTCCACCCACTACACCTACTGTTGTCCTGCTCCACCAGGCAACAAAGTAAATCAACTAAGAACACAGTTCTATGACATGGAAAACTGTGAGCAGCTATTCTCACATAAATGTTAGTGTTCCTTTATTTATGAGCCGAGAATGGAGTGGCTGAGCTGTTTTTTCCCCTTTCGAGTGGAAGAGGCTGAGAGGGGACTCGATAACAATTATAAGTAGCACATAGGGTAGATAGTAGGAATACTCCAGACCTAAAATGCTTAAAACTAAAGGGCATAAACTTAAAGTAAGGTTGGACCTAAGGAGAGATTTTTTTTCTCACCCAGAGGGTAAATGGAACCTGGAATTCACTGTTTAAGGGAGTGGCAAGTACTCTGACAAACATTTAAGCATCTCGACATGTCCTTGAAAGCCAAGGCATAGAAAGTCGCAAGCTAAGTACCAGGATTAGTAAATACAGGTATTTAATGGTTGGCATAGCACAGATTATGAAGAGATGAGTCCAAACTCCTAATCCTCTAGTATCCCACCAGTTCCACCCTGTCAATTTGAGAAAGATTCACTTATTCCTCCTCCAAACTTTCTGCTTGATAAGCAAATCTCAATCTATGTCAGTAATATAGTGCCATCCCCTTGTTAACCAACATGCTGTGTGGGACCTTACCCAAAACCTTCTGAAAGTCACCATATTCCCCATATTTATTATACTAGTCATATGTTGAAATAACTCCAGTTGATTAATAAAATTTTATTTTCCACTTATTAACACATGCTCATTTCCATCATTCTTGCCAAGGTGAAATATCCTTGTTTCATATTATTTTATGTATCCTTGTGGTATCCTTGAATTTAGACTTGGCACTTTCCCAATTAACGTGAATAAGGTGAGTAATGCACATTTTCAATCATTCCCCTTTCTTACATAGTGTGGATTCTGTGGTCTGGAGAATATGTACTCTCCAATCCACAGAAACATTTCCAGATTAAACATGGTAGAAATATTTTCCTTGTACCTCAGGGCCCCGGACATATAGATTGCTGTAGATACTGTTAATGGGGTGCCAAAAGGAACAAACAAATTTATTAATGATGGCTTCCACAGAACTCGGAAAATCTCTTGGTATTGTTTTGTTATTTTAATTCATGTTAGCATGCTACTGAAATTGACGTATTATAATGTACAATCTTCTTTTCTGCCTCTAACTTATCAAAACAAATAACGTTCAGTTTTTTGGATAAAAGGAATTATGGAAGAGGGACATTAAGGTGCAAGATCATAAATAGTGGGATCAAGACTCCATCTGATTGTACTATTCAATAGTCTTACAACAGCAGGATAGAAGCTGTACTTGAGCCCGGTGGTTTGTACTTCAAGGCTTTTGTATCTTCTGGCCAGTGGAAGAGGGGAGAAGAGAGAATGGCCAGGATTGGTAGGGTCTTTGCTTGTTTCTCACTGATTGTTTTATTAAGACAACAAGAAGTGTAGTGTCTAAGGGGTGGGGGAGGTTTGAGCTGTGTTCACAACTCTCTGCAGTTTCTTATAGACTTGGGTAGAGCTATGTCCATACTGAGCCATGGTGCATTCAGCTAGAATACTGTCGAAGGTGGAACTATAAAAAATAGTGATGCTCAATGGGAATATGCTGAATTTCATTAGACTCCTGAAAAACTGGATGCACTAGCATGCTTACTTGGGCAAGACATCCACATGATTGCACCAGGATAATATACTGGTCATGTTCATTTTACAACTAACTCAACTTCAGCACCATTGACAGGAGCATCTTCACTGACCCCTTCCTAAAATGAATGACCAGCTCTTGTCATGGTCTGGTCAGTGAAATCTGCATTCCAGTTCACGGTCCAGTCTGTGGACTCTGGACTCTGGGTCTTCCAGCCATCCCTTGCCTCGGTTGGGTTTAATCATAAGCACCTGATGCTTGATTTGAGGCTGGGAATATAAGTGGCCCTGGGGTTGAGTGTGGGTGCTGGTTTGTCTTGTCAGTATCTCCTTGGAGCAAACTGGTGGTGGAAGGCTAGGGCAACCCTTTGTGATCTCTAGGCCTGGTTGGAGGACCACTGCTTCATGGAGCCTTGTTGTCTCTAGTCGGAGTAGTCATCGGGGTATAGATTCGGCCGTTTCTGTAGCCAGCCAAGGTTGCTGGCTGCCCAAAACTTGGAGCCACCCCGGATTGAGCTCCCTTCCTGTCCTTGCTGTTACCCTGCAGTTGGATCTGCCCCTTCCTGTCCTTGCCTCTGTGGGGTAAGTCAGGCTGTTCTTGCCATTACCCTGAGGCTGGTCTGTTCCCTTCCCCTTTCCATCTGAGTCCCTGACAGTTTCCTCGGTGGTTTACCTTGGCACTCATCCCGGTCCCACATCCTAGGAAGCATCTGGGCCTGACATCCAAGGAAGGACCCTGGCCCTGCTAAAGCATCCTGGCCCTGATCCTAGGAAGGGTCCTGGCCCAGTGCTCTAAGAAGGATTTTCTTGTCCTTCACAGGCAAGCCTCGGAGAATCCAAGCCATCGCCTAGTTCCGAGGTCTGAGCCCGAGTCAAGACCCAGGATCTGGGTCCTTGTCCAGTCTCTGGCTCGGAGTCCAAGCCCAGGCTCCTCGTTCCCAGTTCCTTGTCCTGGTCCTGCTTTCCTAGCCCAGGTCTGTGTTCCTGTCCCAGCTCCTAATCTGTATCCGGTCCTGTCCCTAACTCTAGTCCTGTCCGGTTCCCAGTACTTCAGTGTCCGTGTCTTGCATTTGGGTCCGTTCCCAATGCCCACCGTATGACAGCTCTTTTGTTCTGCTGGCACTGAGGGATAGATTGTTGTTATGACACGCAATGCCACTAGGCTCTCTATCTCCTTCCCATACTCCAATCCATCATTATTTGAGATTCCACACAGTATGGTGGAGTCATTTGCAAACTTCTAGATGGTACTAGAGCAGAATGTGGCCAAATAATCGTGAGTGCATAGAGCAAAAGAAGATGCTACTTCAGTAGCAATCAGAGCCACAGTACTTTGGAGTTCCTTGAGATCATAAAAAACAAACTGCTGGAGGAACTCCGTGCATCTGTAGAGAGAAATGAACAGTCAATATTTTAGGATGAGACTCTTCATGTAGACCACATGAAGGATCTTGAAACAAAATGGTGACTATTTATTACCCTCTCCAGGTGCTGCCTGACCCATTGTGTTCTTCAAGTGGCTTGTTTCTTTGTTGCCCTAAATCCCAGCATCTGCAGTCGCTTGTGTCTGCCTTGAGATTATGATGCTCTAAAATAAAGGGGGAGCTAATTAGCATTTGAGAGAATAAGTAGCCGGGCTGCAGGGAAATAATGAGAGGACTAGGGGGCTGTTGGGAGTAGTCTACTGGGGGCTTTATGGTCTAATGTATCACAAGAGTTAAATATTAAGTATTAGCATGTCACTGATTTTTTTTCCACTTCTGTTCTTTTTTATCTTTTGTGTAGGTTTCTTAATATCTGTGTTTATTACCTTCACTATTTTAATTAGGAAGGTTTGCCAATATTTTATTAAGGATCCTGAAAGGGCAGCATATTTAATGAAAAATATATTTTTCATTAAAGATGGTACTATTTCAGGATCCTGAATGGACTGTGACCGGCATCGTGGCTATGAAATCACTTTCATGAATTTCAGTTCTGAATATTATTTGCTTACTTTTATTCTTTGCAAGATTTGTTTTTTTTCCCCTGCACATTGAGTGTTTGATGGTCTTGAATGGGATCTTCAATGTGATCTTCTGTGCTTCTTTGTTTTGTACCCGCCAGTAACGAGATGAATCGCATGGTTGTATAAAGTATACATACTTGGATAATAAATGTACTTTGAACTTTGCAGTACAGTGTAGGAAATGGCAATAAAAAAGATTTTGAATAAAATGCAAAAAAGATTTTCCCACCTTATCTCCTGTAAAAATGCTATTTAGTTTTGAGTTCCTTCACCCACGCCACATCTGTTCCGAAGATGTGGTCTCCTTTTCCAGGACATCAGAGACGCGGTCTTCAAAGGATTAGGTTTCTCTTCCTCCATTATTGATACTGCCTTCACCTCCATCTCCTCCATTTTCTGAACAACTGCCCTCACCCCATCTTCCCACTGCAGAGTTGGTCCTTATCTGCATCCATGAGCCTACACATCCAACACATCATCCTCAGCAACTTCCGTCACCTCCAAAGGGACCCTACCATTAAACATATCTTTACCTCCCCCACTTCACTTTCTGCAAGGATCTCTCCCTTGGTGTGATTCCCTTGTCTATTCATCCCTCCCTGCTAATCTCCCCTGCCAAACTAAACACTTTGCTCTCCTTCTTTTCCATCCATTTTCCTTTCCCACCTACTTGGCTTAACCTATCGCCTTCTAGCTAGCCTCCTTTCTCTCTCTCTCTTCTCCTCCCCCCCACCATTTTATTTTGTCATCTTCTCTCTTCCATTTCAGTCCTGAAGAAGGGTCTTGGACTGAAACTTCTTTTCCATAGATGCTGCCTGACCTGCTGAGTTCCTCCAGCATTTTGTGTGCTGCTTTAGCTTTCCAGCTTCTGCAGGCTTTCTCATGTTCATTGAAGTGGAGATTTTACAGATATTTATAAGGGGGCAACTGGTAGAGGAACTTATGGAGAAAGAGACCTCATTATTCAAATAACAAATTCGTTACTTCCATTCAACATAGTGGGAGCTATTTTGTCCACTCAAATACGGTATATGCTGTCTCACAGAGCATTCTCGTTCCCTGGTCCCTATTCTTCCTACATTGCTATCGACTCCCACCATATTCTCCGCCACACTTCCACCCACCAACAGTCACTGAGTGGAGAAGAAAATGAATAAAAACATCAAGTTGCTGTATTACACATAATATTTGTGAGAATGTTTCATTTCAGCAGGCCATAGGAAAGCATTAGGACTTGGAGAACTTGAGACTATGTTAAATGTGGGCATGGTGTATTGTGGTTCTTTCTGCAGATAAAGACAAAATGTGGCATTCTGAATGAATGTGGGTCCATAAGATCATATAAGACATAGGAGCAGAATTAGGCCATTTGGCCCATCGTGTCTGGTCCACCATTCCATCATGGGTAATTAATTATCCCCCTCAAAATTATTCTTCTGCCTTCTCCTTAACTTTCGACATCCTTACTAATCAAGAACTTATCAGCCTCTGCTTTAAATATACACAAAGATTTGGCACCCACAGCTGCTTGTGGCAAGAATTCCACAGATTCACCACCCCCTGGCTAAAGAAGTTCCTCCTCATCTCTATCCTAAAGGGACATCTGTCTAAAGAGGCTCTAACCTCTGGTCCTAGACTTGCCCGCTATAGGAAACATCCTTTCCACGTCCACTCTGTCTAGGATTTTCAATATTTGATAGGTTTCAATGAGATTTCCCCCCCCCCCCCCCACCCTTCTAAACATCAGCAACCACGGGCACAGAGCCATCAAATGCTCTTCACATATTAACCTTTTCATTCCATGAATCATTCTCATGAGCCTCCTCTGGACCCTCTCCAATGCCAACTCATCTTTTCTCATATAAGGGCACCAAAAATTGCTCCCAATACTCCAAATGTTGTCTGACCAATGCCTTATAAAGCCTCACCATTATATGCTTGTTTTTATATTCTAGCCCTCTCAAAATGAAGACTAACATTGCATTTACCTTCCTTACCACTGACTCAACCTGCAAGTTAAACTTTAGGGAGTCTTGCATTAGGACCCCTGAGTCCCTTTGCACCTCTGATTTCTGAATTTTCTCCCTGATTAGAAAATAATTGTAACACTTGTGTAGCACTGATCTTATCACATGTGACTAGTCACCACACATTTTGAGAAAATCAAATTACACTAGGTACTAGCAGGTCATCAGAAAATTCTGGTGTCGGAAGGAGGCAGTGAATAGAAACCACACAGTTTTGGAAATAAGGTTTTGTTTATAAGAAAAGAAAACAATATGTACAAAATATTTACATGAGCAAGAACAATTCAAATTCCAACATCCTGTTTAGGTTCCAAATCAATATATCAACAAAAGCCAAATTCCTGTTTAGTTAGAATCAGGGATATTCTTTAGAATGACCTTTGTTACTACAATTTCTCTAACTAATTAGATCTAGTGTTATTCCCTATTTAAAAGTTTACAGACTAAACTTTCCTTTTTACTTATCCCTAGCAGGGTAAAGATACTCACTACTAATTCCAGTCTTGACAGTTAGTGTCCTCAGCTTCTAATCATTGCAGTATTTCTCTCCTTGCCATCCTGCATCAACCACACCCCTTCTCACATAGCATTTTTTTCAAAATTTTCTTTAAAAAAAAAATTGGTAGACCTCGTTTTCATCCCCCCACAGGTAGAACTTTTCAACATTACATCTTTGGGTTTAATTAACCTGGGTTACAGAATCAACACCTTTATTCCTTCTACCAAAGTGTATGACCATACACATTTCTACATTATATTCCATTTGCCTCTTATTTGCCCATTCTTCTCATCTCATCTGCAGACTCCCTGCTTCTTCAATACTAACTGCCCCCCACCTATTTTGCATTATCCACAACCTTGGCCACAAAGCCATCAATTTCAACATCTAAACCTTTGACATATAACATTAAAAGAAGCAGTCCCAACAATAAGCCCTGGCAAAACACCACTAGTCCCCAGCAGTCAACCAGAAAAGGTTTCCTTAATTCCCACTCTTTGTCTCCTGCCAGTTAGGCAATCTTCTATCCATGCTAGTATCTATCCATTAATACCATGGGTTCTTGTTAAGCAGTCTCATGTGCGGCACCTTGTCAAAGGCTTTCCAAAAGTCTAGGTAAACAACATCCTCTGGTTCTCTTTTATCTAACCTGCCTGCTCTTTCCTCAAAGAATTCCAACACATTTGTCAGACAAGATTTCACCTTTAGGAAACCATGCTGACATGGGTCATGTAGGCACAGGAATCCTTGGGCTTTCATGGAACAACATACCATTGAAAGTTCTTACTTCTATTTTAATAAAGGCAGCTATAGTATCTCTGTAAGCCAATCACCACATTCCATTGAAATTGAAATAAACCATGGTTTGTGGTTTAAAAAAAAGAAATGTGAAACTGGATCAATTTCAAAAGCTATTCAGGCATATAAAATCTGTCTCAGAACAGATACTTATTAACATGATTGAGTCATAATGCTGCCACTTACTGGGTTTGCTATTTGATTTACATGAAGCTTGACAGTCCTTTGTTCCTGTATACAGATCCATGCATACATCCATACAAAATGAATTTATACTGCCAATGATGTGTCTAATCATCAAATAGAACTAATGCTGTGGAATTACTTTGGAAATCTCTTAGAAAGGCTAATAAATATATTCATTTACTAGTAAGAAAGATTCTGAAGAGTAGTGATGTTGCAGAGGAAAACAATAAATCAGCCAAACCAAGATGAACCGATATCTGTGAGATAACACTTGGCTGTGGTATAAATGTTAGACAGCTACAGAAATTCTGATAAAGGTGCCCTTTAATGGTCATACAATAGTTCTCAGGATGTTCCACAGCAATTTCAATTCAATGATTTTGAGAAATAGTTCTTTTGTGGGCAAGGTTCCACAAGTGGCAATGAGGTTAATAGCTTTGGAAGAACAAGATGGAGGAGGAATAAAGGGGATTTTAATGATAGTTTTCTGATGTTTTAAGTGTTTGTAAATGTCAAATTGAAAGTACATCTTGCAGTAGTCTAAGCATCTTAACCTCATGTAAACATGGTTACCATCCTCATTCTGATGATGGACTTAAAGCTATTTGCATTACTTTACTTTATTGTCACCAAACAATTGATACTAGAGCGTACAATCATCACAGCGATATTTGATTCTGCGCCTTCATTCCCCCTGAAGTACAACTCGAAGTAAATATAATAAAAATTTAAATTACAAATCATAATTAGAAAATAGAAAAGGGAAAGTAAGGTAGTGCAAGTCAGGTCCCGATATTTGGAAGGCACGGCCCAGATCCGGGTCAGGATCTGTTCAGCAGTCTTATCACAGTTGGAAGAAGATGTTCCCAAATCTGGCCATACGAATCTTCAAGCTCCTGAACCTTCTCCCGGAGGGAAGAGGGACAAAAAGTGTGTTGGCTGGGTGGGTCGAGTCCTTGATTATCCTGGCAGCACTGCTCCGACAGCACGCAGAGTAAAGTGAGTCCAAGGATGGAAGATTGGTTTGTGTGATGTGCTGTGCTATGTTCACAATCGTCTGCAGCTTCTTCAGGTCTTGGACAGGACAACTTCCATACCAGGTTGTGATGCACCCTAGAATAATGCTTTCTATGGTGCATTTATTAAAATTAGTGAGGGTTTTAGGGGACAGGTCAAACTTTTTCAGCTCTCTCAGGAAGTAAAGGCACTGGTGGGCCTTCTTGGCAGTGGACTCTGCTTGGTTAGACCAAGTCAGGTCATTCATGTTATTCACCCCAAGGAACTGAAAGCTTTTGACCTGTTCCACCTGCGCACCACCAACGTAGATGGGGTCGTGCAGTCCACTACTCCTTCTGAAGTCAACAACCAATTCCTTTGTCTTGCTGACGTTACACTGATTGGCTTTACTCCTTAGACCTTAATGTCAATTCAACCACAGTGGGCAGGAATTTATCATCAGTGTTAGGTGGTGTTTAATTATTTAAACTTGAGGAATGCATCCACTAGACATGGTATCTATCA
Source organism: Hypanus sabinus (assembly GCF_030144855.1). Taxonomy (NCBI): domain Eukaryota; kingdom Metazoa; phylum Chordata; class Chondrichthyes; order Myliobatiformes; family Dasyatidae; genus Hypanus; species Hypanus sabinus. Next base: position 136,867,467 of record NC_082714.1, read on the forward strand.
TTATTTTTGGTTGTAATTATGTGGGTATCTCAGCTTCCTAACAGTTCATTAAATTTTACTGCTCAATATGGAGGACTTTGCAGAAACAGCATTTTTCTAATACTTTGTGTTAACAGCTGTTCCTAGTCCTTGTCTAAGACAGATAGAGGCGGGCAATGATCCCTGCCACCCGGCAGGCTATTCACTTTTTGACAGGTTTAATCTTCAGTCTTTAAACCCCTTTTTCTTAATCTAGCAAAGGCAGTCTTGGCACGTGCAAGTTGAGAGCAAATTTCATCGATGGTGTCTGCATTTACCAAGACCAGTAGTCTCCATTTCCATGGTTTTGCTGTAGGGCTGCATAGTACAGATTTAGTTTAGTTTTATCTTGCAGAGCTTGAATGTAGTATCTATCTCCAGTTATGCTTCAATAAGTGAGTCAATGATGATCTGTGCACAATATTGATAATGTAGCTCAAATACTGATGTCTGGATAACCTTGGTTTGGTTGCCTGCTGTATTTTTCTTGGAGTTTTCATGTCCATTATGCCTAGAGATGGAAAGAATCTACACTGCAATTTGGGAGGAGCACTTTAACACTATGGAGTCATAGAACACTACAGAACAGAAACAAGCTCTTTGGCCCATCTAGTCCATGCTGAACCATTAATCTGCCTAGTCCAATTGACCTGCGTCTGGGCCATAGTCCTCCATAACCCTCCCACCATGTACCTATCCAAATTGAAATTGAACTCTACTTCATGCACCTCTTGTGCTGGCAATTTGTTCCACACTCTTACCACCCTCTGAGTGAAGAAGTTCCCCTCATGTTCCCCTTAAATATTTCACCTTTCACCCTTAACCCATGATCTGTAGTTGTAGTCTCACATAACCTCAGAGGAAAAAGCCTGCTTAAATCTATAACCATCATAATTTGTACACCTCTATCAAATCTCCCCTCAGTCTTCTACATTTTAGGAGATAAACTCCTAACCTATTCAACTTTTCTCTATGGCTTAGGTCCTCAAGTCCTGTGATGTCACTTTCAAGGATATATGGATCTGTATTCCCAGACCCCTCTGCTCCATCATACTCCTCAGCCCCCTGCTGCTCACTGTGTAAGACGTAACTTGGTTTGTCCAGCCAAAGTGCAACACCTCACACTTGTCTGCATTAAATTTCATTTGCCATTTTTCCAGCTAGACCACATCCTGCTGCAAGCTTTGATGGTTTTTCTCGCTATCTACTACAGCCCTAATCTTGGTGTCACCTACAAATTTGCTCATGCAATTTACCACATTATCATCCAGGTAATTGATATAGATGACCAACAACAGCGGACCCAACACTAATCCCTATGGCTCAGAAGTAGTCATAGGCCTCCAGTCTAAGAGGTAACTACTACATAGAGTCCCACGGTCGTGTCATCGGCGAACTTGATGATGTGGTTCGAGCTGTGTGTTGCAGCACAGTCGTGGGCCAGCCCTGGGGGGCCTCCGTCCTCAGAGCAATGGTGTTGGAGATGCTGCCTCCGATCTGGACTGACTGAGGTCTCCCAGGCAGGAAGTCGAGGATCCAGTTGCAGAGGGAGGTGGTCAGGCCCAATAAGCTCAGCTTTCCAATCAGTTTCTGAGGGATAATTGTGTTGAATGCTGAACTGAAGTCTATGAACAGCATTCGAATGTATGTGTCTTTTTTGTCCAGGTGGGTTAGGGCCAGGTGGAGGGTGATGGCAACGGCGTCATCTGTTGAATGGTTGGGATGGTACGCGAACTACAGGGGGTCCTGTGAGGGAGTCAGCAGGGTCTTGATGAGCCTCTCGAAACACTTCATGATGATGGATGTGAGTGCAATGTGACAGTAGTCATTGAGGCGGACACTGAAGACTTTGGCATGGGGACGATGGTGGCGGCTTTGAAAAACTTTGGAACGATGGCGCTGCTCAGGGAGATGCTGAAGATATCAGTGAGAACATCTGCTAGCTGGTCTGCACATCCTATAAGCACTCTGCCATGAATATTGTCTGGTCCAGCAGCCTTCCGTGGGTTGACCCTGCACAGGGTTCTTCTCACATCGGCCACGGTGAGACACAGTACCTGGTCATTTGGAGGAGGGGTGGACTTCCTCGCCACCACGTCATTTTCCGCCTCAAAATGAGTGTAGAAGTTGTTCAGAGTATCTGGGAGGGAGGCATCATGCGCAGAGTCAGGTGACGTTCTCCTGTAATTGGTGATGTCCTGGATGCCCTTCCACATGCACTGCGTGTTGCCGCTGTCCTGGAAGTGGCTGTGGATTCGCTGGGTATGTGCACACTTTGCCTCTGATGTTGCCTCCTTGGGTACAGGACATAGGGCCAGGACTCATAACAGAACGCAGAGCCAGGACCCCTCCTTGGGTACAGGACATAGGGCCAGGAATCATAACAGAACGCAGAGCCAGAACCCCTCCTTGGGGACAGGACATAGGGCCAGGACTCATAACAGAACGCAGAGCCAGAACCCCTCCTTGGGGACAGGACATAGGGCCAGGACTCATAACAGAACGCAGAGCCAGAACCCCTCCTTGGGGACAGGACATAGGGCCAGGACTCATAACAGAACACAGAGCCGGGACCCCTCCTTGGGTACAGGACATAGGGCCAGGACTCATAATACAGAACACAGAGCCAGAACCCCTCCTTGGGTACAGGACATAGGGCCAGGACTCATAATACAGAACACAGAGCCAGGACCCCTCCTTGGGTACAGGACATAGGGCCAGGACTCATAATACAGAACGCTGAACATGATGAGATAGTTCCCAACGCTAGGTAGCGGCAAAATGGCCGGACCTACCTAGCAAAGGTGTGGACACAGACAGACAGTTCCAAACAGGGTGAGGCTCCAGACACAGGTGAGGCGAGGCTCCAGGCACAGGTGAGGCGAGGCTCCAGGCACAGGTGAGGCTAGGCGAGGCTCCAGGCACAGGTGAGGCGAGGCGAGGCTCCAGGCAGAGGTGAGGCTAGGCAAGGCTCCAGGCAGAGGTGAGGCTAGGTCCAGCTCCAGGCAGGAAGGTGAAGAGAAGGGATGCAGACAAGGGGTTTGGACAGGAACAACCCAGCAGCCAGAGGCTGAATCCTGAAGCTATTTATGAAGCCAGTCCAAACAAGAATCAGCTGCCTCAACAGAAACTGGGGAAACCCGGAAAACCTGGAATCAGGAGATTGGACCGGACCGTGAACCAGAATGCAGATTTCACGAACTGGACCATGACACATCCATTATTAAGGACCCCCATCACTCAAATATACCCTCTTCTCATTGTTCCCATCAGGATGAAGGTACAAAAGGCATAAGGTACACACTCAGTGATTCAGGAACAGCTTTTTTCTGCTTCCATCCGATTTCTGAATGGACATTGAATCCATGAACACAACTTCACATTTTAAACACATTATTTCTGTTTTTTTGCCATATTTTTAATCTATTCAATATAAATATATATACTTACTGTAATAGGTGTATTTATTTTTCTTCTATATTATGAATTGCATTGAACTGCTGCTGCTAAGTTAACAAATTTCACGACACATGCCAGTGATAATAAACCTGACTCTGATTCTGATTTCACTTTACCAGTACAGCTTTACCAGAAAAACAACTATCCCAATCTACACTTAACAGATCTTTTTTGATACCATCAAAATTGGCCTTTCTCCAATTTAGAAACTCAGTTTGAGGACCAGACCTATGCATTTCCATAACGGTGTGATATCAGAGCTCCCTAGTGATTTTGTGGTTAGGATTTGGAGCTCTTACTGCCACGACCCAGGATCGATTCCCAGTCAGGGAGCATAGTGATCTTGGGTGCTACGGTGGCTTAGCAGTTACTGCAATGCTATGACATCCCAGGGTGTTCTGAAGCTCAGAGTTCAATTCTGGTGTCTTTCCGTAAGGAGCCTCTGTACGTCCTCCCCATGGAATGCATGCATATTCCCCAGGTTCTCTGGTCTCCTCCCACAGTCCAAAGATGTACCACATAAGTTAATTGATCATTGCAAATTGTCCTGTGACTAGGATAGGATTAATTGGGCTTGTGGGTTTGCTGCTGGGGCATGGCTCAAAGGGCCAGAGGGTTTATTGTACACGGTATCATGGTAAATATATAAATAAATAATATCCTCCTCTTCCCAGTTTCAGTAATCAATCATGTACACACCACTGATTGTAAAATGATAAATTTTATGACTACTTCAATCAATTCCCAAAGTAACCATATACAAAGGCATATCTTTTACTTTCCTTGGTCCCCAATAGTATGTAGTTACTGTAATGGAAAATCCACTCTGCTTTTAAGATGCAAGATTCGAGATTGTTCAATGTCATTTCCTGTACACTAGAATAAAGGAGAACAAGATAAATGTAACTCCAGATCCGATGCAGCACAAAAAAAGAACACCATAATAAAAAACACAATAAATATAAATAACTAAGATAGCCTATATAGATAAATTGATCATATGTTTATGAAGTGTGATGCTAGGCACATAATGTGACTGACAGGAAGTGACAAAGTGGGAGCTGGGAGGGTTGTGGAGGGGTGGGTTAGTGGGTGGAGGTGCGGATCAGCCTTGGGAACATTAGCTACTTATGGGTCTGGTAGTCCTGGCTGGATGTTACTTGGCCTCTTCCCTGATGGGACTGGGACAGACAGTCCATGAGCAGGGTGGGTGAGATCCTTCATGATGTTAGTGGCCTCTTTTAGGCACCTTTCTGTATATACTTTGAGACATGAAGGTTTCGTCAGCAGAAAACAAGAAAACTGGTTTCAGCACCTTAACTGGCCCTACCCTTTCATATTTGCTGTCCTTATTTCACCATGTAAATAACAGCTGGCCAATAAGTGATAGAACTGTTGACTTACCATGGACACACCATCCAAAAGCACAGCCATGAGCTCTTTATTCAACTCTTTCAGATTGACAGCTTGCTTACATGCACCACAGTCAGAACTATCAATCACAAACCGTGTTATATAGAGTTCGGCCTTAGGATATTATAAACAATCGGCATTGCTCGGTTTAGCTTCTGCCATTACTATCGAGCAAAGTGCTGTCTGGAACTACTTCGAACCCTAATTATTTTCTTGCTTAACAACTTGATGGAAGCTGATATCCCTCCGCTCATTTAAATCTCTGCAGGTTCGTGGAACTTTACAGGGTACCTGAAAGAACAGAATTCTTTCCGGTGACCTCCATTTAGATATAGGTGCGTGTTCAAATTTAAGTATTGTGCCAACGATAAACAGGGTGAGAGGAAATGTCATTTTAGTGTAATTTAGCCCTTTAATTTCCATTCTTACAGTAAGCACTGGGCGAAGCCAACAATATCCCATAAATTTACATGAACTGCGAAGGTGACAGGTATTTCTGAATAACTAGTTACCGTGAGCGCGGTTGGAATTTTGTGCAAATTTCACACACACGTAAGTAGCTCTGAATACTGAGCTTCCAAAGATCACAGGGCGAGTGTCTTAAATTTCTGAAGAAATATCTGAACTAATTAAACAACGACGCAGGCGTTCGAGTGCGCTTCTTGTTACTTCATTTTCAAGTCCACTTCGGGGACAAGCACTAACAAGCACCTACCCCAAAGCAGTACAGCATTTGATCTGTTTTTATTTCGAAGTTTCTCATCAAGTACAAATTTACAGCATGTCATTACATGTGGTTGTAAATCCGACTCTGCGACATTATTTCGCAACAGTGATACTTAATACATTGTCTCTCTTCCGTATTTCACGATTGGTAAATGGCAGGGCCGCGACGACTTCCATCAATGCTATAATTAAAAAAAATCTCATTATAGTAATTAGAAGTAATGTTTATACAAGATAATAAATGTCCAAGTGGAATTTTAAAATGACAATGTTGAAAAAGAGGTTCAGCCGTCCAAACACATCTGTGGAATCAGAATCATAATCAGTTTAATATCACAGGCATATCTCATGAAACTGGTGAACTTTGCAGCAACGCTCCGATGCAAAGCATGATAACAGACAGAAAAAGAAACTGCGAATTACAATAAGTATATGTGTAATTAAATAGTTAAATAAGTAATGCAAAAGTGGAAATTTTAAAAAAAAGCACGGCAAGGTAGTGTTCGTGGGTTCAATGTCCATTCAGAAATCGGATGGCAGAGGGGAAGAAGCTTTGTCCCAGTGGTTGAGTGTGTGTCTTCAAGCTTCTGTACCTCCTTTCCGATGGTAGCAATGGGAAGTGGGCATGGTCTGGGTAGTGTAGGTTCCTAATGATGGACGCCGCCTTTCCGAGGCACCGCTCCTTGAAGATGACCTGGATATTACGGAGGCTAGTACCCATGATGGAGCTGACTAATTTGCATCTTACTTCGATCGTTTACATTATTCTCCCCCACCCCCCAATACCAGACAGTGATGGAGCCAGTTACGTTGCTCTCCACGGTGCATCTGTAATTTGCGAGTGTTTTTGGTGATATACCACATCTCCTCGAACTCCTAATGAGATATAGCCGCTGCCGTGCCGTCAGTATGGTTGTATCAATATGTTAGCTCCTCAGAGATATTGATACCCGGGAACTTGAAATTGCTCACTCTCTCCATGTCAGATACCTCTATGAGGACTGTTGTGTGTTCCCTCGTCTTATTCTTTTCAGAGTCTGCAATCAGTTTTGGTGGAACTGTCGTTGAGCGCAGGGTTGTTGCTGCGACACCACACAACCAGCTGGTATATCTTGCTCCTGTACGTCCTCTCGTCACCATCTGAAATTCCGCCAACAAGGGTTGTATCGGCACAAGTCCCTGAGGTGAGCCAGTGTTGATTGTCAGCCAGGTGGAGATATTGTTATAAGTCGAGGGTCCAGTTGCAAAGGGAGGTACAGAGGTCCAGGTTCTGGAGCTTTTCTATCAGGGTTCTAGCACTGATGGTGTTAAACGCTGAGCTGTAGTCAATAAACAACATCCTGACATAGGTATTTGTGTTGTCCAGGTGATCAAGGCCGCGTGGAAAGCCAGTCAGATCGCGTCCGCCGTACACCTTTTGTGCTGATAGGCAAATGGCAATGGGCCCAGGCCCCTGCTGAGGCAGGAATTCCCTCTCATCACCGAAAGAGAAAGAGAAACTGATGTTTCAGAATTTTCAATATTTTAGGTTTCTTCCTTTTCAAATGCCGAGGCGGATCGGTCATAAGTAACATTAAAAAAAACATTTTCAGTTATAATATAAATGCTGCTGTTATCCAAATTTATTTGATGTTACATGCAATTTGGCCGTAAAGTATGGAAGTAGAGTTGTTTAGCAGTGATGTAAATGAGAGCTAGCCATCATACATTTAAAAATTATAATTATTGCATCGTATCAGTTGAGGTGCATTGGGAAAATTCTGTATCTCCTCCATCCGTAGTGTGAACGTATAATGCACGATTTAAAGATGCAATTGGCTTTGATTTATTGTCAAACAGTTACAGTTCGATTTCACTCACTAGGATCAACATGTTTGACAAAATATCCTTAGATGTAATATGCCTGTCCAATTTCACAGAATGGTAGTAACTTTGCTGGGCAAACCTTTGCTTCATTGGTTCATATACCAACTCGATCGATGATTTTAAACACGGCGTGCAACATTTTCTATTGTTAGCAGATGTATAAATTAGGAGATTGTAGCAACACTTATTTTTCTAATATTTGAAGAACAGTGGCTACGATGAACTAAACTTTATTGGATCATTACAGCTGCCTGCTAGGGAAGTAGGTACTCTCATGTTAAGACATCACCAGCTCACAATTTGAAGCTGATGCAATATAAATGGGACCTTGTTTTAAATGAAAACTAATAGCATTGGTTGATTTTGGCTTTGGTTCGATAGAATTGGAAAAAAAATAATACTAATGATGAATGCGTGAAATTTAGAGAATTATTTGAAGAAGATTAAAAGAGAGAGAGAGAAAAAAATAAGGCGTGCCAGTAGAAACACCAGCGGATTGGACGTCAGCATTTCCGAATATACATCTTCTCGAACACTACTGGAGAGGTCCCATTTTGGCTGCTGCAGAGCAGGTTCCCTGACTGTTCCATCACCAGCGTGCCGGGCAATCACAACCTCTCCAATGCGCTGCATCCCTTTAAGGGCAATGTCCCTGACGAAGTACAAACCAGCTTTCTGTTTCTCATGGCCTCGGCTGTTTCGTCTTTTCAACAGATACTGTAAACTGTTAAAAGTTTTCAATCTGACGAGGGAGATTTACCAATAAGTGAATAAGAATAGTATTTGTTAAATAATGAATATACGATATATAATGGCTGCTCATTAATGACGTATTAACAATTAGAGAATTGATAAACTTCTTTAAAGATGTATGTTATATGTAGTTGGTAACTGTGCCTTTATGTTTCGGTAGGTCAAGCAATTTAAAGCTCAACTTAGTACTATGAAGTGGAACCCGCGAGAAAAGGATTTCATTGCCGGTGAGATGGGGAATGGTACGTTGCTAATGGCAACTTGATGGACCCATTTCTCTTTTCGCTTGGGGCATTCTCACGCAAGGAACTAACTGGATGTTGTGCTGAAGTGGAAGACTCCATTTATCCCGACTGAAACCGACGGGTCACTCCCGGTATTGTATACGTGTTGTTTTATAAGCGATCGTGAGAGATTAGCAATCATCCTGAAAAACAGCGTATACACCGATTATTTTTTTACCAGCATAACGATGTCTGTTTCTGTATAGATTCGTCTTCAGTACATACGCCCTTGGGACAAACATTAAACAACATGGAAAACAGTTCCGGACCAGGGATCCTGAATAAATCTTGCCCCGGCTCGCAGGATGTGTGTGAGTTCTACAATGGTACAGACACTAACTTCATGCATGAACACTATCCAGATTTTTACATTATACTTCCCGTGATCTATTCGGTGATTTGCGCTGCCGGCCTTACCGGCAACACAGCCGTGATCTACGTGATTTTAAAAGCTCCTAAAATGAAGACAGTGACTAATATGTTCATTCTCAATTTGGCCATTGCCGACGATCTTTTCACTCTCGTTCTGCCAATCAATATAGCGGACCATCTTCTCCACTACTGGCCGTTCGGGGAGATCATATGCAAGCTCATTCTTTCCATAGACCATTACAACATCTTTTCCAGCATTTATTTCCTGACTGTCATGAGCATTGACCGCTATCTGGTGGTCTTGGCCACCGTTCGCTCGAAGAAGTTGCCACAGCGCACCTACAGGGCTGCCAAAATCGTCAGCCTCTGCGTTTGGGTCCTGGTTACTCTAATCGTTTTACCCTTCACGATCTTTGCCGAAGTCTACACCGACCCCATGAACAGGAAGAGCTGCGTCCTGGTGTTCCCCAAACCCGAACGCGCCTGGTTGAAAGCGAGTCGTATCTATACCCTCATCCTCGCTTTCGCAATCCCAGTCTCGACCATTTGTGTTCTGTACGCGATGATGTTGTACAGACTCCGAAGCATGCACCTGAATTCAAACGCCAAAGCCCTGGACAAAGCGAAGAAGAGGGTGACGCTAATGGTCTTTATAGTGCTGGCAGTGTGTCTTTTCTGCTGGACCCCTTTTCATCTCACTACCATCGTCGCCTTGACCACGGATGTCCAGGAGACACCGCTAGTTATCGGCATCGCTTACTTCATCACCAGTCTCAGTTACGCCAATTCTTGTTTAAATCCTTTGCTGTACGCGTTTCTGGATGACAGTTTCCAGAAAAGTTTTAAGAAATTGTTGGAATGTAGAACAGCATAGTCGAGACTCGGGTTTAACTGAAAACGACTGATAATCTTACAAGTGTGTTAACTTTTCAAATTTAAAAAAAGCCAGTACATTTATAATTGCCAAAGTTCTCTGCTGCCACCTGTTGTTACACGCGCGGATAATAGAGCTAATCTTGAGAAGTTACCGAGGTATTTTAATGTTAATTATAGCCCTGGGTCAAGGTATAAACGCTTAAGTGCGGAGTTTAATCTGACTGAATGTACAGCTGGAATCGTCCGCTTTTCCTCCGACTCGCTATAAAACCTAACATATATAAGACGTTTCTAAAGCAGAAAGGCTTATTTTAAACTTTGCTGTAACGAAAGGTAGCATGACGTCAGAAGTCAAGAATTTAATTTTACGTTTGTAGGTGTCGTGGGTTTGTATAACAAAGTGGCAAGGTGAACATTAACACGTAGTCGAGTTAATAACCACTGGTTGGGGAAATTGCATGACGAATGCGCTGAATTGAGGCCTATCATCTTATAAAGTTATTTCATTTTCTCAGTACTTGTAATCTGCATTGTATACTGTGGTTAGCATGGTTCTCTGATGTGAAGTGTTCTACTGTTGATATTTACAATGTTCTGAATTTTAAATTTTATCATCAATAAATGTCAGCGCACCTGTCGTTTTGTTGCTTATGTTTCCAAGGCAGCGTTGGGAGAGGGGTGGATAGGTTTGATAAGACCCAGTATTATTCTTAGATCTCCAGCAAAAACTGTCCAATCTTGTATTTCCACTTATCAATGCTATATAAATGTAACTTATGGAGATCAAGTGGTTTTGTAGTTGAACTCAATTCTGCATTGTTCCAAAAAAAACCCCATAATTTCAGTAAAAAAAAATCTAAATGAAGACAGTTACTAAATAGATGAAATGAAAAGTAAATAAGGGGCACAACTTGCAATTAAAGTGTATTGTAAAACAATATTAAATATATCACTCTACAATATTTGTACTTTCATTAAAATTAATGTGAACACATCAACAAAATTGAATCATAATATTGACCCAGGGCAAGCCTGCACCACATTTAGCTAGACGGTAATAGGACATTCATCAATTATCTCAGTCTATCTACAACAGTCTAATTGCCGTCCAACAATCAGCTAACTAAAATATCATTTAGTGAAATGCTCTGGGAATATGATAATCTCATTTTGGATTTTATCCAAAACACTATTTCCTGCATCCTTTAAATTTCAGATCGCAATTAATACTGCAGCCATGTAAACGGACAGATTTTGCAGTATTTTCATGATTTTTTTTCACAACTTTCTAAAATACTAATTATACTATTGTGCAGACAGCTTTTTGAATATTTCTGATCTCCAGACAATATTAATAAAGTCTAATATTTGTATTTTCCGTTTCAACTTCATTCATCATATTCTTTGACCTAGAATAGCTCCTGGTAAAGCAATTTTAAATTCTCATTTCTGTTGTCAAGTCATTGCAAGCTTCCCATCACCATTTCTGTAACCAGTCTTGCATTCCTGCAAAACATCTACTGTCCTCCAATTCTAGCTTTTTAAGCATCCTCAATTTTAATTATTCCAATATTGAGAGGTGTCTTCATCTAGATTATAAACTTTAGAATTTATCCTCTAAGTCTATCTACCAATTTACTTCACATTCTTCTAACATTTTTCACTATTCGTTTTGCTATTTCTTTAAGGGATGTGGTATCAAGTAATAATTAGAAGAAGTGCCTGAGGATAATTGCTTTGTTAAAGTTCTATAAGTTTAACTCGTTATATCGACAGCAACTATTCCATGCCCTCCCCCCCCCCCCCCCAAACATTGGCTTGGTTTGAATTGCTTCAGGGTATCCATTGCTTTTGATAAAAGGGAATGTAAATCTCATTCTCTTAAACTGTTAGCATTAACATATTTTTACAAGCTCTAGAACCTGCCTAACACGCATGAAACAAAATAATATTATGATCCCTCTTAAATCAGACATGACCAAATACAATGATTTATAAAATTATATTTGGGTTCTAATTAAATAACAACCATAAATACCTATAGCCTACAAGCTGATCCAAATTCCTAACATTTTTAATCAAAAAATATAAGATGTAATGTAATAGGGTACCTCAGGAGGTAAGAGCTCATAAAGTTGGAATTATTATACAAGTACGGATAAAGGATTAGCTAACAATCAAAACAAAGCAAAAAAGAAGAGAGCTGCTGGAATAACTGAGGGGGACCAGACAGCATCTGTAAAGGGAAATGGACCGTCACCATTTTAGGTTCTGGAATGTGAGTCTACGTGAGGAGCCTCAACCTAAAACAATGAGTCCAAACATTGACAGTTTATCCGACTTGCTGAGTTCCTAAAACAGCTATTTTTTTTTGAGCTGGATTCCAGTATCTGCAGTCTCTTGTGTCTATCAAATTGCCAGTGGGCAATTTTCAGAATGGCAAGCTGTAACTGCTTGACTGTACTGTCCATCAGAACTGAAATCTCAACTATTTATACCTTGGATGAAGGTACCAAATATATATGGCAGCCATATTTGCTTAACAAAGAAAGATAGTGGCAAAAGTAAGGCATGTGGACTCAAAGAATGTGCAAAAGGATATAGATAATAATTGAATGATCAAAACTTTGACACATGGTTTATATTGTGGTGAGATGTTACTGTCAGTATTGACCCTAACAAGATTGGATTGCTATAACCCCAATGAATGGCAGAGCTTTGTTCTGCTCCTACTTCTTAAGCTATTGCACACCTTCAAGTTCAAAGTACATTTATTATCAAAGTAAAGTACTGAATACAACCTTGAGATTCATTGTCTTGCAGACAGCCACAAAATGAAGAAACACGATAGAATTCATGATAATCCTGACACCACAAAGTCATACATCCTATGTGCGAAGAAGAGAGAAAGTGCAAACAATCCATAGAACATGAACATCCACTGAATCCGCTGAGTCCCCAAGACTAAGTAAGTCCACACCCATGTAGCCAGTTTAGTGCAGTAGCCGGTCGAGGAGCCCGATGGCTGTGGGCCAGAGCCGCGGAGCCAGGTTCAGTACTGAGGTAAGTGACGATGACTGCAGATCACGGCTGCAGGACTTAGTTTGAGAGCTGAGCTGCAGAGTCAGTACAGTGCTGAGGGGAGTACAGCCTCCCGGAGTAGTGAGCTCAACATAGGTTCAACCTTCAATCTTCGCCTTGACTTCTTAATCTGGTTTGGGACTTAAATCAGCCAAACACCAGTTTGTCATTTGCTCTCAGGCCCTGACCCCGCTGTTTCAGTCTGTCCTGAAGACCTTTTTTGATCTTTTATGATCTGACACTTCAGTTATTTTACTTTTGATCAAATTATGCATTTTCTCTGAAACAAAACAAGTAATATTTGATGATAGTGAGAAATTCTAAACTGCTTCTTTTTAAAGACCACTTTGATTATTATGCTTAGAATATATTTCATTCCAAATATGGAAATGAGAAAAGGAGATATTGCCTTATTATTGAATCAAATTCATAAAGCATCTAGGATGTTAGAAAGAGTAATATGTGACAAACACAAAATTTTCAAACACAAAATATCGAAGCCTTAGTCCTTAGAGAAGGTACAGTAAGTAATTGATAAAATTGCTACCTGAATAAGATAAACCAGTAAACATGATGGCATAAAAGATAATAATTTTGTTCTTTATAATCCCACAGTGTTGCTTTAAAAAAACTTTACTTGTAAAGTAACATGCTTTTGAAAATCTTTATTTATTTATCTATCTATCTATTTATTTGTTAAATTTTTAGAAAATTACAAAGAATAAATGTATGAAAAAAAAGAAAAATTATATTGACCCTCCCCTCTCCCCTTAACCCTCCCCCTTAACCCTTACCTAAAGAAAGAAAAAAAAAGAAAGAAGAAAAAAATCTTTAAACAGATAGAGTCATAGTAATGGAACTCCACAGTACCCTTTGGCCCCTCTGGTCAATGCCGACCTCGTCTCCCTGGTCCTATCTACCTGCACCTCCAAAATCCTCTCATCCATGTACCTATTCAAATTTCTCTGAAATGTTACAACTGAACTCACATCTACCATTTCCACTGGCAGCTCATTCCTTACTCACACTACACTCTGGTGCAGAAAGATGATCCCCCTCAGATACCCTGAACCTATGACCTCTGTTTTTAGCCTCACCCAACCTGAAGGGGAAAACCATCATGCATTCACTCTATCTATACCCCACATAATTCTGTATACTTCCACAAGATTCCTCTCAATCTTCCAGAGGTCAGTAAGTATAGATGTAACCAATTCAACCTTTTCCTATAACTTATGCCCTCAAGTCCCTGCAACATCTGTGAATTCTATTTGTCTCTGCACTCTTTGAAATTTCTTGATTCTAGGAGTGAAAGGGTTAATGGATGAGGACCATTTGGGGCAGTTGGTGTCCAGCAAGATGCAATGAGTAATGAAGCTGTGAGGAAGGGCATTGAAAAATTGCAGTCAAGGTGATGTATATCGGACTGAAAGTGTTATATTTGAAGACCTGCAGTATACAGATTAAGTTAGGTGATCTTGTAGCACAGTTAGAGATTAGCAGGTATGGTATTGTAGGCATCCCTGAGTCGTAGCTGAAAGAAGGTCATTGTTGGGAGCTTAACATCCAAGGATACATATTGTATCAAAAGGACAGGCAGGTAATTGGGGGTGGGGTGCTTTTATTGGTAAAAAAAAAATGAAGTAATTTCCTTGAAAAGAGGTGATACAGGATCAGAAGATGCAGAATGGTTGGGGGTAGAATTAAGAAACTGCAAGGGTAAAAAGGCCCTGATGGGAATTACATACAGCCCTCTGAATAAAACCCAGGAGGTGGGCTAAAAATTACAATGGGAGATAGAAAATGCATGTAAAAAGAGAAATGTTCTGATAATCATGGGGGATTTCAGTATGCAGGTAGTTTGGGAAAATCCATTTTGTACTGGATCCCAAGAGAAGAAATTTGTAGAATTACTATGAAATGGCTTTTTAGGGAAGCTTGTGTTTGAGCCTACAAAGGGAACAGTAATTCTGGATTGGGTGTTACGTAATGACCCAAATTTGCTAGGAAACTTAAGGTAAAGGAACTTAGGAGGCAGTGATCATAACATGATAGAATTCACCCTGCAATTTAAATGTATCAGTATTCCAGCGATTCGAGGGAATTAGAGTGGCTTAAGAGATGAGCTGGCCAAAGATGATTGGAAGCAGACACAAGCAGGATGATGGCAGAACAGCAATGGCTGGTGTTTATGGGGAAAATTTGGAAAGCACAGGAAAGATACACCCCAAAAATGAAGTAGTATTCTAAACAGAGGGTAAGAAACCATGGCTAATAAAAGTCAATGGCAGCATGGAAGGAAATGAGAGGGCATATAATATAGCAAAAACTAGTGGAAAGTTGGAGGGTTGGGAAGCTTTTGAAAACCAACAGGACAACTAAAATGTCATAAAGTGAGAAAAGATGAAATGTGAAGTTAAGTTAGCTGATAATATCAAAGAGGATACCAAAAGTTTTTCTCAGATAGCTAAAGAATATGAGAGATGAGAGTAGATATTGGATTGCTGGAAAATTATGCTGGGGAGGTAGTATGAGGGACAAAGAAATGGCCAAGGAAGGTAATATGTATTTTGTGTCTGTATTCACTATGGAAGATACTAGCAGAATTCCAGAAATGTGACAGTGTTGGGGGGTGGGGCAGAAGTGAGTGTCATTGCTATTACTAAGGAGACGGTGCTTGGGAAGATGAAAAATATGCTAAGTCACCTGAGCTAGAAGAACTACATCCAAGGATTCTGAAAGAGAAAGCTGAGGAGGTTATGGAGGCATTAATAATGAACTTTCAAGAATCACTGGATTCTAGAATGATTCCTGAGGACTGGAAAATTGAAATGTTATTCTACTCTTTAAGAAGAGCGTGAAGCAGAAGAAAGAAAATTATCGATCAGTATCCTGACCTCAATGGTTCAAAAGATGTTGGAATCTATTATTAAGGAAGAGGTTTTGGGGTACTTGGAGGCATATGGTAAAATAAGCTAAAGTCAGCATAGTTTTCTGAAATAATCTTGCATGTCAAATCTGTTGGAATTCTTTGAAGAAATAACAGATGTGATAGACAAAGGAGAGCCAACGGATATTGTTTATTTGGATTTTCAGAAGGTCTTTGACAAGGTGCCTCACATGAGAATGCATAACAAGATAAGAGCCCATGGTATTACAGGAACAATATTACCATGTATAGAAGATTGGCTGACTGGCAGTTGTCAAAGAGTGGGAATAAAAGGGGCCTTTTCTGGTTGGCTGTCAGTGACTAGTGATGTTCCACTGAGACTGGTATTGTGACTGCTTCTTTTTACATTACTTGTCAATGATTTGGATGAAGGAATAAAGACCATAAGACATAGGGATAGGTAGAGTTAATGCTGTAAAAATGAATATATTTCCTAGATTGCAATATTTATTTCAAATTTTACCAATACAATTACCTCAGAAGTTTTTTTCAAGAACTGAATAAATATGTAAGGAAATTTCTTTGGAAAGGAAAGATGTCAAGAATATCATTGGAAAAATTGACATGTAAATTTGATTTAGGAGGGTTACAACTTACAAATTTTAAGAATTATTATAAAGCAAATCAACTTAGATTTATTTTGATAAAGAAAAACCAGCATAGATTAGAATAGAATTAGATAAGATAGGAGAAAACATACCAGAAGATTTTATATATAAATGGGAATCCAAATGGATACGGGAAAAAAAAGAATCTCCTATATTAAGACACTTGATTGATTTATGGAATAAGGTAAATATGGACGATGAGATAAAGAAATCTTTATTAGCAAAAAGAACTTTAATTCAAAATAGGCTTATTCCTTTTACAATGGATAATAAACTTTTACATAATTGGTTTCAAAAGGGGATTAAATATATAGGTGATTGTTTTGAAGGAGGTATATTGATGTCATTTGATCAATTAAAAAATAAATATAAAATATCTTTTCTGTTATTTTCAATTAAAAGCCTATTTATGAGAAAAGTTGGGACAAACAATGTTGATGCTAAAACCTAGTGAAATAGAAATATTAAT
Source organism: Hypanus sabinus (assembly GCF_030144855.1). NCBI lineage: Eukaryota > Metazoa > Chordata > Chondrichthyes > Myliobatiformes > Dasyatidae > Hypanus > Hypanus sabinus. The sequence goes on from NC_082714.1 coordinate 136,884,342, forward strand.
TCAGAAAGGAAAAATTAAAAAAATTATATCTTGTATGTATAATTTGATTCAAAAACAGACAATTAAATTAGGAATTCATAAATCAAGACAAAAATGGGAATCTGATTTGAATGTTAAAATTGATGGAAAAAACTGGTCAAGATTATGTTCTGATAGTATGAGAAATACAATAAATGTTCGACTTAGATTAATACAATATAATTTTTTACATCAATTATATATAACACCACAGAAAATAAATAGATTAAATTCAAATATGTCTGACCAATGTTTTCGATGTAATCAAGAAATTGGTACTTTTTTACATTCTACTTGGTCTTGTTTTAAAATTCAACCATTTTTGATAAATTTAAGACTTTTATTGGAACAAATTATTGGAGTACAACTCCCACATAGTCCATTATTATTTTTATTAGGAGATATTGAAGGGACAATAATGAAATTTAAATTGAATAAGCATCAGAAAAAATTTATAAAAATTGCATTGGCAGTAGCCAAAAAAGTTATCGCAGTTACTTGAAAATCTGATTCATATTTAACTATGGATCGTTGGAATAATGAAATACATAGTTGTATTCCACTTGAAAAAATTACATATAATCTAAGAAATGAATATGATATATTTTTGAAAATTTGGCTCCCATACTTACAAAAGATAGGATTAAATACATAGGTCCTTTGAAGATAAAATTATAGTAATTGGGGAAAGTAAAAATAAATATTAAAATTATTTTGAACTCCATGGAGCATGTGGGGATCCTCCGATATCCAGGCAATCTTTCTCTTCTTTCCTTTTTTTTTCTTTCTTTAGATAAGGGTTAAGGGGGGGAGGGGAGGGAGGAGGGTTAATATTATTTTTCTTACTATTTTATTACCACATTTATTCTTTGTAATTTCTAAAATTTAATAAATAAATAATATTTAAAAAAAAGACATAGGGGCAGAATTAGGCCATCTAGCCCATCGAGTCTGCTCCGCCATTCAATCATGGCTGATCCTTTTTTCTATATCCTCCTCAACCCCAGTTCCCAGCCTTCTCCCCATAACCTTTGAATCCATGTCCAGTCAAAAACCTATCAATCTATGCCTTAAATACACCCAACGACCCAGCCTCCACAGCTGCATGTGGTATCAAATTCCACAAATTCACTACCCTTTGGCTAAAGAAATTTGTCTGCATCTGTTTTGTAAGGATGCCCCTCTATCCTGAAGCTGTAGCCTCTTGTCCTAGACTCTCACCATGGGAAACATCCTTTCCACATCTACTCCGTCTAGGCCTTTCAATATTCAAAAGGTTTCAATGAGATCCCCCCTCATCCTTCTGAATTCGAGTGAGTACAGACCCAGAGCCATCAAACGTTCCTTGTATGATAACTCTTTCATTCCCGGAATCATCCTTGGGAACCTCGTCTGGACTATCTCCAATGCCAGCACATCTTTTCAAAGATGAGGGGTCCAAAACTGTTTACAATACTCAAGGTGAGGCCTCACCAGTGCCTTCTAAAGCCTCAGCATCACATCCTTGCTGTTGTATTCTAGACCTCTTGAAATGAATGCTAACATGGCATTTGCCTTCCTCACCACTGACTCAACCTGCAAGTTAACCTTCAGGGTGTTCTGCACAAGGACACCCAAGTCCCTCTGCATCTCAGATTCCTGGATTTTCTCCCCATTTAGAAAATAGTCCGCACATTCATTTCTACCACCTAAGTTCATTTGCCACCTTCTTGCCCATTCTCCGAATCTGTCTAAGTCATTCTGCATCCTGCCTGTTTCCTCAATACTGTCCGCCCATCCAACAATCTTCGTATCATCTGCAAACTTGGCAACAAAGCCATCTATTCCATCATCTAAATCATTGATATAAAGCACAAAAAGAAGTGGTCCCAACACCGACCCCTGTGGAATACGACTAGTCACTGGCAGCCAACCAGAATAGGATCCTTTATTCCTACTCACTGCCTCCTAACAATCAGCCTATGCTCTAACCATGTTAGTAACTGTCCTGTAATACTATGGGCTCTTAACTTGGTAAGCAGCCTCAAGTGTGGCACCTTGTCAGAGGCCTTCTGGAAGTCCAAATATACAACGTCCACTGAATCCCCTTTATCTATCCTACTTGTAATCTGCTCAAAGAATTCCAACAGGTGTGTCAGGCAGGATTTTCCCTGAAGGAAACCATGCTGACTTTGACTATCTTGTCCTGTGTTACCAAATACTCCATCACCTCATCCTTAATTAACTCTAACATCTTCACAACCACTAAGGTTAGGCTAACTGGTCTATATTTTCCTTTCTGCTGCCTTCCTCCTTTCTTAAAGAGTGGAGTAACATTTGCCAGTCCTCTGACACCATGTCAGAGTCCAGTGATTTTTGAAAGATCATTTCTAATACTACCACAATCTCTAACACTACCTCTTTCAGAACCCTAGGGTGCAGTTCATCTGGTCCGCTTGATTTATGTACTTTAAGGTCTTTCAACTTTTTGAGCACCTTCTCTCTTGTAACAGTAATTGCACCCTGACAACATCAAGCATACTGCTAATGTCTTCCACAGTGAAAACTGACACAAAATACCCATTTAGTTCAGCAGCCATCTCCTTGTCTCCCATTATTATTTTTCCTGCTTCATTTTCTAGTGTCCTATATCCACTCATTTCTCTTTTACTTTTAACAAACTTGTTTTTACAATAGCTTTGACTTCCCTTGTCAGCCATGGTTGTACTATTTTACCATTTGAGAATTTCTTCATTTTTGGAACACACATGCCCTGCACCTTCCTCATTTTTCCCAGAAATGCACCATTGCTGCTCTGCTGACATCCCTGCCAGCAGCTCCTTCCAGTTTACTTTGGCCAGCTCCCAGGAGGTCATCTCTAGAGAAGTGGTATACTTAGTTTTGAGGGGAATGGCCACAGGGGTGCTCTGCTCTAACTGCCAATTTCCATTTCTCCTGACAGTCACCCAGCTACTCACCTCCTGCAACTCTGGGGTGACTACCTCCCCATAACTTTGATCAATTATATCCTCACACTCTCATACAAGCCGAAGGTCATCCAGTTGCTGTTCCAGATCCACAACACTGCCATAAGGTGGGCGTTGGGAACGGACCCAAATGCAAGACACAGACACTGAAGTACTAGGGGAAGTGGGAACTGGTGTGTCAGAAAGCAAGGGAAATGGGGAAGAAACCACACTGGACAGGAGACAGGGCCTGGGCTAGGACTAGAGTAGGAAAGTGGGATCTGGATGAGGAATTAGGAACTAGGAACCTGGACAAGGACTCCAAGCCAGAAACTGGACAGGGACCTGGAACCTGGGTCTTGACTTGGGCTCAGACTGTAGATCCAGGCGAGGACTCGACATGGCAAGGCAACAGGACTGGGCGTGGGGGCAGGATGCGGGACATCAGGGCTGGATGAAGATATGAAGCTCAGACTTGGTCTTGATCAAGGGAGAGCAGGAACACAGAGCCTAGGTCGAGGGAGAGGCGTAGCTGGACACGGACTCTAGCCCTGGACGAGACCAGGATTCAGGGCCTAGGCTACACTTGGACTTAGACACTGACTGGAACCTCCTCGGAGCCTTGGACCTGAGCACAGGAACACAGAACACAGAGCCAGGACGCCACCTTGGGAACAGGACGTAGGGCCAGGGCTTTACACAGAGTTAGGACCCCTCATTGGGTCCAGGACTCATACATGGACACTAAACACAGGGACACAAAGAGACAGTTCTAAGCTCAACAATAGATCATTCCTTCTGTTGACTTGGCAAGGCTCCAGTCTCACTCCAGCAGCTGAACTTGACAGCAATACAGGCGAGGACACAGGGATGGATGGCCGGCAGGACTTCAGGAAGGGAACAGTCCAGCCTCAGGGTAATAGCATAGGCAGCCTGATTTACCCAATGGAGGCAAGGACAGGTAGGGACAGATCCCACCATAGGGTAACAGCAAGAACAGCCTGACTTACCCCACAGAGGCAAGGATAGGATACTAAGCCAAACCCCACAGCAGCCAGGACAGTATACTAACAAGACAAACCACCCACTACATGCAAACCAAGGGCCACATATTCCTGGCCTCAAGATGAGAATCAGGTGCCTATGATTAAGCCCAAATGAAACAAGGAACAGCCGGAAGACCCGGAGTCTGGAGACCGTGGACTGGACCTTGAACTGGGATGTGGACTTCACTGACTGTACCATGACAAACGCAGTCTTCAAGGAGCTGCAGCCGGATGCATTTCATGGAGACATAGTTCCCTGGGAGACTCTGGGTCTCCCAGTTTTCCAACATCCTGCACAAAGAGCACACCACAGCCATTTAAATGTACAGCAAGTGATGGGGAAAAAAAAACAAAAAGGAAACCTTAACAGACGCTTTACACGGAGCTGACTCCTCTTCTGAGCTGAAGCCTCTTTTGAGCCAAAGCCTGTCACTTCTACTCTCGCTACTGGCTTACTCCTGTACAATTGACCACTCTGCTTATCCCATCTGTACCTTTGTTTAGCTGGCAGAGTGCTGTTGATGCCACTGACAGGCACGTACAATAGACAAATGCTCTCAAAGCTCCCTCTTTAAATAACCGCCACAATCCTGCGAGAAATCCCTCTTGGTAAAGTACTGTTGACACTGCTGATAGGCCACATACAATGGACAAATGCCCTCGAAGCTCCCTTTTTAAATCCATGGCTTTGTTGCAACGTTTGTCACCGATACGATGATATGTGTAGGGGCAAGGACAGTTGAGGAAACAAGTTGCCTGAAGGACTTAGACAGATTGGTGAATGGGCAAACAAGTGGCAGATGGGATATAATGTAGGGAAGTGTACAGTTCTGCACTTTAGCAAAAGGAATAAATATGCAGACTATTTTTTTAAATGGAGCAAAAGTTCAAAAATCAGAGGTGCAAAGGGACTTGGGAGTCCTTGTTCAGGATTCCTTAAAGATTAACCTACAGGCTGAGTCATTGGTAAGGAAGGCAGGTGTAATATTAGCATTCACTTTGAGAGGACTAGAGCACCAAAGCATGGGTGTTTTGCTGAGACTTTATAAGGCATTGGCCAGACTGCACATGAAATACCGTGAGCAGATTTGGGCCCCTTATCTGAGAAAAATTGTGCTAGTGCAGAGGAGGTTCACTAGAATGATCCCTGGAATGTAAACGTTAACAGATGAGGAGGGTTTGATGGCTCTGGGCCTGTACTTGCTGGAGTGTAGAAGAATGAGTGGGGGATCTCATTGAAGCCTGTTGGATATTAAATGGCCTAAATAAAGTGACAGTGGAGAGGATGTTTCCTTTAGTGCTGGAGTCTGGGACCAGAAGGCACAGCATCAGAATAGAAGGATATCTCTTTAGACAGAGATGAGGGGGATTTCTTTAGTCCAAGGGTTGTGAATCTGTGCTGCAGACGGCTGTGGAATCTAAGTCACTGGGTATATTTAGAGCTGAAGTTCATAGCTTTTTGATGAATGAGGGTCTTAAAGGTTATAGGCAGAAGGCAGGACAGTAAGGTTGAGAGGGATAGTAACTCAGCCTTAGGCTCAATGGGCCTAAATGTGATCCTATACCTTCATTTGGCCTCATTAATGTATTACACAACTTCAACATAACATATCCTGTACTCAGTCCCCTGATTTATGAAGCCAATCTGTCAAAAACTCTCTTTACCACCCTATCTGACTGTGATGCCACTTTCAAGGAATTATAGATTTGTGGTCCCATCATCTTTCTACACCCCTCAGGCTGTACCGTTCATATATAAATTTTAGCATTGTTCGTCCTGCAAGAGGGAAAGGGGTGGGAAAATTTTTTATTGAACAAGAAACTAATGTTCATGCCGTCAGTTTGACGGCAACTGAGGTGGAATTTGAAGTGTTTTTGCTCCACTCTGAGAGTGGCCACATCATGGCAAAAGAGGAGGTGATGGACTGACATGGCGGAATGGGAATGGGGATAGGAATTAAAATGGTTGGCACCGGGAAATTCTGCTTTTGGCAGATGGAGCAGAGGAGCTTGAAAATGCGGTCCCCCAGTTTATGTTTGGTCTCACTAATGTAGAGAAGTCTCTACTGGCAGCACCAGATACAATAGATGATCTCAACAGATATGCAGGTGAAGTGTTGCCTCTCCTAGAAGGACGATGTGGGGTGCTGAATGGAAATGAGGGAGGAGGTAAATGGGCAGGTGTAGCACTTTGTCCGCTTGCAGTGATAAATGCTAGGGAGGATATTAGTGGGGAGGGACACATAGACAAGGGAATCATGGAGGGAATGATTCCTGTGAAAAGAGGAGAGTGGGGAGAATTTGTGGAGACGGCAGAAGTTGTGGAGACTAATATATTGGATGTGGAGGTTCATGGAGTGGTAGTTGAGCACAAGGGGAACTCTATCCCTGGTAAGGCAGCAGGAAGATAGGGTGAGCACGGATGTCTGGGAAATGGAGGAGATGCAAATGAGGGCAGCATCCATGGTGGAGGAAGGGAGATACTGTTCTTTGAAGAAGGGGGATACAGCATCTCTGATGTCCTGGAAAGGAAAGTCTAATGATAGGAATGGATGTGGCAGAGAAGAAGGAACTGAGAAAAAGAAATAGCATTTTTACAGGAGACAGGGTGGGAAGAGGAATTGTCAAGATAGCTGTGGGAAATGGTAGGTTTATGAAAGATGTTGGTGGGCAGTCTATGTTCAGAGATGGAGACAGGGCGATTGAGAAAGGGAATTGAGTTGTCAGAAATGGACCTAGTGAATTTAAGGGCAGGGTGGAAATTGGAGTAAAGTTGACGAAATTGATGAGCACAAAGCAGCATCAATGCAATCATCAATGAAGTGAAGGAAGAGTTAGGGACATGGACTGTTTTACTTAGGCAATGAAAGGTCAGGCATAGCCAAAGCCATAGCCATGACTACCAGCTACGTTTGGAGAAAGGAGAAACTGTTGAGGGTGAGGACCAGTTCAGCCAGAGGGAGGAGTGTGGAGGTGGAGGGGTACAGGTTGGGTGTTTTGTTGAAAAAGAAGCAGGGAGACTTCTTGATGGGGGATAGACATGTACAGTATAGGATCTGTGCATCCATGTTGAAAATGAGGCAGTCAAAGTCAAGGAATTGGAAGCTGTTGAGAAACTCTCTGGCTTGTCCCACTAAGCCAATGTTGAATCCACAGGACTTCTTTATCCTGAATACCAAGTGGCATAATCTTCTGGACCAGCTTCCCACTTGGGACTTCGACAAAGGCTTTGATAAAGTCCATGTAAACAATGCCCATCATATTTCCTGTAACAACCTTCTTAGTAACCTCCTTGAAAAAAACTGTAGATGGTTTAGACATGACCAGCCCCAACAAAGCCATGTTAACCATCCCTAATTAGACCCTGTCTATCCAATACTTAGATATCCTGTCTCTTAGAATACCATCCAATAACTTATGCATGAATGATATCAGACTCACTGGCTAATAATTTCCAGGCTTATTCTTTGACCTTTCTTAAACAATGGAACAACATTGAAGCTAATCCCAGTCCTCCAGCAAAACACTTATGGCTAAGGACATTTTAAATATCATTGCTAGAGCACCTTTTCTGCACTACCTTTTCACAAGGTCCAAAGGGGCACCTAGTCATCCCTGGGGATTTATCCACCCTATTGCACCTCAAGACAGCCAGTATCTCAAATGTGGTTCATGTCCTCAATGCTCTTTGCCTCTGTTTGATAGTTTCTGTGTCTATCTCCCAAGTACGTAATCTAAACTTTTCCTTATCTCCTTTTCCATGCATATACAGAGCCTGTGAAAGGTATTCACACCCCTTGGAAGTTTTCATGTTTTATTGTTTTACAGCATTGAATCACAGTGGATATAATTTGGCATTTTTGACACCGATCAACAGAAAAAAAGACTCTTTAATGTCAAAGTGAAAACAGATCTCTAAAAAGTGATCTAAGTTAATTACAAGTATAAAGCACAAAATAATTGATTGCTTAAGTATTTACCCCCCTTTAATATGACACACCAAATCATCACTGGTGTAGCCAATTGGTTTTAGAAGGCAGAAAATTAGTTAAATAGTTATCTGTTTTTGGAGACTTGTGTGCAGTCAAGCTGTTTCGATTGATTGTCGTAAAAATACACCTGTATCTGGAACGTCTAATTGCTGGTGAGTCAGTATCCTGGCAAAAGCTACACCATTAAGTCAAAAGAACAGTCCAAGCAACTCTGCGAAAGTGTTATTGGACTCCTCATCTTAGAAAAGATGTGCTGGCATTGGAGAGGGTCCAGAGGAGGTTCACAAGGATGATTCCAGGAATGAAAATCTTATCATACGAGGAACATTTGATGGCTCTGGGTCTGTATTCTCCGGAATTCAGAGGATGAGGGGTGATCTCATTGAAACCTTTTGAATGTTGAAAGGCCTAGACAGAGTAGATGTGAAAAGGATGTTTCCCATGGTGGGAGAGTCTAGGACAAGATGGCACAGACTCAGGATAGAGGGGTGCCCTTTCAAAATAGAGATGTGGAGAATTTTTTTTTAGCCAAAGGGTGGTGAACTTGTGGAATTTGTTGTCACATGCAGCTGTGGAGACCAGGTCATTGGGTGTATTTAAGGCAGAGCTTGATAGGTTCTTGATTGGACATGACATCAAAGGCTACATGAAGAAGGCTGGGAACTGAGGTTGAGGAAGGGATTAAAAAAAGTATCAGCCATGATTGAATGGCAGAGCAGACTCGATGCGACAGATGGCCTAATTTCGCTCCACTGTTTTATGGTCTTATGGTTATTGAAAAGCACAAGTCAGGAGATGGACACAAGAAAACTTCCAAGTCACTGTATTGACTGTTAAGTCAATCATCAAGAAATGGAAAGAATATATCACAACCAAGTTTTGAGCCATCCTCAGAAACTGAGTGACTGTGCAAGAAGGGGACTAGGGAGGGAGGCCAGCAAGAGACCTGTGACAGCTCTGGAGGACTTACAAGCTTCAGTGGCTGAGACAGGAGAGACTGCGCATACAACGACTGTTGCCCGGGTACCTCACTGGTCGCAGCTTTATGAGAGAGTGGCAAAGAGAAAACCACTCACATGAACTCTCAGCTAGAGTTTACCAGAATGTGTGTGGGAGATTCTGAAATCAGCTGGCAAAAGATTCTATGGTCTGATGAAACCAAAATTGAGCTTCCTGGCCATCAGATTAAATGCCATGTTTGGTGTAAGCCACACACCACACATCATCAAAACACACCATCCCTACCGTGAAGCGTGGTGGTGGCTGCATCATGCTGAGGGGATGCTTCACTGCTGCAGGCCCTGGAAAGTTTGTGAAGGTATAGTTTAAAGTGAATGCAGCAAAATACAGGGAAATCCTAGAGGAAATCCTGACGTAGTCTGCAAGAGGGCTGTGACTTGGGAGAAGATTTGTTGTCCAGCAAGACAACGACCCCAAGCATAAAGCCAAACCTACACAGAAATAGCTTAAGAACAACAAATTTAATGTCCTGGAGTGGCCAAGTCAGAGTTCAGACCTCAACCTAATTGAGAATTTGTGGCTGGACTTGAAAAGGGCTGTTCAGTCACAATCCCCATGCAATCTGGCAGAGCTTAAGCAGTTTTGTAAAGGAGATTGGGGACAAGTTGCAGAGTCCAGATGTGCAAAACTGAAAGAGACCTATCCACACAGACTCAAGGTTGTAATTGCTGCTGAAGTTGCATCTACTAAAAACTGACTTGAAATTAATGAAAACTTATGCAATCAATTATTTTGCGTTTTATATTTATAATTAATTTAGGTCATTTTTTCAAGCTCTATTTTCACTTTGACACGAAAGAGCCTTTTTCTGTTGATCAGTGTAAAAAAGCTAAATTAAATCCACTGTGATTCAGTGTCATAAAACAAGTTCCCAAGGATGAATAATTTTAACAGGCACTGTAGGTCCATTCTGATCTTCAAGATATTCGATTTTTTCCCTTGCTATCTTTTTGCTCAGAATATAGATTACTTAATGACCTTCTGAAGAATATTGATAAATTAGAAATGAGAACTGAAGTTTATATAGAACAATGAAGTGCTATGACTCCCTGAACAGCTGATGGTGCAATTAATACCATTGTGCAGGAACAAGGTAGTTGAAGCATAAATTGGGCAAAGAGACCCAAACTGAATCTAAAATGAAAATGTAAGTGAATTGATCAATTTTGTTCTAATTTTAGCATTGGCTCTGACAGTATGTTTAATCTGCAATAAGAGTGTAAGTACTACGTTTGTTTTAAGTGAGATTGCTACATACTGATGATACATTTGTGTGCAATAGCACCCTTAAATTTAAAACAGAGTTTTAGCGATGTGAAAGAAATTGTTTTTTGACAGCAGGTAAGTAGATTTGACTAGGAATTGATCCCAGTTTGCTTTTGTTAAATAGGCTATCCAGTGGCAGCTGTTGGTTGTCCACTAGATTTCAATGCAATAGTGAAATTTGGTTTCACTGAACTTCAGAGATGAGGAATAATGAACAGTTGTTCCAAGTGCTACTACTGTTGCTCTATTGTAAGTTTGGTTGCCATATAATATTCTTATGAAATGCTTTGAGCAGGATAGTTAATGAGTATATTGACAAATTACAGAGGAGCACTGAACAATATATAAAACTGTAAAGTGAGAGTCCCTGAACAATTTATAGAGGAATGATGTTGGAATGCAAATTGGGTTAAAGGCCCAAAAGGTTTCTAAATTGAAAATGAAAGGGAATCTTTACTCAAATCTATTATCAACTCTCTTTTAATTTTTAGATAATTGTTAAAAATACATCCTAATTATGGAAACAGAGGCACAGCAGGCTCAAATCTCAGCGCCCCCCCCCCCCCTCCATTAAAAAGGAATTTGACTCCATGCAAAGCTTAGGCTGAACTTATGATGAGCAGGGAACATTTGCCAGATTGACAAGTCCTATTGGAAATTCATGTGTGCACCGTCCCAAGTTTTCAGCCAGTGCACTTATAAAAATACATGTGTCAATTAGGAGCTACTTCATATCAACTGCTATAAGAACATGGCTACCTAGATTCCCTTAATCACTAAGAGATTCTGCAGATGCTGGAAATCTGTCCTGATGAAGGGTCTTGGGCTGAAAGGTAGACGATTTATTTTCCTTCATAAATGCTGCCTGACCTTCTGAGTTCCTCCTGGATTTTTTGTGTATTGTTCTAGATTCTCATAGTTTCTACAATTTCAAAATGACAATAAGTAATACAGATCTTTTTCTGGGAGATTTGTAGCCATTGAACATCAGTCATCTCCCTTTCATCGTAAGAATATATGTTTGTTGTTGATTCATTTCCACTTGCAGTCCCTCAGCAAATGAAATATGAAAGCGGCAGCAAGTACTGTAGATACCAGATAAGCATTTAATTTAACAATTGCAGTATAAAAATGCAAAGCAGTAACAAGATTGAACAAGATTCTAACTGCTTACTTTCCATATTTAATGACATTACTGTCATTAGCACTCTGTGAACTATCATTGGCCAAATATTCAAGCGAACCAGCCAAGTAAACAGAGTACAGTTCCATGTGTAGGTCAGTGGCTAGGTATCCTGTTGGTGTTGCAGCAACCACCTTGCACTGTGTCAGTAAGACCAAGGAACTCTTTGTGGACTTCAGGAAGGGGAAGTCAAGAGAACATATGTTAGTCCTTGTCAAGGGATCAGCAGTGGAAAGGGTAAGTAATTTCAAGTTTCTGGGTGTGAGCATCTCTGAATATCTAGCCTGGGCCCAAAATATTGATACAGTTACAAAGAAGGTACAAAAGGGGCTATATTTTATTAGGAGTCTGAGAAGATTCAGTATGTCACCAAAGACGCTGGAAAATTTCTACAGATGTACCGTGGAGGGTATTCTAACTGGTTGAACACTCAGCCAGATCCACCATGAATACTAGTCTCCCAGCATCGAGGACATCTTCAAAAGGCGGCATCTGTCATTAGGGTATCCCATCACCCACGATATGCCCTCTTCTCAATGGTGCCATCAAAGAGGTGGTATGGGAGCCTGAAGACACACACTCAACATTTTAGGAACACCTTCTTCCCCTCTGCCATTAGACTTTGGAATGGACAATGAACTATGTACACTAACTCACTTTTTTCTTGTTTTATTTTACTGTTTGCACTACTAGTTTAATTTTTATGTATATTTCTTATTGAAATTTATAGATTTTTTTCTTATGTTTTGCGAAGTATTGCTGCAGATAAACAACAAATTTCATGACATAAGCCAGAGATATTAAACCTAGTTCTGATTCTGTTGATTACAATTTCAGTTGCTTCTTTTAAAGAGAAAATGCCTTTATACCCCACCATTTTATGAGATTTAAAAACTCAACACAGGTTACAGTAATCCTGGTGTGAGTGTGGAGCTGAGGCTCTGGACCCAATACTGGAAATAATTTACTGAATTTACATAGATCGTTAAAGTCAACTAATGCGTCACATAATCCACTTTCCTCACATGCTTTTCCATGACATACACATCCATCACTAATCTAACCAGCACCCCATCACATTCAGTCATATTCTTCTCTCTCTCTTCAAGGAGCAGATGGCAACTGGTAACAAACTGGCGATGGTTACTACCGAGCCCATAGCCATGTGTTTTGGAGCAGAGATTAATGGCAATCTCTGGGGTACTGACAGACAGACCATGGCCTATAATGTTGTAGTGATCATAAAAGATGATGATACGCCCTTCATTTCTTACAGCTTTTTTTGTGTATAAAGGATAGATAATTTAAACATAACACTTTTACTTAACTCTTTGCTGTGCTGTGTTAACACTGCCTCATCTGGCTATATTTGTGGGTATGATTGAATGACAATTGAACTTGAACTTGACTATATCTTTGCACTGTTCAACAATTCCAGAATTTTCAGCTAGACTGTTTCTAGTTATTAAGTAGGAAGGCATAGAAGAAAGCAGGGCCTCAAGGCTCACTCTGACATTTTCAACCACTAGCAAGATAACATCATTTGGTGTTCTGTAGATGGTACTTGAGATTCAAAATGGACAAGATGAGCTAACAAGCATTAGTGGCATCAAAAGTCTTGGTGGAATTGAAATGAATGGGATCTGAGGGGAAAATACCACCACTATAGTAATACCCAGTGAAAACGCTGTTGGCGATGAATTTTCTCAGACCCAGGCCATTGCTGTAGGAATTCACAGGCCTAATCTTCTACTTCTTATCTATTATCTATCTTTAGCCATGTGCAGAAATATCAATGTTTGCTGGTGATTGCACAATCCTCATGAATTATAGACGTCTGTGCCTGCAAGGAGGAATGCTTGAATAACACTCAGGCAAGGGGTTATAAGTGACAAGTGTCACACAATTGCCAGACCATTTCCAACCTACCATTCAAAATTCAATAGTGTTTATTGCTGAAATCTCTGTCAACAGCTATATAACTATTACGTCTATAAGCATAGTCTAAGCTTCAGTATCCTGTAGAGAATGAACCATATCTTTTCCTTGCCAATTTCAACAAGGCACAGGACTGTGGTGAACTACCCTTCACTTACCTGCATAAGTGCATTTCAAACACCACTCAAGAAGCTTGACACCACTCTGGACAAAACATCCCATTTGATTGGTACTTATTATTCCATACGTGCATAGCTACAGAATGCGTCATCTTGAAAAAGTACTGTGGTAATGGGCCGAAGCTTCCTCCACTGGGCTTTCCAAACTGGAGGCAATCTGAAAGGGCATGAGAACGGCACTACAACTTTTTCTTCAAGTCACCATTATTCTAACCAGCAAATACAGTCAGTGGCCACCTTATTAGGTACATCTGATTGTTAATGCAAATATCTAATCAGCCAATCAAGTGGCATCAAACCATTGCACAAAAGCATGCAGACATGGTCAGGAGGTTCAGTTGTTCAAACTAAACATCAGATTGGGGAAGAAATGTGAGCTAAGTGTCTTTGATCGTGGAATGATTCTTGGTGTCAGATGGGGTGTTTTGAGTATCTCTGAAACTGCTGAACTCCAAGGATTTTCATACACAGGAGTCTCTCAAGTTTACAGAGTGTGGTGCAAAAAGCAAAAAAAAATCCAGTGAGTGGCAGTTCTGTGGCCAAAAATGCCTTGTTAATGTGAGAGGTTGGAAGAGAATGGCCAGACTGGTTCATGCTGACAGGAAGGTGATGGTGTTACAGCAGTGGTGTGCAGACGAGCCTCCCTGAGCTCACAGTACATTGAAAGTTGAGGTGGATACCACAAACATACACTCATTGCTGCTGGATGTACCTAATAAAGTGGCCACTGGGTATATGTCATCATTTACTTTTCATAGTCGGAGGTAGATGTTGGAGCCCTTTGCTGAGCAGCATTGTGAAGGCACCTCCATCACGAGGACTGTTGTGATTTAAGAAAGCTGTTCAGCACTAACATCTCAAAGGCAATAAATGCAGTCAAGCCTAAAAATAAAATGAATCCTCAAAGGAAGCATTTGCTCTCTTGATAAGCTCATATTGATTGACTATGAGGATAAAAACAAGGAGATACAATTTAATTGACAACACCTTGCTGCTTAAAAGATGGATCATTATTGAAATATAAATGTTTAGCAGGAATTATGAAGGGCCTAAATACCAATAATAAATTTGATAACTATCCAACATTGTTTTTTCTCAATCTTTTTATATCTCCTCTGGCTCACTTAAGAAAAACAAATTTCAGATCATGTTTGCAGCATAGAAATTAATGTAAAAATGTAAGAAGTGTGAGGTAATAAAAATACTCATGGTTCAGTCCTTAGAATCTTAGGATGCAATTGCAAATATATGGTGCAGATTTTTTTTGATATTAACTTAATTGGAAATAAATAAAGGAGAACGACAAATCAATTATATCGACCGTAAATACTCTGAATGCATAGAACATAGTACAGCCATTAGATAAAGCACACTATCTAATTTTGAAGTCTGTACATAGTCAGTGAGAATTGAACTTTATCCTGGGACAGGACTCTGGAATGTTACTGCATTTCTCTATGATTTTATAGCTGTCTAATTATCTCTAATTTTGTGATAACATGCATTGGGTCTGATTCCTTATGAAATTGATGTAACTTGCAAATATTGTCTATTCACGATATTGTGTATTGGGTCTGATTTTTTATACATTACTTTATGTCATAGACTGTAGTTACTGAATATACAAATGTTATTATCTAAAAGCATGACTCCTCACTTGATAATGTATTGCAGATTCCAGACTTTGGTTTTAAAGTACCTGAATTGTGAACTTCAAATCTGAAATGTCAACATTGAACTATTTTATACTACAATTATATTCACTGGATGCATTGATGTGAAGCAATTTGTACTAAGGAGAATGGTTGTGCTTTTACAGTGCTCTGATACTTTTTGTTTATGTTTGGACCAGAACAAATAAACAACACAGTTCCCTGAGGGAGAGTGTCTCACTGCATTTTCTTATATCCATTTTGAGTCATGCTAAATCTGTAAAATGTGAAAAAGACATTTATGAGTTTCAGGATGTTAACTGCATGGTTTTTGTTACTGAACAGCGCCACCTTGTGAACATATTGCTGTGCTTCCTAAATATATACTGGCGACACAATACTGAAAATACACACTTCAGGACGTAAGGAAAAGGAGAAGGCTAATTGGCCTTATGATCTTGCAATGTCATTTGATAAGAAGATGGTTAATCCAATCTTGGTTTCAACACTACTCCTGTTCTCCCTCCATCCCCTGACTCCCTTGTAAATTAAACTTACGTTATGCTCAACTTTAAATGTATTCCATGACTCTGCAGTAACACTTCATTGCGAGGGGGATTTCCAAAGATTCAGGACCACTGAGAGAATAAATCCTTCTTCAGCACCAACTTAAGTGAATGATCCCATAATCTGAAACTAGTTTGAGATACTCTACGGGGGAACGCATCTTCTCAGCATCCACCCTATTAACCCACCTCAGAATGATGTATATTTCACCAAAGTCAGCTCTCAAGAACACAAAAACATAAGATCGGAAATAGCCCGCCAAGCCTTTCAAGCCTGCACTGCCATTCAATATGATTATGCTTATTTATGGCGGCTTCAACTCTTCTTTTTCCTGTTTTTTTATTGTAACCCTTAATTACTCAAACTTTCATGTATTTCTTTGTCTCCAGCTTGACTGGCCCCTATTTTGTAACCATGCTTTCATTCTCTAAACTCCAGGATTATGTGACCAACCTGCTCAGCAATCTTTATCCCAGAACCAACCGAGTGAAATTTTCCCACACTTCTTCCAACAAAAATATATTCTTCTTTAAGTTCTGGAAACTAAAATTACAAAGTAATTCCAGTTGCAGTCTCATTGGTGGCTTAAATGACAGCATTCCATTGGCCTTCTTCGTTCCTTGTGGAGCATTTACAACAATGAACAAATAAGGAAATGGTAGAGGAATTAAACAATTACTTTCCATCTGTCTTACCAGAGAGACAGAGGCATATGGTGGAAACATTTTCTCACAGTGTCAATCGTGGGTGCTGTCTGTCTGGACTTGACATGTTTTATTTTCCTGTGAATACATGGGCTCTGGTTTTATTCCGTGTCAATAGATAATGGTTAGTACGTTAACTGTCTTTATTGAAGGTGAATAACTGCACTGAGGGAAAGTTGATGAGCTTTTGGAGAGAATAATAATAGGATTAAAGATTCAAAGTTCAAAGTAAATTTGTTATTAAAGTACATATCTGTCACCATATACAACCCTGAGATACATTTTCTTGTGGGCATTCTCAGTAAATACAAAGAAGCACAACAGAAACAATGGAAAATGTACAAACGCACAAGATGGACAAAGAATCAACGTGGGAAAGACAACAAACTGCAATACAAAAAAAGCAAAAAAAATATAAAATAATAAATAAACACATATCAAGAACATGAGATGAATTGTCCTTGAAAGTGAGTCCATAGGCTGTGGAACAGTATAGTGTTGGAGTGAGTGAAGTTATCTCCACTGCTTAAGATGATTGAGGGGTAATAACAGTTCCTGACCCTGGCAGTGTGGGTACTGAGGATACTGCACTTTCTTCCTGATGAAGCAGAGAGAAGAGATCCTAGCCTGGGGGGTCTTCGACGATGGACGCTGCTTACCTGAACATCACTTCTTGTAGGTGTGTTCAGTGGTGGGTCTTTTACCTTTGACGGACTGGGCTGTATCCACCACTTTTTGTAGGCATTTCTGTTCAAGAGCACTGGTGTTTTCACACCCGGTCAGGATACAACTGACAGTAAACTCTCCACAGTACATCCACAGAAGTTTTAGATGAAATGCTGACTCTTCACAAAATTCTATAAAGTAGAGACACTGCTGTGCCTTCTTTGTAATGACACATGTGTGCTGGACTGAGGACAGATCCTCTGAAATAATAACACTGGAGAATTTAAAGTTGCTGACCCTCTCCATCTATGATCAACTAATGAGGACTGGCTCATGAACCTTCAGTTTCTTCCTCCAGAAGTCAATAATCAACTCTTGGTTTTGCTGACGTTGAGTGAGAGGTTATTGTTGTACCATTCAGCCAGATTTTCAATCTTCCTCCTATATGCTATTGGAATGTGCTATTCCTCCTATTGGAAGAGGACAGCGAGGCTTTGAGAGGAAGTGCAGCGGTGGCCATTTTCAAATTGTCCAATTGCGTCTCAGATCGGAGTTCTGAGAGGCGGGACTGCGCAAGCGCGTGAAGGAGGCCTGGGAAGGAGGGAAGATATAAAGAGAACGCAGCCTTAAGAAGCGGGCAGCTTCGTTTGTGGGCAGCGGAGTCCGCCGGGAGCAGAGTGTAGGGCTTGGGCTCAGGGGGCTTAGGTGGAAGAGGGCACAGTAGGCTTATCTTTTAGTTCTTGTTATTTTCAGTTATTTGGGAAGTATGAGTGTGAGGGCAGCTTGTTGTTCTCGGTGTCGGATGTGGGAGGTCCTGGAGTCTCCGAGCCTCCCGGACGTCCACATCTGCGCCAGGTGCACCGAACTGCAGCTCCTGAAGGACCGAGTTAGGGAATTGGAGCTGCAGCTCGATGACCTTCGCCTGGTCAAGGAAAGTGAGGAGGTGATAGAGAGGAGTTACAGGCAGGTGGTCACTCCGGGACCACGGGAGGCAGATAGGTGGGTCACGGTCAGGAAGGGGAAGAGGCAGGTACTAGAGAGTACCCCAGTGGCTGTACCCCTTGACAATAAGTACTCATGTTTGAGTACTGTTGGGGGGGACAGCCTACCTGGTGGGAGTGACAGTGGCCGAGCCTCCGGCACAGAGGACGGCCCTGTAGCTCAGAAGGGTAGGGTTAGAAGAAAGAGGTCCATAGTAATAGGGGACTCAATAGTCAGGGGCTCAGACAGGCGTTTCTGTGGAGGTGACCGGGAGTCCCGGATGGTAATTTGCCTCCCTGGTGCCAGGGTTCGGGACGTTTCTGATCGCGTCCAAGATATCCTGAAATGGGAGGGTGAGGAGCCAGAGGTCGTGGTACATGTAGGTACCAATGACATAGGTAGGAAAGGGGAAGAGGTCCTGAAACGAGAGTATAGGGAGTTAGGAAGGCAGTTAAGAAGAAGGATCGCAAAGGTAGTAATCTCAGGATTACTGCCTGTGCCACGCGACAGTGAGAGTAGAAATGGAATTAGGTGGAGGATGAATGCGTGGCTGTGGGATTGGAGCAGGGGGCAGGGATTCAAGTTTCTGGATCATTGGTACCTCTTCTGGGGCAGGCGTGACCTGTTCAAGAAGGACGGGTTACACTTGAATCCTGGGGGGACCAATATCCTAGCAGGGAGGTTTGCTAGGGCTACAGGGCAGACTTTAAACTAGTAAGATGGGGGGGGCGGGAATCAATTTGAGGAAACTATGGGAGAGGAGGTTAGTTCACCAGTAGAGCAAGTAAAGAGACAGTGTGTGAGGGAGGAAAGGCAGGTGATGGAGAAGGGATGCGCTCAGCCCGAAGATGTAGGGGAGAAGAAAGAAAAGGATAATAAATTTGAATGCATTGTTAGGGATGAAAAGAGAGGAGGAGGTGGAGAGTATCTTAAATGTATCTATTTTAATGCTAGGAGCATTGTAAGAAAGGTGGATGAGCTTAAAGCGTGGATTGATACCTGGAATTATGATGTTGTAGCTATTAGTGAAACATGGTTGCAGGAAAGGTGTGATTGGCAACTAAATATTCCTGGATTTAGTTGCTTCAGGTGTGATAGAGTAGGAGGGGCCAGAGGAGGAGGTGTTGCATTGCTTGTCCGAGAAAATCTTACGGCGGTGCTTTGGAAGGATAGATTAGAGAGCTCCTCTAGGGAGACTATTTGGGTGGAATTGAGGAATGGGAAGGGTATAGTAACACTGATAGGAGTGTATTATAGGCCACCTAATGGGGAGCGTGAGTTGGAAGAGCAAATGTGTAAGGAGATAGCAGATATTTGTAGTAAACACAAGGTGGTGATTGTGGGAGATTTTAATTTTCCACACGTAGACTGGGAAGCTCATTCTGTAAAAGGGCTGGATGGTTTAGAGTTTGTGAAATGTGTGCAGAATAGTTTTTTGCAACAATACATAGAGGTACCGACTAGAGATGGGGCAGTGTTGGATCTCCTGTTAGGGAATGCGATAGGTCAGCTGACAGATGTATGTGTTGGGGAGCACTTTGGGTCCAGTGATCACAATAGCATTAGCTTCAATATAATTATGGAGAAGGACAGGACAGGACCTAGAGTTGAGATTTTTGATTGGAGAAAGGCTAACTTTGAGGAGATGTGAAGGGATTTAGAGAGAGTGGATTGGGTCAAGTTTTTTTATGGGAAGGATGTAATAGAGAAATGGAGGTCATTTAAGGGTGAAATTATGAGAGTACAGAATCCTTATGTTCCTGTTAAGTTGAAAGGAAAGGTTGAAGGTTTGAAAGCACCATGGTTTTCAAGGGATATTAGAAATTTGGTTCAGAAAAAGAGGGATGTCTACAATAGATATAGGCAGCATGGAGTAAAGGAATTGCTCGAGGAATATAAAGAATGTAAAAGGAATCTTAAGAAAGAGATTAGAAAAGCTAAAAGAAGATACGAGGTTGGTTTGGCAAATAAGGTGAAAGTAAATCCGAAAGGTTTCTACAGTTATATTAAAAGCAAGAGGATAGTGAGGGATAACATTGGCCCCTTAGAGAATCAGAGTGGTCAGCTATGTGTGGAGCCGAGGGAGATGGGAGAGATTTTGAACGGTTTCTTCTCTTCGGTATTCACTAAGGAGAAGGATATTGAATTGTGTAAGGTGTGGGAAACAAGTAAGGAAGTTATGGAACCTATGACAATTAAAGAGGTGGAAGTACTGGCGCTTTTAAGAAATTTAAAAGTGGATACATCTCCGGGTCCTGACAGGATATTCCCCAGGACCTTGAGGGAAGTTTGTGTAGAAATAGCAGGAGCTCTGACGGAGATCTTTAAGATGTCATTAGAAACGGGGATTGTGCCGGAGGATTGGTGTATTGCTCATGTGGTTCCATTGTTTAAAAAGGGTTCTAGAAGTAAGCCTAGCAATTATAGACCTGTCAGTTTGACATCAGTGGTGGGTAAATTAATGGAAAGTATTCTTAGAGATAGTATTAATAATTATCTGGATAGACAGGATCTGATTAGGAGTAGCCAGCATGGATTTGTGCGTGGAAGGTCATGTTTGACAAAACTTATTGAATTTTTTGAAGAAGTTACGAGGAATGTTGACAAGGGTAAGGCAGTGGATGTAGTCTATATGGACTTCAGCAAAGCCTTTGACAAAGTTCCACATGGAAGGTTAGTTAAGAAGGTTCAGTCATTAGGTATTAATGCTGGAGTAATAAAATGGATTCAACAGTGGCTAGATGGGAGATGCCAGAGAGTAGTGGTGGATAATTATTTATCGGGATGGAGGCCGGTGACTAGCGGGGTGCCTCAGGGATCTGTTTTGGGCCCAATGTTGTTTGTAATATACATAAATGATCTGGATGACGGGGTGGTAAATTGGATTAGTAAGTATGCCGATGATACTAAGGTAGGAGGTGTTGTGGATAATGAGGTGGGTTTTCAAAGCTTGCAGGGAGATTTATGCCGGTTAGAAGAATGGGCTGAACATTGGCAGATGGAGTTTAATGCTGAGAAGTGTGAGGTTCTACATTTTGGCAGGAATAATCCAAATAGAACATACAGGGTAAATGGTAGGGCATTGAGGAATGCAGAGGAACAGAGAGATCTAGGAATAACAGTGCATAGTTCCCTGAAGGTGGAGTCTCATGTAGATAGGGTGGTGAAGAAGGCATTTGGAATGCTGGCCTTTATAAATCAAAGCATTGAGTACAGAAGTTGGGATGTAATGTTAAAATTGTACAAGGCATTGGTAAGGCCAAATTTGGAATATTGTGTGCAGTTCTGGTCACCGAATTATAGGAAAGATATCAATAAATTAGAGAGAGTGCAGAGACGATTTACTAGGATGTTACCTGGGTTTCAGCACTTAAGTTACAGAGAAAGGTTGAACAAGTTAGGTCTCTATTCATTGGAACGTAGAAGGTTGAGGGGGGATTTGATCGAGGTATTTAAAATTTTGAGAGGGATAGATAGAGTTGATGTGAATAGGCTGTTTCCATTGAGAGAAGGGGAGATTCAAACGAGAGGACATGATTTGAGAGTTAGGGGGCAGAAGTTTAAGGGAAACACGAGGGGGTATTTCTTTACTCAGAGAATGATAGCTGTGTGGAATGAGCTTCCTGTAGAAGTAGTAGAGGCCAGTTCAGTTGTGTCATTTAAGGTAAAATTGGATAGGTATATGGACAGGAAAGGAGTGGAGGGTTATGGGCTGAGTGCAGGTAGGTGGGACTAGGTGAGATTAAGAGTTCGGCAAGGACTAGGAGGGCCGAGATGGCCTGTTTCCATGCTGTGATTGTTATATGGTTATATGGTTATATGCTGATATGCTGATTTGTTACCACTTTTGATTTGGCCAATGATAGTGGTGTCATCAGCAAACTTAAATATGACATTGGAGCTGAGCTTCTCCATAACATCAAAAGTGTAAAGCAAGTACAGCAGGGGGAGAGGGAGATGAAGCTTTTCTCAGTTTAGATGGTACAATGACTCTCAATCCCCACAAAAGGCAAAACCCATCAAGGGCAAGTTCATTGTGGTGCTGGTAAAAATGGAGGAACTGGAATTTCTGCCATTTTGGGTTGCCATGTAGACCTGAGACAGCACGGGGTCTTCTCTGATTTCTTTTTGGATTATCTGTGCCATAATAGGGAGACTTCCGATTAACTTTAGGGAGAATAGTGTCAAGACGAATCAGAATCAGGTTTATTATCACCGGCATGTGTGTGAAATTTTTTAGTTCAATGCAGTACATAATACAGAAGGAAGAAAACCCAAAATAAAATAATAATAAATCAATCAATCAATCAATCAACTACAGTATACATATATTGAATAGATTAAAAATCATGCAAAAACAGAAATAATATGTGAGAGTAAGCGTTCGGCATGGACTAGAAGGGCTGAGATGGCCTGTTTCTGTGCTGTAATTGTTATATGGCTATATGGTTATATATATTAAAAAAGTGAGGTAGTGTTCAAGGTTCAATGTCCATTAAGGAATCGGAAGGGAGAGGGGAAGAAGCTGTTCCTGAATCACTGAGTGTGTGCCTTCAGGCTTTTGTACTGCCCACCTGATGGTAACAGGGAGAAAAAAGCATGCCCTGGGTGCTAGAGGTCCTTAATAATGGATGCTGCCTTTCTGAGACACAGCTCCTCTTACGATGTCCCCTTCTGTAAATTTTTTCAGGTATTTCCATTTCCAAGGGTTAAAAGGACAATCCATCAGCACCTGCTTGATTAGTTGTCCTCTTGAAGTCCACCTTGCAATTGTGTCCTCCAAGAGACAGAGCCCATCTCTGCGTTCGAGCTGCTGCTGTTAGCAGAACACCCTTCTGTGGATTGAAAATGGACACCAGAGGTTGATGATCAGTGACGAGGGCAAACTCTCTCCCATACAAGTACTAGTTGAAAGGTTTTACACCACATACCAGACTCAAGGCCTTTCTGTCAATTTGTGTGTAATTTTTCTTTGCAATAGTAGGGGAATATGATACAAATGCTATGCGGTGTTCACTTCATCATACATAGCATGACATGACTGCATCAAAACCAAAAGGTGAAGCATCACAGGCAAACTTCACTGGATAATGTGGGCCATTATGTGTGAGCTCACTGTCCTACATCGCCACTTCCTTTGCCTTTTGGAAAGCCACATCATGCTGCTTTGTCCATTGCCATTTTCCCGGAGTTTGTAGTAATGAGTTCCAGGTTTGGCAGGAACCTGTTGCAGCAATTAACAAACCCTAAAAATGACTGCTACTGTGACAAGTCCTTTGTCCTTGTGGCACCCATCACTGCTTGACTGTTTTTAACACACCTGTGTAATGCTTGTGCATCAATGGTATGACCACCGTATGTGATGCTTGGTTTAAATAATTCACACTTGCTGCAAAGTGCTCTGTGCCCGTAATCATCTAATATTTTTAATATTGTCTTAGATTTTGGAGATATTCCTTGTCATCCTCACTGGCAGCAATTATACCATCCAGGTAACACTGAGTGCCTGGGCAGATTTGTCCATAGCTATCTGTCAGCATTCAGCTGAAGTTGCTACTCCAAAAATAAGCCTATTATAGCCACAGTGCCCTTTGTCAGTGTTTATGGTGAGAAACACCAGACTTTTCTTCCACCTCCATCTATAGGTAGGCCTTGACTAAGTCCACTTTAATGCAGTGTTTACCTCCAGAAACGTTTGCAAAGATATCCTCTATCCAGGCCAGTGGGCATTGATTGACTTTCAGTACAAGTTTGATGGTGACTTTAAAGCCACCACAGATCCTGACTGGCCCATTCTTCTTGGCTACTGGGACTACTGCTGTTGCCCATGGGCTCAACTCAACCTACAAAAGAATTCCTTCGGTCCCCATGTGATCTGGCTGACTGGCTACTTTATTACGAATGGTATAAAGAACCAAATGTGCTTTTTAAGACTTGGCTGTGGCATTTGTTTTTGAAACTCTTTTACCCTTGATATGTTTGAGTTTTCCAATGCCATCCTTGAACACAGTTGCGGCATCATTCAGTATCTTTCATAGTTCACTTTCAATTGATTCCATTGCAGGGGATGTGGCGTGCAAATGGTGGATAGATCCCCTATCAAGTTGTAGCTGTCTTAGCCACTCCTGAAAGCACATTGCTGGCCCTCCTTCTTTTACGACATACAAGCCCAATGTGACTTGTTGGTTGTTGCACTTCACTGTTCAGAATGTCATTCCCACAGGAGTTATATTTTCTGCAGTGGAAGTTCTCAGTTGGATATCTGCAGATTTCAGTTCAGTATCTTTGAAATGCTATTCAAACTCATTTTGTGGAATGACTGAAACAGCCAAGCCAGTGTCTAATTCCATTTTAATTAATATTCTATTTACTTCTGGTGTACGTTATGTTGTTTGTCTATTGTTCGTTTTCACATTGTATATTTTAAGGCTACTCAGTCTTATGTTACTCTCATCATAATCTGATTTTTCAACAGAAGGCAGATTAGTGCTCTTTTTGAAACTGTAACTTGACTTTTCATCTTTCCCTCTTCCCTGTGCAGTCCATTTATTTTTGTCTTCCCCATCATGCTCTTTGTATTTATCCTACTTCGTTGCATTTTCTGCAAGTTTCAGAATTAAACCTGCATTGGTCTAATGTGTGTGAGCCCCTGCCACAACAGTAAGGGAGAAATTGTTCAGCCAAGCAGGCTTCCCTAGATGCTGCAAATTTGTTCGCACTCACTTTTATTTTCAACTGCCACTCAAGTGTGTCTCTAGCTGCTGTTTCCACTGATACAGTAATTTCAACTGCTCTTTTAAATGTGAGTTGTGCTTCAGTTAGGTACCATTTTTGAATGCTCTCTTGTAAGATTCCACAAAGTAAACAATCTCTCAGTGTTTCATCCTGCCCATCACTGAACTGTCAGTGCTTGGACAATTTCTTCAATTCAGCCACATAAGATGAAATTGACCTCTCTTCTTTTTGATTTTGCTTAAACCCAAAGCATTCTGCAATCAACAATGGTTTCACTTCTAAATGCTCCTGCATTATATTCATGATATCAGTGAAGTTTATTTCCACTAATCTGGTTGGAGCAGCTAAACATTTAAGCAAACTGAATGCTTTTCCATCCACTGCACCCAGAAGCACTTAGTACTTGTTTTTCATCGGCTAATTCATTTATTTTCACCCATGTTTATGAATCCGTGGCCATACTCATTGCTTGTTAACTTCATCTGCTTTTTGCCTTTTTTTAAACTTGAATGTCTCTCTCTCCTTCTGAAGAAAATTGTGCTGTGCTTCAATAGGTAATTGTTTTGGGTTCATTTGAGAACTTTCTTGTCACCGCTGTTAAGTTTTGTAGCTCTAGTAACTAGTTGAAAGAAAAACACAGAAGCTGGGACATTGTCATAGAGTCATAGAAAAGTACAGCACAGAAGCAGGTCTGTCGGCTCTTTTAGTCCATGCCAATCCATTTAAACTACCTACTCACATTGAGCTGCACACAGACCATGGCCCTCCATTCCCCTGCCATCCATATACCTGTCCAAAATTCTCTTAAACATCGGAATCGAGCTTGTATGCACCACTTGCGCTGGCAGCTCATTCCACACTTTCATGATTCTCTGAGTGAAGAAGATTCCCCTCATGCTCTGCTCAAATATTTCACATTTGACCCTTAACCCATGTCCTCTAACTTCAGTGGAAAAAAGCTTGCTTGCATTTATTGATGGCATCCGTTAGTCTCGCGAGACCATGGATCTGCACCTGGAAAGTCTTGCTTCAGTCGTCCTCTCCAGGGCACAGGCCTGGGTAAGGTTGTATGGAAGACTGGCAGTTGCTCAAGCAGCAAGTCTCCCCTGTCCGTGCCACCGATGTTGTCCAAGGGAAGGGCAAGGGCTGATACAGCTTGGCACCAGTGACATCGCAGGACTTGCCAGAGCGAGGTTGAAGGCAACATTGGACTGCCTTAGGGACTCCAGCTCCAGATTTGTCCTCAGGGTTTACTCCCGAAGCCTTTCCCATGAGTGGGTATGGCCACAGGTAGCAGAGGTTTGAAACAACACACACAAAATGCTGGTGGGATACAGCAGGCCAGGCAGCATCTATGAGGAGAAGCACTATCAACGTTTCAGGCTGAGACCCTTCATCAGGAGGTTTGAAATCAGAGTTTTCCCTCTCTTAGATGGAATGCCTTCCCAGGCTGACAAACTCCATTTACCCAAAGCACTGGTTTTAAGGCACCAGGACCCGCCTTCACCCCTTCTCCTGTCAGTAGAAACAGTTCCGCTGGGCTTCTCACGAGAAGGCCAGGGGTTGGACTTGGTTGTCATGCTGTGAGGAGCACTTTTAGGTAGTGGGAGCTTGTCCTCACTATCACTCCTCAGCTTGACAACCTTGGAACCTATACCCTCATAATTTTGTATACCTCTATCAAATCTACCCTCAATCTTCTATGTTCCAAGGAAGAAAGTCTTAAACTTTTCAATCTTCCCTGATAACTGAGGTCCTCCAGTCCCAGAAACATTTTAAATTTGTAAATTTTCTCTGTACTCTTTCAAATTTATTTACATCTTTCCTGTAGGTAGGTGACCATAACTGCATGCTCCATAACTCCAAATTAGGCCTCGCCAATGTCTTATGTAACTTAAACATAACATCTCATCTCCTGCACTTAATACATTGATTTATGAAGGCTAATGTTTCAAAAGCTTTCTTTATGAACCTATCTATCTGTGCCATCACTTTCAATAAATCACCAACATAAATTGCATGATCCCTTTGTCCTACCACACTCCTCAGTGCCCTACCATTCACTGTGTAAGACCCACCCTGGCAACACCTTGCATTTGTCTGCATTAAATTCCATCTGACATTCTCCAGCTGGTCCAGATTCTGCTGCAAGCTCTGATAGTCTTCCTCGCTATCCAATATACTCCCAATCTTGGTGTCATCCAGTTATCATCTAGGTCATTGATGTAGATAACAATTGACAAGGACCCAGCACTGATCCCTGCAGCACACCACTAGTCACAGGCCTCCAGCCAGAAGGGCAACCATCTACTATCACTCTCTGGCTTCTCCCATAAAGCTAATGTCCAGTCCAATTTCCTACCTCATCTTGGCTGAACCTTCCTGACCAACCTCCCTTATGTGAATTCATCAAAGGCCTTGCTAAAGTTCACATAGACACCATCTACTGCCTTGTCTTCATCAAATTTTCTGATAACTTCTTCAAAAAACTCTGTAAGATTGGTTACACATGACCTACCATGCACAAAACCATGCAGACTATCTCTAATCAGTCCATGTCTATCTGAATTATCATATCCGGTCCATTAGAATACCTTCTTGTCAGGGACAGGGGATTTATCCACATTAATTGGCCTCAAGGATGCAAACACCTCCTGGTTAATCTGCATTGGGTCCATGAATTTGTTGCTGCTTTCCCTCACTTCTATAGACTTCATGTCCATCTCCTCAGTAAGTACAGATGCAAGGTTATCTTGAGTCAGAGGTGAGGAAGGCAAATGCCATGTTAGTATTCATTTCAAGAGTTCTAGAATACAAGAGCAAGGATGTGATGCTGCAGCTTTATAAGACACTGGTGAGGCCTCACCTTGAGTATTGTGAACATTCTGGGCTCCTCGTCTAAGAAAGAATGTGCTGGCATTGGAGAGGGTTCAGAGGAGGTTCACAAGAATGATTCCTGGAATTAAATGTTTTTTGTTTGAGGAAGGTTTGATAGCTCTGGGTCTGTACTTGCTGGAATTTGGAAGAATAGGAGGGGATCTCATTAACACCTTTCAAATGTTGAAAGGTCTAGATAGAGTAGACGTGGAATGGATGTTTCCCACAGTGGGGGAATCTAGGACAAGAGGACAGAGCCTCGGGATAGAGGGATGTCCATTTAAAACAGAGATACAGAAAAATTTCTTTAGCCAAAGGGTGGTGAATCTGTGAAATTTGTTGCCACATGCAGCTGTGGTGACCAGATTGTTGGGTGTATTTATGGCAGAGTTTGATAGGTTTTTGATTGGACATGGCATCAAAGATTACGGGGAGAAGGTTGGGAACTGGAGTTGAGGAGGAGAAAAAGAAAGGATCAGCCATGATTGAATGGTGGAGCACATTCAATGGGCCAGATAGCCTAACTCTGCTCCTATATCTTATGGTCTTGTCTAAGATCTCCCCCATCTTTTTTGGTTGCATGAATAGATTACCATTCTGATCTTCCAGAGGACCAATTTTGTCCCTTGCAATCTTTTTTCTCTTAATATATCTGCAGAATCCCTTAGGATTCCCCTCTACCTTGTCTGCTAGGGCAAGCTCGTGCCTTCTTTTAGCCCTCCTGATTTCCTTCTTAAGTGTCCTTTTGGGTTTTTTACACTTCATAAATACCTCAGTTGTTCCTACCTGCATATAACTGCTATGAACCCCCATTTTTTTTCTTAACCATATCCTCAATATCTCTTGAAAACTGAGGTTCCCTAAGCATGTTATATTTGCCTTTTATTCTGACAGGCGTATATAAGCTTTGTACTCTCAAGACTTCATTTTTCAAAGCCTCCATCTTACTAAGTGCACCTTTGCCAGAAAACAGCCTGCCTAATCCTTTCTAATACCACCAAAATTGGCCATCCTCCAATTTAAAATCTCAACCTGCAGACTAGACCTATCTTTTTCCATATTTACTTTGAAACTATTGGCATTATGATCACTAGATAAAAAGTGTTCCCCTACACAAACTTCTGTCATCTGATCTGTCTCATTCCCTTATAGGAGCTCATGTATTGCACATTCTCTCATTGGAATTTCTATGTACTGATTACGGAAACTTTCCTGAACACTTGGAAAACTCTTTTCCCTCCAGCCCTTTTACAGTATGGAAGTCCAAGTCAATATGTGAAAACTTAAAATTACCTACTATCATAAGCTTATGTTTCATGCAACAATCTGTGATCATAAGAACACATGAACATAAAAAATAGGAGCAGAAGTAGGCCATCCAGCCCAGCAAGCCTGCCCCGCCATTCAATAAGATCATGGCTGATCTGTCCGTAAACTCAGCTCCATCTACCTGCCTTTTCTCCATAATCTTTAATTGCCCTACTATGTAAATATCTATCTAACTGTATCTTAAATATACTTAGTGAAGAAGACTCGATTATTTCCCTGGGCAGAGAATTCCACAGATTCACCACTCTCTGGGAAAAACAGTTCCTCCTCATCTCCATTCTAAATCTTCTCCCCTGAATCTTGAGGTAATGTCCCC
The DNA here is from genome assembly GCF_030144855.1 of Hypanus sabinus. Taxonomy (NCBI): domain Eukaryota; kingdom Metazoa; phylum Chordata; class Chondrichthyes; order Myliobatiformes; family Dasyatidae; genus Hypanus; species Hypanus sabinus. The sequence goes on from NC_082714.1 coordinate 136,913,756, forward strand.
TAGTTCTAGTCTCACCTACCAATGCAAACAAATTTCCTGCTTCTATCTTATCTATCCCTTTCAAAATTTTGCATGTTTCTATAAGATCCCCTCTCATTCTTCTGAATTCCAGAGATTATAGTCCCAGGTGACTCAATCTCTCCTCATAGGTTAACTCCTTCATCTCTGGAATCAACCTGGTGAATCTCCTCTGCACTGCCTCCAAAGCCAGTATATCCTTCCGCAAGTATGGAGATCAGAACTGCACACAGTACTCCGGATACGGCCTCACCAGTACCCTGTATCGTTGCAGCATGACCTCCCTGATCTTGAATTCAATCCTTCTAGCAATGAAGGTCAACATTCCGTTTGCCTTCTTAATAACCTGTTGTACCTGCAAGCCAACTTTTTGCGATTCATGCACAAGCACTCCCAAGTCCCTCTGCACAACAACATGCTGCGATATTTCACCATTTAGGTAACAATCTGCTCTTCTATTACTCCTTCCAAAGTGGATGATCTTGCATTTACCAACGTTGTATTCCATCTGCCAGACCTTGGCCCACTCACTTAACCTATCTGTTGTTTTAATGAGCGAATGAGGCGAACCCAAGTGCAGGATACAAGCACGGAGATATAGTTAGGATGCTGACTGGAATGGCAAACAGAAGTAAGAGCAGGAAGGCAGGAGACAGGGAGAATTTATCTTGACATGGATAGGCTGGGTTTCACAGGAAAACCTCTGAACTGGAGTTGAACTTAGAAAACTGATCTTGACACAACGAGTCAGAGTTTCACAGGTAATCCATGATACCGGAGCAAAATTTAGAATATACAGTCCTAAGTGGCCAGGAAACATTAATCACCACACAGGCAAAACCAATGATCTGGAAACTAGTGGTTGTAACACTGGGGTTCTTATACTGCAGGTCCCAATGAAAACCAGGTACGCCACCATCAAAGGGAATTAGGAGAAAATGGGAAATTAATGGTCGGAGCCACGGCACAAGCAAAGGAAATTAGAAGAAAATAGGGAATTAATGAGCAGGACCGTGACAGTACCACCCCCTTAAAGGGAGACTTCAGGTGAACCACCAGGCTTGTCCGGATTGTCATGATGGAAATCACAAATGAGGGAAGGGTCCAGGATGAAGGAGCGGGGAATCCAGGAACGTTCCTCTGGGCCGTATCCCTCCCAATTGACCAGGTACTGGAGACCGCTGTCTTGGTGGCGCACATACAGAATTCGCCGGACGGTGTATGCTGGGTAGTCGTCAATGACCCGGGCAGTTGGAGGGGGTTCAGCAGGAGGGCACAAAGGGCTGACAGACACAGGTTTCCATTGGCAGACGTGAAATGTGGGATGAATGCACATGGATCTGGGCAGTTTAAGTCTGACTGCCGAGGGGTTGATTATACTCTCAGATAGCAGGGGGCAAGTTTCTTGGGTTCACTCTTAAGGGCGATGTCTTTTGACGAGAGCCAAACCTTCAGACCAGGCTGATAATTAGGAGCAGGAGTTTGATAGCCATCGGCAATCCTCCGGTTGCTGTTGGCAGAGCGGGGCAGGGCCACGCGTGCATCCTTCCAGATCTTGCGGCACCGTCGGAGGTGGGCCTGAACCGAAGGCACAGCAATATCTTCTCCATGAGCGGAGAACAGAGGGCGTTGGTAACCGAGGGAACATTTGAAGGGCGATATTCCAGTGGTGGTGCTGACCAGGGAGTTGTGGGCGTACTCTACCCAAGTGAGATGGGTGCTCCAGGATGACGGGTTGTTGGCCGTTATGCAGCGCAGTGCCATTCTGTTTCACCATTAGTCTGCGGATGGAAGACAGACTTACTGACGCTCCATGGGCTTGTCAAAAGGATTTCCAAACTTGAGAGACAGACCCCGGTCAGAAATAATGTCAGAGGGACTTCCGTGAAAGCGGACGATGTGATGAATGAGGAGGTCAGCTGTTCCACAGGCTGTAGGGAGTTTGGGAAGGGCTATGAAGTGTGCGGCTTTGGAGGAACAGTCTACCACAGTGAGTACAGCAGAGTTCCCATATGAAGGGGGTAGTCCGGTGACAAAATCCAGTGCAATGTGGGACCAGGGGCAGCTAGGGGATGAAGCAACCCAGCAGGTGGTCGGTGTGAGGCTTTTCCATGGGCACACACAGAACAGGCAGAGACAAAGGAATGGGTGTCAGCGTCCATGGAGGGCTACCAGAAGTGTCTCTTCAGAAGGAACAGAGTTCGATTAATCCTGGGATGACAGGTGAAACGAGAAGTGTGCCCCCACTGGAGAACCTGAGACCGATCAGAGTCAGGCACAAAGAGGCGATTGGAGAGTTCATTACCTGGGTCAGGTTGAGTCTGTTGGGCCTCTTTGACTAGGGATTTGATCTCCCATTTGAGGGAAGCCACTACACAAGATGGTGGAAGGATGGTCTCGGGTTTGGGAGGCCCTCCTCAGAGACGTATTGATGGGAGAGAGCATCAGGCTTCCCATTCTTGGACCCCGGATGATAGGTGAGTGTGAATCTGAAATGGCCAAAAAAATAATGCCCAACAGGCTTGGCGGGAATTCAGGCGTTTGGCGGTTTTGATGTATGAAAGGTTCTTGTGATCAGTCCAGACGATGAATGGATGTTCCACTCCTTCCAGCCAGTGCCTCCAATCCTCCAAAGCGAGTTTGACTGCCAGTAACTCCCGGTTCCCTACGTCATAGTTCCGCTCAGCAGGGGATAGCTGGCGAGTAAAGAAGATGGAGTTTTGGTCTGGGATGGAGCGGTGGGAGAGGACCCCAGAGTCGGAGGCGTCGACTTCCACAATGAATTGGCAAGAGGGGTTTGGTTGGACCAGGATGGGAGTGGAGGTGAAATGCCTCTTCAGCTCCCTTGGCAGGGGTGTTGCTGACACATAGGGGGCTGCCACTACAGGCCGTCTGGTCTGGTTGGGCAGAGTCCTTGGAGTGGATAGGATAAACTGAAGACGACATTGCTGTGCCTTCAGTTCAGGTCCATCTCTGCCGGGGCTGCAAGTTCTGGAAGGATGTACATATGGCCCTGCTCTGTTCAGCCGACTGCAACCAGAGGATTGTACAATTTGCTTTTCCACTCAGTTTAGTGTCATCAGCAAATTTTGCTACACTACACTCAGACCCCTCTTCCAAATCATCAATGTAAATGGTAAACAGCTGCGGACCCAGCACCGACCCCTGCGGCACCCCACTCACCACTGACTGCCAACTGGGGAAACACCCATTTATACCAACTCTCTGCCTTCTATCGGTTAACCAATTCACTATCCATGCCAATACACTTCCTCCGACTCCATGCATCCGTATCTTATTCATAAGACTCTTGTGCGGCACTTTATCGAACGCCTTCTGGAAATCCAAGTATACGACATCCACCTGTTCCCCTCTCAAATCTGTTCCTCTAAATCCCATGGACTATTGGGACATCTATAACATAGCCACATTAATGAGATCATTACATTCCTATCCATCAGGTACATCCATAAAGCTTCAGTAGACAAGCCCTCCAGTCTGTCCTGACTGCGTCCTGCCATGAGACAGTTCCCCCTTTAATCCCTCCCTCTCTGTTGCATCTAAAACAATGGAAACCCAGAACATTGAGTTGCATGTCCTGCACCTCCTGGACCAAATCTTACTAATGGATACAGTATCATAATTCCATGTGTTGATCCATGTCCTTTGCTTATCTGCCTTTCCTACAATACTTCGTCCATTGAAAGATACACAAGGTAGTTGATCCATGCTCAACTTTCTGATTCCCAACTTTGTCTCAGGTCTTAACAACATCCATCTCTACAATCTCTCCACTAACTGTTCTGACACTTTGGTTCCCATCCCCCGGAACTGTGTTTTAAAGCCCAACCCCGCCATGCAGCACTAGCAAACCTTCTCACCATGATATTTATCCCTCTCCAGTTCAGGAGCAAACTCTTATCTGCACAGGTCTCACCTTTCCTCAGAGGGAGCTCAATGATCGAAAATTCTTATGCCCTCCCTCCTATATCAGCTACTTAACCTTGTGTTAAACTGTATAATCTTCCTATTTCTGGTCTCACTAGCACGTGGCATGGGCAGAATCCTGAGATCACAACACTGGAGGTCTTATCCTTTCACTTGGCACCTAACTCCCTGGACTCCCTTTGCAGAACCTTGTCATTGTTACTTACATGGACCATGACCTCTGGTTGCCTATGCTCCCACTTAAGAATGGTGAGAACTTGATTCGACATGTCCCAAACCCTGGCACCTGGCATGTCACACCATCCAGGAGTCTTGTTCTCATCTACAGAACCTCTTTTCTATTCTACTAACTAATGGATCCCCTATCACTACAGCTTGCCTCTTCTGCCCACCAACACACCCCACTTCCCTTCAGAGTCACAGAGCCAGACTCAGTGTCATTGACCTGACCACTGTAACTTTCCTTGGTTAGGTCACCTTCCCCCCCACCAATAGTCTCCAAAGTTGTATTCCTGTTGTCAAGGGGACAGGCAAAGGGTTCTCGGCACTAGCCTCTTTCCCCTTCCTGATAGTCACCCAGTCTCCTGTGTCCTGCACCTTGGGTGTAACTATCTCTCTGTATGTCCTATCTATCATCCCCTCAGCCTTCTGAATAATCCAGAGTTCATCCAGTTCCTGCCCCAGCTTCTTAACGTGGTTTAATAAAAGTTGCAGCTGGATGCACTTCTTGGAGGTGTAGTCATCAGAGAGACTGGAGGTCTCCCTGTCTTCTCACATCCACAAGAGGAGCATTCCACAATCGTAGAACCATAGAACACTACAGCACAGTACAGGCTCTTTAGCCCTCCATGTTGTGCCGACCCATATAATCTTTAAAAAGAAGTACTAAACCCACACTATCCCAGAACCCTCCATTTTTCTTTCATCCATGTGCCTGTCCAAGAGGCTCTTAAATACCCCTAATGTTTTAGCCTCCACCACCATCCCTGGCAAGTCATTCCAGGCACCTACAACCCTCTGTGTAAAAAACTTACCCCTGATGTCTCCCCTAAACTTCCCTCCTTTAATTTTGTACATATGCCCTCTGGTGTTTGCTATTGGTGCCCTGGGAAACAGGTACTGACTATCCACCCTGTCTATGCCTCTCATAATCTTGTAGAACTCTATCAAGTCCCCTCTCATTCTTCTACGCTTCACAGAGAAAAGTCCCAGCTCTGCTAACTTTGCTTCATATGACTTGTTCTCTAATCCAGGCAACATCCTGGTAAATCTCCTCTGCACCCTCTCCATAGCTTCTACATCCTTCCTATAATGAGGTGACCAGAATTGAACACAATACTCTAAGTGCGGTCTCACCAGAGATTTGTAGAGTTGCAACATGACATCTCTACTCTTGAACTCAATCCCCCTGTTTATGAAGCCTAGCATCCCATAGGCCTTCTTAACTACCCTATCAACCTGCACAGCGACTTTGAGGGATGTATGGATTTGAATCCCGAAGTCCCTTTGTTCATCCACACTCTTAAGTAACTGACCATTAATCCTGTATTCAGTTTTCTGGTTTGTCCTTCCAAAATGCATTACCTTACACTTGTCCGGATCGAACTCAATCTGCCATTTTTCTGCCCAACTCTGCAGCCTGTCTGTATCCTCTTGTAACCTTTGACAACCTACAGCTCCATCCACAACTCCTCCAATCTTCATGTCATCTGCAAACTTACTCACCCATCCTTCTGCCTCTACATCCAGGTCATTTATAAAAATCGCAAATAGCAGAGGTCCCAGGACAGATCCCTGTGGCACTCCACTAGTCACCGACCTCCAGGCAGAATACTATCCTTCCATAACTACCCTCTGCTTTCTGCCTTTAAGCCAATTTTTTATCCAAACAGCCAAGGTTCCACTTATCCCATGCCTCATGACTTTCTGGGTGAGTCTCTCATGAAGGACCTTATCAAATGCTTTGCTAAAGCCCATGCAGACCACATCCACTGCCCTACCCTCATCAATTTCTTTTGTTACCTCTTTAAAAAACTCAATCAGGCTCGTGAGGCACGATCTTCCCTTCACAAAGCCATGTTGACTATCCATGAGTAGACTGTACTTCTCCAAATGCTCGTAGATCCTATCCTTAAGAACCCTTTCCAGTAGTTTGCAGACCACTGACGTAAGATTCACTGGTCTATAGTTCCCAGGTTTCTCCCTATTACCTTTTTTAAACAAGGGAACTACATTTGCCATTCTCCAGTCCTCTGGCATTTCCCCTGCAGCCAAAGATCATGGCTAATGCTCCTGCGATCTCTTCTCTCAATTCCCACAACAACTTGGGGTGTATCATGTTCGGCCCTGGGGGTTTATCAATATTAATGTTTTTAAGAAGATCCAGCACTTCTTCTTCCTTAATCTCCACATTGTTTAGCACACCGGTCTGCTCTAATCCTGCCTTGCATTCCAACTGTTTGAACAGTGCAAATGTAAAGAAGGAAAACAATACAGAAACTGGAGAAAAAGCTCAATTTACAACTTTTTTGCCTTCTCTCACACATGCCTCTCCTCACTGAAACCTCAAAGAGCTAAAGCCTCAAATAGCCACTCTAACACTGTCCACTCCAACAACGGCCGCCTTGCTTGCTCCTGCCTTATTTTAAGTCGACTTACCAATCAAACCTGATTGTAGTATGACCACTGCTCAAAACACCAAACTGCCTCAATTCAATGCCGTACACAGTCAATTGGCAAACCTGAGAGCGCCACGTCTTCTCACGCTTCCGATTGCTGATTGGCCGCTGCTCAGAAATTGTCCGCTTCGTGAGGCACTCACATATGAGATGGTGCCATAATGATATACATCATTGATGTGCTTCTTACATACTGCATAACCTGTAATGAATTAGGTAAACAAAGAATGTTGAATCAAACAATATATTTACAATATTACTGAAATATTGATTACATTATAGGATTAATGTAAGTAAGTGTACCAAAGGGGTTATTTCTATTCTGTATCTCTCTGTGACTCTAAGGAGGCACTGAAAACACCTGTCAATCAAAGTGGGTGGGGGGAATAAACAGTAGCAAAGTTGGTGAGGCTACTATCTAATAGATGCAGCAACCCAGTAATCTACATGTCTGAGGATGTGAACAGTAGAATATATTATAACTTCAACTGAGTGCCGCAAAGAGTTATGGATGTGAAAGGTCTTTATTTAGTCCTCAGCACCTCATTCTCAAAGAAAATATGGTATTATTCCATGCGATGATCACTCTTTCCCAGAGGAGGTTGTTTTAAATTTTTTTTTTTGCTTAGCATAACAAAACTTTCAATTTCCAGATACACTTACATTGACATTTCTTCCCCTCACAGATATCAGCTATCAGAACACTTCCACCAAAATACAGACATCACCACAACATCCTATACAAAAGCCCTTATTAGTATAGCAGACAGGTTTACATCTGTATACTGCAGAAAAGGTTGCCGTGTTTTATGAATGTTATTTGTTTTTGAGAGTATCATACATGTCAAAAAGTCCAAAGGAATGTATTCCCTGATTAATTTACGCCAACCAAAAAGTCCAGGGGCCTTATCGGATATCCAACCAAGTAAAATGTTCCTCCTCACACAAAAAGTCAGGATGTTAAAAAGTTTTTTCTGATATGCACTAGTAATACGTCTGCTGGGTAAGCCTAAGAGAAAAGACACTGGGTCCAGTTCATGCTCCATCTTCAGAATCTTTTCCATTTCACCCAAAATATCACTCCAGTATGCCTGAAGTTTGGGACAAGACCAAAAACAGTGGGTGAAAGTTCCAGTATTTACTTTACATTTAGAACACATTGGAGAAACTCCCATCTTAAATTTCAAGAGATGATCTGGAGTCAGATGGGCTCTATGCAGAATTTTGAGTTGCAATGCTTTAGTCCTACTATAAACTGAAATCTTCTTTGCATTATCACAGATGTCTTCCCATGTCTCAGCTGTAATTTCTACTCCCAGCTCTTCCTCCCAGACCCCTCCCAGCTGCTCTGCCTCTCCACAAGAACATTCCCTCAGGATGCTGTAAAAAGTACTAATGGAGACTTCACACTCAGAACAAAACACCCTCTATGTCAGAACTATAGAAATCAGTTAACAATGATGTTTTTTCTGTATATAATCTCTTATCAGAAAGAAACAAAAAAGATCCTTGTTGGGTATGTTAAATTTCTGTACAATTTGACTAAAAGACATTATCGTTCCTTCTTCAAACAAATCTCCGAGATGGAAAATACCCTTAGAAATCTAAAGTTTAAATCCAGAATCCATTATGCCAGGCTGAAAATCTGGACTGCCGGTTATCGGAGTGAAGGGTGATATTTTCACTGCGTTGCCCTCAATTTGTCGCACCGCCCTCCAAGCCCTGACTGTATTAATTGTTATTGGATTGCGACAATATTCCTTAACAAGTTTCATCTTATTGAGGAAAAGCAGATTAATAAGAGGGTATTCTGCTTGTGAAGCTTCAATGTCTAGCCAAATTGAGGAGGGGTCCCTGCAAACCCAGTCAACCACATAAGATAAGAAGGAACTTAATTGATATTTTTTTAATGTCTGGAAAATCCAGACCCCCTAGACTACTGGGAAGCTGTAACCTAGACATTTTAATACAGGGCCTTTTTTTGTTCCAGATGAAAGAAACAAACCAGCTATTTATTTTTTTAAGTATTTGTTGGGTAAAAATGACTGGAATCATTCATATTGGGTAGAGCAGAAGAGGAAGAATGTTCATTTTGAGCAGGGATATTTGGCCAAGCCAAGAAATGGGAAGAGTGCTCCATCGCCCAAGATCCTGTTTGATTTTGTCAAATAACTGTGTAAAGTTAGCTTTGAACAATTGATCAAATGTAGGTGTGATAAATATGCCTAAGTAAATAAAACCTGACTGCGACCATTTAAAGGGGAAAACGCCCTGAGTGTCAGGTACCTGCTGCAGATTCCCCAGAGGCATAGCCTCTGATTTGGTAAAGTTGATTTTATAACCTGAAAAGGCGCTAAATGAATTGATGCATTGTATAAGGTGGTGCAGTGATACAGCAGGGTTTGATAAGAAAATTAGAACATCATCCGCATACAATGTAATTTTATGTGACTTCAGTCCTATGTCTGGAGCAGATATTTCGTGGTCTCGCTGAATAGCCACAGCCAATGGCTCGATCACTAGTGTGAAAAGTAGTGGTGATAAAGGGCAGCCCTGCCGGCCGCCCCTCAGAATACTAAAATTATCCGACCTAATACTATTAGTGAGAATTGCAACCAAAGGGTCATTATAAAGAACCTTCACCCACTTAATAAAATTATTGCCCAAACCAAATCGTTCTAAAGTGAAAAAAGATACGGCCATTCAACAAGATCAAAGGCCTTTTCTGCATCTAAGGAAACCACCGAGCCGTCCACTGCCCGTTGCTGACATGCCTGAATCACATTAAGTAACCTTCTGATATTGTTAGATGATCTCCTAGAGGAGCTTTTAGATTAGATCATTAATTAATCATTTCTCATTACACAAAAGCAGACCTAAAACAGCCTTCTTCTTGGTTAGTTCTTCATCATATTGCTTTAAGAAACTATTATAAATGAATATGTTCTAACTTGGCAATCGGTTTTATCCAATTTATATAATTGTTAAAATGATTGCAGTGCCTTTAATGCAAGCCCTGCTATTCTTGATTTATACTCTGTGCTCCAGGATAGCTAAAGTTTGAGGGTCTATACACTACACCTACGATGATTTGCAGTACTTTCTATGGTTTAGCTCAACTCAAACTAATATTGCTCCATGAGCTTTTAATTTAATATCATTCTCGATCACTGCAGTGATCTTATCAATTATTAATAGTGTTCTTCTATCTCCTTTTCCTCTATGTTTCTTCTTCCAGAATGTCTATGCTATTGAATATCCAGTTTGTAGCTTTACTTTGTGATTATAACAATTCTATAACAGTGTTGGTGTGTTTTCGCTGTTTCTTCAAATAATTGAGTGCCTGAAATTTGCAAGCAGTTGCTCATTACTTCAGTTTTATCCAGTTCTGCTTTCTGCTGCATGTTTCTTTCCTCTACACTCAGATTATTTTTGTAAGCATTCACAATCAAATGGAGCCTCGAGCACTTTCTTATCTCTTGGCTGCCTGTTCCCTTTGGCTCTACACCTAAATCTCTGCTTAAGTATGCCTGAATCTCTGGGCCAATGGAAAAACAGTTCTCAAAAAAGCCAAAGGAAATTTTAGTAAGGAAAATTTACTATCATCTATATTCAGATGTGCAGACATAATAATATATTTCATGCCTCTCACTATGGTGATTCAGAAAGTTTTAGATTTTTTTTCATTTCTCTTTCTTGTACTTCAAGTAAACATCGTGCAGTAAATCTTTGATTCAAAGTGTAGTGCCTCTGCTCAAATGAGATGAGTATTTACAACAATTAAGTTGGCTTAATGAGGGAGCATCTGTTAAACTTCTTTTTGCGATAGCCTTAAAGATTATTCCTCATGGCATTCAGTCCTACGGTAGATTTTCAATAATTCAAACATTTCTTTGAATTTGCAAATTTTGTGTCAAATGGTGAATAAAGGAGGTAGATGATGTTGAAGAGATGCACATAGAGAACTTGTTAATGTTGGGTAACTGTCACAAGGTACGAAGCTTATGAGAAAAATCATAGCCTGGCAGAGAGCATTGTTGTTCAGAAATGATGGGGTAGGCACATTCATGAAGTGTATGTTCATTGGACCAAAATGATTACACCATTACCTGCTGTGTACTACACTGGTGTTACTTTCCCTTGGTTGTAGCAGAATATGAAATTATGAATAATAAAAGCCTAGAATGCTCATGTGATCTATTACTGTACAAGATCTTTAAAACTGCATACTTTATTTTGTTTACCACTGGTAAATGAGCCAAGAGTATAGTTAGATAATAGTATAACACAAAGTATTTCTAAGGACAACCAATCATCTTTGCATTTTTCTCTTCAATACATGTTTTTGTTTCTGTTCATTAGCAGCAAGTAAGAAGTCAAGCTGTCACCCAGCAACCAGGATAGGGCAAGATGGGAAATGGAAAATACATGATTTTTCTGAGAGCAACAGAAATGTAACAATAAAATGGTCTATAACTATGTACAACCTTGAACGTATGATACAGAATTTTAAGTCAGTGGACTATTAAAAGACAAGATGCCATTGATTCAAAGCAAGCAGCAGAGTGGCATAAATTAACCAGCAAGCTTTAGAGATCCACAATTCAGAGCAGTGCTTGCATCTTCCACTGACTGACAAGCCAACCAAACTCACAGATTACTTCACATTGAAGCCCACTTCTGCCCAGAACATAGCGAGGGTGCAATCATCCATGGGTGAGCTAGAGACGTTGCTGGAAATAACTTGAGACCCATTTTAAGCCCCACCCTATCTGTCAGGTCTGCAGATTGAAAATTATGTAATTTTCAAAAATCATTGTAAATTATTGACAATTGAAGTTATCATGAATACTGACTCAGAAATTACTAACAAAGTTATCATTAATGCTCAAAAATGATTTGAAAATGCTTAAAAGGATGAAAAAACATTTTAAATCAATTAACTGTCAAAAAGCACATTGCCTTATTCTTCTGCATCTTTCAATCAGCTGTCGTTTTTTTCACATTGAAATCCATGGGCCAGCTGCATATGTCAGGTTAATCTGGCATGGGCTCAGCAGGCAGACTTCCTAGCCAAAGCCTTTTAAAAATAAACTCAAATCTCAAATTCTTAATTAGCAATAAAGCTGCAAGAACACCATTTGCTAATTGTTCATATTTTACCATGACCAAAATCTGCAGAAAACCAACATCACTAAAAACCAGTAAAATAATTTATTTTGCTTAGCACAGTGCTTCCTGCGATGGAAGTACACCTTAGGGTTCATAGCCTTTGTGATTTGCCTCACATTCACAATTTGGATGTGAATTGTTGATCTCCTGTATGTCCCTAACCAGCAAAGCTTTTGTGAAAAAGTGCTAATTCGTAATATTCCTTCCAGAATTTCTCCTGATGTTGCATTGATTTGCATAGAATGTGCACTATTTAATGCTGCTGTTTATTATTTGTTTTGTTCAGTAAACATGGATAGTTCTAAAATAGCGCAGTGGATGTTAAATGAAGGCATCTGCTATGGTTGAATAAAGGCAGATGTTGCAGTACTTCTAACTATTCAAGCAACCATATTTCCGTCTGGTCAGAACAGTGATCTGTTGTGTGAATATGACTTAAACTGGAAAACATTCACTCAAGAGGGACTTTAGCACAGCTTCTCCAACCAATCATGAAATCACAAAAGTTGTTATGTCATAGGAGGCTCTTTGAATCGCAAAGAATACTTTGGCTTTTTGTTAGAGCTATTCCTTAGTGCTTTGCTAGGAGAATGTCAAGAAAATGGCTGCTGCAAAACCACAGAGTTATAACCAGACTATAGCTCCATGTACGAAACACTTTCTTCACTGATGTACGAGTAGTTGGATCCTGACATACCAGGTTTGAATAATACTGATAGGCTATTGCCACCAGATGGCGCTCTATGCACTATTGTTTGGCTATGAACCTCGTATCAAGGGCGGGTTCATTGTCAGTATTTCGTGAAGAGTGCAGCGAAGAAGAAATCATGTGGTCACTGACAAGAAAATGTTCTAATGTATAAAATATTAATGCAATATATTCAAAACCCACATCCTTTTATCACCTTTAATCTAATGTACAATTTTATAATTGTGGAGTTGCCAATCAAAACTGTATATTCAATGAGGTTATGCTTTGACTGTATAAAAATTAGGTCATGCCCCAATGGAGCACTGTGTTCAGATTGTACAGTAATCTAGTTCTTAAATAGTGAATTATATGCTCGGACAATGTAGTTAAAAATTACCAGAGCTTGGGCTGAGGGTGCTTACATGGCATCTTCAGCTGGTCCCTCTGACAAAATAGGTTTTCCTTGTGACAATCCCTTGCTCCAAGCAGTTTGTTAAGAGAGGGACATCAGTGGCGTTAGCCTTCCATCCCTTGTTCTTTGCAGGTCAGAGCAAGCTGGAGGGTTGTGTGTACGTGACTTAAACTGGAAAACATTCATACAAGAGGGACTTTAGCACAGCTTCTCCAATCATGAAATCACAAAAGTTGTTACGTCATAGAAGGAGGCCCTTTGAATCGCAAAGTATACTTCGGCTTTTTGTTAGAGCTATTCAGATAGACCCTGACTCATTCCCCATAGCTTATAAATAACTTTCCTTCAAGAATGTACCCAATTCCTTTTTGAAAGATATAATGGAATCAATCTCCACCAATCTTTCAGGCGACAGGGTCCTAAATTGTATAATTTCACTGCATGAGAAAGTATTCCTTTGAGTGTCACTTAGTTCATATAAGAGATTACTTCAATCTTATGTCTTCTGATTCTCTACCCTTCTCACAATGTTTGCAGTTTTTTCTATTTATTTTGCATAGATATGACTCATCCAAACTAATTTTCCCAGTCTCAGTTCAGAGTGATATGATCATCAACTTTTCTAACCCAGCTCTCGACTTTAGGTATATATGTAAATTGCCCCATGATTAGGTTTAGATTAAATTGGGGGATAGCTGTGTGGCTCAGCACAAAGGGTCAGAAGGGTCTGTGTATCTCAATAAATAAATACAAAGGGTGATTGATAAGTTTGTGGCCTAATGTAGAAGGAGGCAATTTTAGAAAACCTAGCACATTTATTTTTCAACATAGTCCCCTCCTACATTTACACACTTAGTCCCACGGTTGTGGAGCATACGGATCTTGGACCTCCAGAAAGTGTCCACAACGGGGGTGATTGATAAGTTTGTGGCCTAAGGTAGAAGGAGATGAGTTATACAGCTCTTGTTACATGCACATGCAGGTCAACTCTTTGGGTGATTATGCAGAAAGTTTGAAGTTAATAACTCATCAGTTAATAACTCATCGGGGTGATTGATAAGTTTGTGACCCAAGGTAGAAGGCGATATTAACTCCAAACTTTTTGCATAATCACTCAAAGAGTTGACCTGCATGTGCATGTAACGAGAGCTGTATATCTCATCTACTTCTACCTTAGGCCACAAACTTATCAATCACCCATCTGTGAACACTTTCTGGAGGTCCGAGATCTATATGCTCCACCATCTCTGGACTAAGTGTGTAAATGCAGGAGGGGACTATGTTGAAAAATAAATGTGCTAGGTTTTCTAAAATTTGACTCCTTCTACCTTAGGCCATGAACATATCAATCAAATTCATAAATATAAATATAATTCGTATGTTTTACAATTTGCTCCCCTTCTAACATTATCCCAGGCAACTTACTGCCCAATTTAATGTGCATTTCGAACCCATCATCATCTCAAGGAATTTTATCAAATCCCCCTTCAAACTCAGCTTTTCTACCCTGCCTCTAATTCCTGGAAGTATTTTAGCTAATCCTTTCTCCAACCTCTCTAAGGTCATTGCAGTCTTCACAAAATGCACCACCATGAATTAGAAACAATATCTAGTCATAACCAAGACAGAACATTGCATAAATTCAGCAGGTATTTCTTGTTTTCATATTCTAACATTTGTCTATTAATCCTGATATCCCCTGTACTTTTTAAAATAGCTTTTTAGCCAGCCCTGATATCATGAAAATTTCTGAAATTTACCTGCAGGTGTCTTCATTCCTTTAGATTATATTTGACTATAAGACAGGAGTAGAATTAGGCCATTTAGCCCATTGAGTCTGCTTTGCCATTTAATCATGGTTGCTCCTTTTCTCCCCTCCTCAAACCCACTCCCCAGCCATCTCCCCATAACTTTTGATGTCATGTCCAATCAAAAATCTATCAAGCTTTGTCTTAAATACATCCATTGAATTTGCCTCTACAGCTGCCTGTGGTAATAAATTCCACATATTCAACACCCTCTGGCTAAAGAAATTTCTCCACATCGCTGTTTTAAATGGATGCCCCTCTATCCTGAGGCTGTGCCCTCTTGTCCTAGATTCCCCCACCATGGGAAACATCCTTTCCACATCTACCTTGTTTGGGTGTTTCAACATTTGAAAGGAGTTAATGAGACCCCCCCCCCCCCCGCCATCCTTCTAAATTCCAGTGCGTACAGACCCAGAGCTATCAAATTTTCCTCATATGAAAAACATTTAATTCCTGGAATCATCCTTGTGAACCTCTCCTGAACCCTCTCCAATGCTAGGACATCCTTTCTTAGATGAGGAGTCCAGAACCATTCACAATACTCAAGATGAGGCCTTACCAGTGCCTTATAAAGCCTCAGCAACCCATCCTTGCTCTTGTATTCTAGACCTCTTGAAATGAATGCTAACATTGCATTTGCCTTCCTCACCAACGACTCTACCTGCAAGTTAACTTTTAAGTAAGGTGTTCTATTCAAGGACTCCCAAGTCCCTTTGCACCTCAGATTTTTGGATTTTCTCCCTGTTTAGAAAATAGTCCACACATTTATTCATTCTACCAAAGTGCATGACCATGAATTTTTCAACATTGTATTTCATTTTAACCTTCTTCCTCATTCTCCTAATCTGTCTCAGTCCTTTTCCAGCCTACCTGTTTCCTCAACACTACCTATCCCTCCACCAATCTTCACATCATCTGTAAACTTGGCAAAAAAGCCATCTAGTCCATCATCTAAATCATTGACATATAGCATAAAAAGAAGCAGTCGCAACATCACCCTCTGCAGAACACCACTAGTCACTGGCAGTGAACCAGAAAAGGATCTTTTTATTCCCACTTGTTGCCTGATACCAATCAACCAATGCTCTAAACATGCCAACAACTTTTCTCTATTACCGTGGGCTCTTAGCTTGTGTGGCATCTTGCCAAAGGCCTTCTGAAAATCCAAATATACCACATCTACTGCATCCTCTTTATCTATCCTACTTGTAATCTCCTCAAAGAATTCCAACAGGTTTGTCAGGCAAGATTTTCTGTTAGGGAAATCATGCTGACTTTGTCTTATCTTGTCCTGCGTCACCAAGTACTCCACAACCTCATCCTTAACAAATGACTCCAACATCTTCCCAACCACTGCAGTCAGGCTAACTGGTCTATAATTCCTTTCTGCTTTCTTCCTCCTTTCTTAAGGAGAGGAGTGACATTTACAATGTTCCAGTCATCTGGCACAATGCCAGAGTCCATTGATTTTTGAAAGATCATTACTAACACTTTCACATTCTCTACCACTACCACCTTCAGAACCCTAGGGTGCAGTTCATCTTGTCTAGCTGACTTATGTACCCTTAACTCTTTCAGCTTTTTGAGCACCTTCTCCCTTTTAATAGTAACTGCACTCACTTCTCTTCCCTTGCACCCTTCCACATCTGGCACACTGCTAGTGTCTTCCACAGTGAAGGCTGATGCAAAATACTCATTTAGTTCATCTGCCGTCTCCTTGTCCCCCATTATTATTTCTCTGCTCTTATTTTCCAGTGGTCCTATATCCACTCTCATCTCTCTTTTATTTTTTACACACTTGAAAAAAGCTTTTACTCTCCACTTTGATATTGTTTGCTAGCTTGCTTTCATATTTCATATTTCATCTTTCCCTTCCTAATGATGATTGCTCTCTGTGGGCTTTTAAAAGCTTCCCAATCCTCTGTCTTCCCACTAATTTTTGCTTTGTTGTACGCCCTCTCTTTTGCTTTTACATTAGCTTTGATTTCCCTTCTCAGCCCTGGTTGTACTATTTTCCCATTTGAGTATTTCTTGTTTTTGGAATACATCTATCCTGCACCTTCCTCATTTTTCCTAGAAACTCACACCATTGCTGCTTTGCTGTCATCCCTGCCAGCAGCTCCTTCCAATTTATTTTGGCCAGTTCCTCTCTCATACCACTAATTTCCTTTACTCCACTGAAATACTACTATGTCAGACTTTACTTTGTCCTTACTAAATTTCAAATTGAACGCAATCATATTATGACCACTGCTTTCTAAGGGCTCTTTTACCTTAAGCTTCCTAATCACTGCCAGTTCATTACATAATACCCAATCCAGTATAGTCGATCCCCTAGTAGGCCTTATGACAAACTGCTCTAAAAAGCCAACTCATAGGCATTCAACCTGATTTTCCTAATTGACCCGCATGTTGGATTATGATAACATTGCCCTTTTGATACACCTTTTCTATTTCTTATTGTAACCTATGGTTCACATCTCAGCTACTGTTGGGTAGCCTGTATATAATTGCCATCAGTTAACCCTTGCAGTTTCTTAACTCGACCCAGAAGGATTTAACATCTTCCCATCCTATGTCACATCTTTCTATTGATTTATTGCCATTCTTTACCAGCAGAGCCACACCACCCCCTCTGCCTACCTTCCTAGCCCTCCGATACAACGTGTAACCTTGGACATTCTGCTCCCAACTGCAACCATCCTTCAGCCACGATTCAGTGATGGTCACTTTGTATCTGACAAACTGTAATAGTGACCCTCATCGGCGTTCCTTAGCCCTTCCACATGGTACTGTGCCCCTGCCCACTTGACTAACTTGAAAATGAAAACCAAGATGACATTTAAAATGTCAACTCGTAGTCTGAAAACACCTGGATGTTAGTCCCTTGGGTTGAAAAGGTTGAAAGATAGAATATTAAAGAGATAAAACTGAACAAAAACAATTGAATTTCCTTGTGTTGAGCAAACTGAAGAAACAACATCAAGTTAGCCATTTGAGTGGAAAATCAACACTTCAAAGTGAAGTAAAAGCATAGGAAGGCTGATATCAATAAGTTGTTGCTAACATGTAGGTTAAAATGATGTAAAGTGCCCCCTTTACACTCTACCCAACACCGATAAGAGCCACTCAGCCATTCCGTGCTGATCCAATGAGTCCGTGCTCAATCCTAGGGAGCAATTTGTTTGGTGCTGCTCCCCCTCTCCTTATTTCGTGCAACCAATGAAACTTATGCCCCCTTGATTGTTCTTAGCATTAACTTACCCTGAGGGATAATTTCCTGTAGCCATTTAATTTATAGGCACATCACCTGCAACCCAGAGTACCTGAAGGAATTCCACAGTATCCGTTCCAGAGAGAGTCAACCCGCACAAAGCCAGCCAGCGTCTGAGGCAAGCGATGAACCCAGATCCCCTGAGCTGCTTGTACAAGAAACTGGTACCAACTGGTGTAACCACTCTGCTGTCTTTGCACGCATGGTTTATACAGTTATAAATTTGCCTCTGTCTCACCTGTCCATTCTCAAATCCTGGAGACTGCAGATGCTGGGAGCTGGAACGAGAAGAAAAGCAGACCGGTGCGGGAATTCAGTGGAGCAGGCAGCACCTGTAGAGGGTCTCAACCTGAAACAGTGACTGTTAGCTCCCTCTGCAAATGCTGTCGGCTGAGTTCCTCTGGCACTTTGTCTCTGTTGCACTCTCTCCTGTCGTGTGCTCTGTTTTACCTGCCGAAAGAAAGAACACAAAGTAAACACTGGCTCCTATAAGGGAAATGTACAAGGTTGCTGCATTCTGTATGCTGAACCATAAAAAAAGCAAGATGGGACCAGGATTGGAAACAGGCGTGTGAAGGAGTTATGAAAAGACTCTCTAATTCTACCATGGCTTGCAATGAGAAAAGAATTCAGATAAAAAGAAAGCAAAAAGATAAACAGATTACACACACAAAATGCTGGTGGAACACAGCAGGCCAGGCAGCATCTATAGGAGAAGCACTGTCGACATTTCAGGCCGAGAGCCTTCGTCAGGACTAACTGAAATGAAAGATAGTAAGAGATTTGAAAGTAGTGGGGGGAGGGGGAAATGTGAAATGATAGGAGAAGACCGGAGGGGGTGGGATGAAGCTAAGAGCTGGAAAGGTGATTGGCAAAAGTGATACAGAGCTGGAGAAGGGAAAGGATCATGGGACGGGAGGCCTCAGGAGAAAGAAAGGGGGAGGGGGGAGCACCAGAGGGAGATGGAGAACAGGCAGGGTGATAGGCAGAGAGTGGGAGAATTAAAACAAACAACTAAATATGTCAGGGATGGGGTAAGAAGGGGAGGAGGTGCATTAACAGAAGTTAGAGAAGTCAATGTTCATGCCATCAGGTTGGAGGCTACTCAGCCGGTATATAAGGTGTTGTTCCTCCAACCTGAGTGTGGCTTCATCTTGACAGTAGAGGAGGCCATGGATAGACATATCAGAATGGGACATGGAACTAAAATGTCTGGCCACTGGGAGATCCTGCTTTGCATGGTTTATCTAAGGTTCTATGTAGCTTTGGGGAATGTTCTGGAATATAAATCATTTTTTTCCTGTTGCATGCCAATAGTGGAATTGTTCAGAAGAGAACTTTAAAGAAATAGCAGTAAAAGTGCAGATGATAGAAGTCTGGAACAAAAACAGAAGGTACTGGAGACACTCATGAAATTAGACCTCGTCTGAAGAAAGAGAAATAGAGTTAATGTTTGAGAACCAAGCCCATTCTTCAGAACTGGCTTTGTCAGGAATACCCCTTTTCAAAATTCTCTGCTGATTTCCTCACACAGTCATCAGCAACTTGGGCAGGAAACTGTGCTGGGAGCTGCCCTGTCGATGCGAGGTGTGCAGCTTTGCCAAGGCTGATGTCATCCGCCAGATCCTGAAACAGCCTCAGACATTTCTCACGGGCATCACTGGTGCTGAGGTGCCAAACTTCAGCCAGGGATTGCCTACAGGACATTAGCTCTTTTGTGCAGTCTCGGTGCTGTGTTATGATCCCAGCCCCCTCCTTTGTGAGAATCGCAAGAGCACCCATCGAAGGAGGGGGGGGGGGGCTCTGTAGACCCAGTAGGAGAGAGAGAGAGAAATGTGCCAAATTGTACGTCCCACCTGGGATGCAGAATAAGACGACAACGACTATTGTCTCATGGAGACCACATGAAAAGCCCTCGGGCAAGGTGGGCTGGTTGAGAGAGAGATTGCATCATCCCAACCTGATTGACACCTGCGACCCCGTGAGGAAGTATAAAGGAGAGTCTCAGGGAGACAGCCCCTCAGACGCATCCAGAAGGCACGAGAGAGTGTTCCCGCAGCAGCGGGAAGCCATTCTGAAGGAAGCCACGTGCGTTAGATTCCGGGATTGGAATTTGTGGCTGGAATCACAGAAAACCGCTTTTAACTAACATTGGGGAGAGGAAACCAACGCTTCCCCCCCCCCCGATTTCATGGAAGCCTCATCAAGACTCGGCAAGTTCTTTCTCTTCTCCCCAAGCTCTCTCTCTCTCGGTCGCCCCACGTGAAACCCAGCGATTTTCAAAGGGCCGAGGCCTGCAGACTTCTGAGTGACTTTTATATTTCCAACGGACAATCTATTAACCCCTAGACAACCGTAGAGCTCACTTCTTAATGATGATTATTACTATACCCATGCTTTAGATTGAGTGTTGATGATGTGCACTATCTGAATGTATGTATTAACCTTACTTTTGTGTCCCTTTATAAATAAAAACGTTTGAAAATAGTGCCATCAGACTTCAACGGACCTCTCTGTCTTTGCTGGTAAGTTCTCCAGTTACAGGATACGTAACAGCTGAAATTAGGTAGAGAGACAAGGACTACTTCATCTTCCAAAAATATGAATCATTTTTCTGCAACTGGGTTCTTTTTGCTGGATAATTTGGTTCCAAATTGCACTCCCTCTGTACAAAGGTCATTTAGGCTTAAACGCCAGAAGTCTACAAATGAAAAAATGCTTTCAGGTATCCCATATTTAGCACCTTCCTTTCCTGTGCTGCTGTTCTTTTAGTGTCTTGTTCTCCTGAGCTGGTTATCTGTGTTCAAATGCCTCTGTCAGGGAGCAATGCATAAATTGAAAACGAGCTTTGGAGTAGACCGCTGAGGAATATAAGGAAGTTTATGGTCAAACAAATAAAGATGCTGACTATTTTCTGAAACAGCGGTATTTCAGAAATCAGAGTTTTGAAGGGACTTAGGTGTCCTTGTGCATGGTTCCCTATAAGTTAACTTGCAGGGTGAGTCAGTGGTAAGGAAATGCAAATGCAGTTAGCATTCATTTCAAGAAGACTAGAATAAAAAGCAGGAATGTAATGCTGAGGCATTGGCCAGAATGCCCCTGGGGTATTTTGAGCAGTTTTGGTCCCGTTACTTAAGAAAGGGTTTGTTGGCATTGGGGAAGGTCCAGAGGAAATTCACAAGAATGAACCCAGGTGTGAAAGTGAGGAGGGTTTGATGGCTCTGGCCCTATATTAGTTGGAGATCAGAAGAATGAGGGGAGTTCTAACTGAAACCTATTGAATATTGTAAAGCCTAGATAGAGTAGGTGTGGAGAGGATGTTTCTGATAGTAGGGGAATATAGTACCAGAGGGCATAGTCTCAGAATAGAAAGATATTCCTTTAGATGAGGAGGGATTTCCTTAGCCAGAAGGTGTTCATTGCTGCAGAGGGCTGGCCATTGGTTACGCCTCAGAAGGCAGTGGAGGCCAATTCTCTGGATGCTTTCAAGAAAGAGTTAGATAGAGCTCTTAGAGATAGTGGAGTCAAGGGATATGGGGAAAAGGCAGGAATGGGGTTCTGAATGTGGATGATCAGCCATGATCACATTGAATGGCGGTGCTAGCTCGAAGGGCCAAATGGCCTACTCCTGCACCTATTGTCTATTGGCTATTTAAAGTGGAGGTTGATAGGTTCTTGATTAGTAAGGATGTCAAAGGTTATGGGGAGAAGGCAAGAGATTGGAGTTGATGGGGGTGATAAATCAGCCATGAGAGAATGCAGCAGACTTGATGGGCCAAGTGGCATAATTCTCCTCCTTTGCCTTATTGTCTTATGGTAAAAATCAAAATCACAGAATGAACAATAGTTTGATGTAACTTAATCAATTTCTTCCAATATTACAGATCCCTGAATCCTACTCCATCAAACAATTTATATTTCATTTTCTCACCTTTCATTTTCCAATTCTCTGTACATTATGATCTCTGTAAATTGGCTATAGTTCTTTTCTTAGAAAAATCATGTTTCTTCTCTTGTTGGCTTTATTTCTGAGTCTGTTCATTCTGACAAATTTGACACTTGTCACGTGATTTCAAATCCAGACAATTGCTTCTTTTCCAAGCAGTGACTGGGCAAATTAAACCATAAGACTATGACTTACATGCATTGACTAGGATGCTGATTTGTTTCCGTATTGTTTTGGATGTTTAATTCTGAAGTGGTGGAAGTAATTAAAATGATATTAGTACATTAAATATTCATGAATGAGCATTGTCAATCTTTAATTCTAGCCAATAGTGGCAAGTGAATTATTAGTCTGGGCTGTAGTGTTTAGTTCAGTTGCATATCATGTTGAGTTATATGAAAGCCTGATCAATAATGTTGATGGAAAAATATGAATGGTAATGCATATGAATATTTCACAACATTTTTGCATGTTTTTATACAATTATAAAAATAGAAAAGGAGGAATATGGTATGAGGGTGATTGGACTGAATGTTTTTCAGCAAGCTGCACTGAAATATTGAAGCATTTTAGTAATAGGGTGGGGCAATGAGAAATGAGAGCCATTCACAAACAAGAGAAAATCTGCAGATGGAAGAAATCCAACACACAAAATGCTGGAGGAGCTCAGCAGGCCTGGTAGCATCTGTGTAAAAGAGTACAACCGAGACCCTTCAGCAGGACTGATGAGGAGTCAGATTTAGAAGTGGGGGGATAGGCGAAACTGGGAGGGGGAAGGGTGAAGTAAAAAGCTGGGAAGTAAATTGGTGAAAGTGATACTGGGCGGGATGCACGTGATAAAATAGGCCGAAGTCAACATGCTGTTTTTGAGGGGAAATCTTGCCTGACTAATCTGTTAGTATTCTTTGAAGAAATAACAAGCAGGATAGACAAAGGAGAATAGGTTGATGTTGTGTATTTGGATTTTCAGAAGGTATTTGACAAGGTACCATACATGAAGTTGCTTAACAAGCTATGAGCCCATGGTATTACAAGAAAGATTCTAGTATGGATAAATCAGTAGCTGACTGGTAAAAGGCAAAGAATGGGATAAAAAAGAGCCTTTTCTGGTTGGCTGCTGGTGACTAGTGGTGTTCCTCAGGGATCTGAGTTGGGACCGCTACTTTATACGTTAGAGGTCATGACTTGGACAATGGAATTGATGGCTTTGTTGCAAAGTTTGTGGACGTACTAAGATAGGTGGAGGGGCAGGTAGGTTTGAGGAAGTGGAGATGCTACAGAAGGGCTTAGACACTTTGGTAGAAGAAATAAAATGGTAGTCTATTTTCTAAATGGAGAGAAAATTAAAAAATCTGGGGTGCAAAGGAACTTGGGAGTCTTTGTGCAGGATTCCCTAAATGGTAATTTGTAGGTTGAGTCAGTGGTGAGGAAGGCAAATGTGATGTTAGAATATGAAAGCAAGGATGTAATGTTGAAGCTTTATAAAGCATTGGTGAGGCCTCACTTGGAGTAGTGTGAGCAGTTTTGGGCTCCTTATCTAAGAAAGGGTGTGGTGACACTGGAGAGGGTTCAGAGGAGCTTCACGACAATCATTCCAGGATTGAATGGCTCGTCATATGAAGACTGTGTGATGGCTCTGGATCTGTATTTGCTAGAATTCAGAAGAATGAGGGGTAACATCAGTGAAACCTATCGAATGGTGGAAGGCCTTTATAGAGTGAATGTGGAGCAAAAGTTTCCTATGGTGGGAGAGTCTAAGATCAGAGATCACTGCCTCAGAATAGGAGATTTCCTCTTAAAACAGAGATAAAGAGGAATTTCTTTAGCCAGAGAGTGGTGAATCTCTGAAATATTTTCTTCAGCAGTGATTTCTTCAGCTGTTGGATCGGAACACGACTGCATAAGTGCGTGGACATCAGCCATTGAGAACAGCGCGAAGAGTTTGAAAGGAGACGGTTATTTCTTCAGCAGTTGGATCGAGACACGAGTGCACAGGTGTGTGGACATCAGCCATTGAGAACAGTGCGAAGAGTTTAAATGTGAGAAGAGTTTAAAAGGAGACAGCTTTATAGAGTGGGCGTTGAGGAGCGGGTGACGGAGCAGATGGAAACAGAGTAGTAATGTTTTGGCTCAATGGGGCTTCAGCAATAACAGGTCAGGGCGAGGTAGGTTGCCTGTTTAGAATACAGACAGGAAGAATGTGTGTGAGGCTGGTGTTCTGTGCTTGGTGTCAGATGTGGGAAGCCTGGGAGACTCCCAGCCTCCCTGATGGCCAAATCTGTGCCAGGTGTATTGAGCTGCAACTCCTTAGGAATCACATTGGGGAAATGGAGATGCAGCTCGATGACCTTCGTCTGGTCAGGGAAAGTGAGGAGGTGATAAAGAGGAGATATACGCAGGTAGTCACACCCAGGCCTCAGGAGACAGATAAGTGGGTAACGGTCAGGAGAGGGAACGGGATGAGTCAGATGCTAAAGGTCACCCCTGCAGCTGTACTCCTTGACAATAAATACTCCTGCTTGAGTACTGTTAGGGGGGAGGCCTACCTGAGGGAAACAACAGTAGCTGTGGCTCTGGCACAGGGTCTGGCCCTGTGGCTCAGAAGGGTAGGGAAAGGAAGAGGATGGCAGCAGTAATAGGGGACTCTATAGTTAAGGGGTCAGACAGGCGATTCTGTGGATGCAGGAAAGAAGCACGGACGGCAATTTGCCTTCCAGGTGCCAAGGAGGTTTGCTAAGGTTATTGGGGAGAAATTATACTAAAATTGCTGGGGGTTGGGAGCCAGACTGAAGAGATGGAGGAAGAGGCAGTTGGCTCACAAATAGAGAAAGCTTGGAGACAGTGTGACAGAGGTTAGGCAGGTGATAGAGAAGGGATGTGCTCAGACCGATGGTTTGAGATGTATCTATTTTAATGCAACGACTGTTGTGAACAAAGCAGATGAACTTAGAGTGTGGATTAATACTTGGAGCTATGATTGTAGCCATTACAGAGACTTGGATGGCTCAGGGGCAGGAATGGTTACTTCAAGTGCTGGGTTTTAGATGTTTCAGAAAGGACAAGAAGGGAGGCAAAAGAGGTGGGGGCGTGGCACTATTGATCAGAGATAGTGTCACAGTTGCAGAAAAGGAGTAAGTCATGGACGGATTGTCTACAGAGTCTCTGTGGGTGGAAGTTAGGAACAGAAAATGGTCAATAACTCTACTGGGTGTTTTTTATACCCAATAGTAACGGGGATATCGAGGAACAGATAGGGAGACAGATTCTGGAAAGTTGTAATAAATACAGGGTTGTCATGGGGTGGGAGAAGTTAATTTCCCAAATACCAATTGGCATGTTCCTAGAGCAAGGGGTTTAGATGGGGTGGAATTTGTTAGGTGTATTCCAGAAGGTTTCTTGACACAATATGTAGATAAGCCTACAAGAGGAGAGACTGTACTTGATCTGGTATTGGGAAATGAACCTGGTCAGGTGTCAGATCTCTCAGTGGGGGAGCATTTTGGAGATAATGATCACAATTTTACCTCTTTTACCATAGCATTGGAGAGGTATAGGAACAGACAAGTTAGGAAAGCACTTAATTGGAGTAAGAGGAATTATGAGGCTATCAGGCAGGAACTTGGAAGCATAAATTGGAAACAGATGTTCTCAGGGAAACATATGGAAGAAATGTGGCAAATGTTCAGGGGGTACTTGCGTGGAGTTCTGCATAGGTATGTTCCAATGAGACAGGGAAAGGATGGTAGGGTAGAGAAACCATGGTATACAAAGGCTGTTGTAAATCTAGTCAAGAAGAAAAGAAGACCTTATGAAAAGTTCAAAAAACTAGGTAATGATAGAGATCTAGAAGATTATAACCCTAACCCTGATGCAGGAAGGAGCTTAAGAAGGAAATTAGGAGAGCCAGAAGGGGTCGTGAGAGGGCCTTGATGGACAGGATTAACAAAAAACCCCAAGGCATTCTGCAAGTACAGTATGTGAAGAGCAAGAGGATAAGATGTGAAAGAATAGGACCAATCAAGTGTGACAGTGAAAAAGTGTGTATGGAACTGAAGGAGATAACAAGGTACTTAACAAATACTTTGCTTCAGTATTCACTACGGAAAAGGATCTTGGCAATTGTAGGGATGACTTACAACAAACTGAAAATCTTGGCCATGTAGATATTAAGAAAGAGGATGTGCTGGAGATTTTGGAAAGCATCAAGTTGGATAAGTCACCAGGACCGGAAGAGATGTACCCCAGGCTACTGTGGGAGGCAAGGGACAAGATTGTTGAGCTTCTGGCGATGATCTTTGCATCATCAATGGGGACAGGAGAGGTTCCAGAGGTTTGGAGGGTTGCGGATGTTGTTCCTTTATTCAAGAAAGGGAGTAGAGATAGCCCAGGAAATTATAGACCAGTGAGTCTTACTTCAGTGGTTGGCAAGTTGATTGAGAACATCCTGAGAGGCAGGATTTATGAACATTTGGAGAGGCATAATATGATTAGGAATAGTCAGCATGGCTTTGTGAAAGGCAGGTCGTGCTTTACGAGCCTGATTGAATTTTTTGAGGATGTGACTAAACACATTGATGAAGGTAGAGCAGTAGGTGCAGTGTATATGGATTTTAGCAAGGCATTTGATAAGGTACCCCATGCAAAGCTTAGTGAGAAAGTAAGGAGGTATGGGATTCAAGGGGACCTCGCTTTGTGGATACAGAACTGGCTTGCCCACAGAAGGCAAAGAGTGGTTGTAGATGGGTCATGTTCTGCATGGAGGCTGGTGACCAGTGGTGTGCCTCAGGGATCTGTTTTGGGACCCTTCTCTTCATGATTTTTATAAATGACCTGGCTGAGGAAGTGAAAGGATGGGTTAGTAAATTTGATGATGACACAAAGGTTGGGGTGTTGTGGAAAGTGTGGAGGGCTGTCAGAGGCTACAGTGGGACCTTCATAGGATGCAAAACTGGACTGAGAAGTGGCAGATGGAGTTCAACCCAGATAAGTGTGAGGTGGTTCATTTTGGTTAGTGAAATATGATGGCAGAATATAGTATTAATAGTAAGATTCTTGGCAATAGGGAGGATCAGAGGGATCTTGGGGTCCGAGTCCATTGGACACTCAAAGCTGCTAGGCAGGTTGACTCTGTGGTTAAGAAAGTATACGGATCATTGGCCTTCATTGATCATGGGATTGAGTTCAAGAGCTGAGAGGTAATGTTGCAGCTATATAGGACCCTGGTCAGACCCCACTTGGAGTACTGTGCTCAGTTTTGTTTGCCTCACTATAGGAAGGATGTGGAAGCCATAGAAAGGGTGTAGAAGAGATTTACAAAGATGTAGCCTGATTGGGGAGCATGCCTTAAGAGAATAGGTTGAGTGAATTTGGCCTTTTTTTCCTTGGAGCGACTGAGGATGAGAGGTGACCTGATAGAGGTGTACAAGATGATGAGAAGCATTGATCTTGTGGATAGTCAGAGGTGTTTTCCCAGGGCTGAAATGGCTAGCACGAGAGGGCACTGTTTTAAGGGGCTTGGAAGTATGTACGCAGGAAATGTCCCGGGTACGTTTCTCATGCAGGGTGTAGTGAGGGGCTGGAAAGGTTTGCTGGTGACAGCGGTGGAGGTGAATATAATAGGGACTTTTAAGAGACTCCTGGATAGGTACATGGAGCTCAGAAAAACAGAGGGCTCTGGGTAACCCTCGGTAATTTCTAAGGTAAGGACATGTTCGGCACAGCTTTGTGGGCTGAAGGGCCTGTATTGTGCTGTAGGTTTTTTATGTTTCTGTGTTTGTATATATGTTGCCACAGACAGTGGTAGAGGCCAAGTCTTTAGGTATATTTAAGACAGAGGATGATAAATTTGTGATTGGTCAGGGCATGAAGGGATACAAGGAGAAGGCTAGAGATTGGAGCTGAGAGGGAAATGGATCAGCCATGATGAAATGGTGATGCAGTCTTGACGGACCATGAGGCCTAATTCTGCTCCTTTGTCTTATGGTCTCTTATGGGGCCTTATGAGAGAAATGTACAGTATTTATTTTAAGAGTAGCAGATCTTTTGAAATTTCTACCCAAGATGAATGCTTAGCTGCTGGGTATTTTCAAAGTAAAGATTGAGATCTATGAGTTACTGAGGACCATAGATTATCGGGTGGCAGGATCAGGATACATCTCTACCAAAGGAGGTGTGAGGTGCTCCTTCCCTCTGCCAGTCCGTAGGTTGCTCTTGGACAAGGTGCAGCACCTGCTTGCTCCCCCCCCCCACCCCAATCAGGGTCACATGAAACCTTGGGAGCAGGTTGTAGAAGGTTGTATCAGCAATCGGTGTATATCACCAGTCCTGGTTATGTGACTACTGATGACAAGCAGACAATCTCTAAAAAGTATTGTTAAATGGGGGCAGGGGGGCACCTTCTTGAAAAGTCACTGTCAAGAAGAAGGCAATGTCAAATCACTTTTTTAGAAATATTTGCCAAGAGCAATCAGGGTCATGGGACCATGATTGCCTACGTTATAACACAACTCACAATGATGATGATGGGGTTATTGATTGCTATGGGACTAGTGCAGGGAAGTGGCAATGCGGTAAAAGATCAGTTAATCTGACAAATGGCAGTACAGTTAAGATGGGCTGAATGGCCTACCCTGGCTTCTAATAATTGTGTTCAATATAATTTGTGAGAAATAATTTGCTGTAAAAAAGCACAAATGAGCAATGATGCATCAGAATTAATAATACGAAATGACCTTGTGGTGATATCATGTGTAAGAACATGATTGGAGAGAGCTCTGAGCATGCACGGAAATGATAGAACGATTGGGAAGTGTGGTGCTGTAAGACACATGTGGTTGCTGCTGTTAAATATAAGTTCTATTCTTCCAGAATATGGTACTTTACTGGAAACCCATGCTACGTATGAATATAAAGAACATAACATGGTGTCAGAAGTCGGTCTGGAAGAAAAATACATTACCTAACATGGGAGAATCAAAGATAATCGAAAAGAGTTCAAACTGTTTAGATGTTTGCTAACAGTTTTACAAATGGAAGGGCTGCAACCTTCACCGACTCTTCAATTGTCTGGGAACGTAGCTGAGAACTGGAGAAAATTTAAGCAACGTTTTGAAATTTATTTATCGGTGGTTGGAGCGGATAAAAATCTGGAGTAAAGGAAAGCTGTGCTTCTACTCCATGTAATAGGTGATGATGCAATTGAGGTATATAACCATTTTACTTTTGAAAATAGAGATAATTTAATTCTAAAATCGATAATGGAAAAAATTTGAAGCATTTTGTATAATGAAGTGTAATGTGACATATGAGCAGTACAAATTTTTTACATGTACACAGAGAGCTGGTGAAACCACTGATCAATATGTAACTGAGTTGAGACACCTTAGTAAAACATGCGAGTTTGGAGAACTGACAGACTCTCATTAAAGACAGAATTGTTTGTGGCATTCTGGATAATGGTCTGAGAGAAAGACTGTTAGGATTACAAGACTTAGAATTGGAAAAGGCTTGGATGCACTGCAAAGCTTTGGAAATAGTGACATCACAGGCTGAAGAGCTTTTCATTGAGAACTGCAGCATAGATGCTGTGAGAAAGCGCGAACATATTAGAAAAAATAATAAAACAGTAAGAAAACTGACAGAGAGCACAACATCATCTGAGAGAAAAAAGCTAAGTGATCGCTGTGGATGGCAGCATCGGCCGAAACAGTGTCCAGTGTATGGGGAAATGTTCAATGACTGCGGTAAGAGTAATCATTTTTCATGCTGTTGCAGAAGTAGAAAGAAAATAAAATAAGTAAATGCAGTGCTTGAAAATGAACGTGAGGAGTTTTATATAGATATGCTTTGTGAAAATAAAATAAGAATGACTGGACTATTCCACTGCCAGTGAATCAGAAAAATATTCTGTTTAAACTGGATACTGGAGCACAAGTAAATGTTCTTGCAGAATCTGAGTTTAATGCATTCAAGCCAAGAACAAAGTTACATCAGACAAATATAAAAGTGACTGGGTATTCAGGTGCAGACATTCTAGTTAGAGGAACATGCATGGCAAAGGTATCACTCAAAAATATTGTGCACACACTTACATTTGTGGTGGTGCCAAGGAGTGTACAGTCAATTCTGGGTTTATCTGCCTGTGAGAGACTAAATTTGGTGAAAAGAGTCTTAGTCTTGGACAGTGACACAGATTCAGAATATAGTGACTTGATGAAAGAGTATGAGGACTTGTTCAAAGGGGTTGGTTGTCTTCCAGGACAGCACTTGATTAAAATTGTCAACACAGTGCCACCCATAGTACATCCATGTAGAAAAGTGCCTTTTCAGTCATCAACTGAAAACAGAGCTTGACAGAATGGAATGGCTAGAAGTCATAAAGAAAGCTCCCAGACCCATTCCTGTGTTACCAGCATCTGACAACGCATTGCCACCAAAACCAGGAGTTGCCATTTTGCCCTCTGAAAGTAACGCACGTCCATCAATGGGCCATGCATTCTATCACAATCTCACCTCAGTGGGAGGACAGAGGCCAAGCTTGCCAGTACAGTACAACACTGATCCGAAGCCAAAGAGAGACAAGAATCAGGATCCAATTGAAGAAGTGAAAGCACAAGTGAAGGAGTTGAGGAGTTTTATTGAAATGATGAAGGCTCAGCATAAAAAAGAGAGTATACAGTTAATGAATGAATTAGATAAAGAAAAGAAGATCCATATTACATTCACAAATGGCAGTGGAAGGAATTAAGAAATCTACAGTACCCGAAGAAGTACAACCCAGATCATATATGGTCCAAACCGAAGAAGGAGCAGTGTTAAGAAGAAATCGCAAAGACCTGAAGAAAGAGTTAACTTCAGAGCCAGCTTCAATTGATGCAGACCAGACAAAACAAGGAAATAACAACAAAACACAAGAACTGTGCGAACCACTTAGAAGGTCTACTTGTGTTTGTAAACCCCCAGAGAGACTGACAGAGACATGTTAAATTATGCATTTGCTCTGGTCGATGTTGCTAATTGTTTTTCTTTTTAAGGAAAGGAAGATGTGGTGATATCAGACGTAAGAACATGATTGGAAAGAGTTCCGAGCATGCACAGAAATGACAGAAAGATCTGGAAGCAAGTAAGACACATGTGCTTGTTGCTGTTACATAAAAGTTCTATTCTTCCAGAATATGGTTCTTTATTAGAAACCCATGGTATGCATGAATATAAAGGCATAACAAACCTGAAATCAAAAAGCTTTATTTTGGATACATTAGGCAATAGAAGAAAAGCAGCTTGGATGAATCAAAAACATGAAAATACCAAAAAAATAGCAGGAAAGTAAAGGTAATTTGACAAGAAATATACAAAAAATGGATAAATGCCTTATTAGTCAGTCCCTTATGATTCAGGATGATTGCTTCTACTCTGATTCTGTGGTTTCCACAGTAGCTAATGAGGTGAAAATGGGAATCAGACACTTATGCAGAAGCTGGCTGATAGGGAAGGTGTGTGGTTAATTTGTGTGGTGGTGTTTCCCTTCCTCCACTCTCTCAAGGCCTTTGTGTGCTGTTTGTGCATGGACCAATATTCTCAATATACCTTCTCCACATTCCAATAAGGAGGTTTTGAACACATAAGATTTCCATCTACCTTTGTGTGCTCCATTCATGACAGTGGTTGGAATTCCCTATTTTAAGAATCTGATATTAAGCATGCAAATAATAAGGTCTGCCCATTGCAATTAACAGAAGTACCTATGGCCTCAGTGCTGGGATAATGGCCTGGGGAGATGCTGCTTTGCTTATGGAGTTAAAAGGCCTCCAACTGAATAAAATTTAAAAGAAGGAAGGTGATGACTCTATTGAAACTGTAATTAAATGTTATTGAATATACCGTTCAGTTCTGGCCATGTTTCCAAAAGAATTTATATAGGGAAAGGAAGGGAGCACGACATTTGGCTATGTTTACTCCACAGAGGAGAGGACTATTTTCCCAATAATGATTGGGAAGAAAAGGTTGAGATTTTATCTGATGGAAGTCTACAAGATGATGGTTTGACTAGGCAGGGTTAAAATTATGGTGGAGATAAAAATTTTTAAATAATTCCAATTAATAATTATAAAATAGCTAAAAGGTATTCCAGACGAAAGGAAAAGTTATTTTGAAATTTGTATCCCCTAATTTTGTGAAGTGTCCCTTGCTAAGGGAGAGAGAGAGGCTGTGGCATGCCGAACTGTCGGGAAAACAATATTTTTGGTTGACTGAAGATAATAGTCTCTCTGTGGGTGTCATGGTCCAGTCGGTGAAATCCGCATTCTGGTTCATGGTCTGGTCCATGTTCCTTATTCCAGGTTTTCCGGGTTTCCCCAGTTTCTGTTGAGGCAGCTGATTCTTGTTTGGACTGGCTTCATAAATAGCTTCAGGATTCAGCCTCTGGCTGCTGGATTGTCCCTGTCCAAACCCCTTCCTTTCACCTTCCTCCTTGAGCCTCAAGCCTCGCCTGGAGCCTTGACTCCACTGCTGTCAAGTTCTACCACCGGAGCAAGAAAGGTACTGTCTTTCATTGTTTTGAACTGTCTTTGTGTCCTCGCCTTTGCTAGGTAGGTCCGGCCGTCTGCTGCTACCTTGTATTGAGAACCATATCATTGTATTCTGCATGCTGTGTAATGAGTCCCGGCCCCATGTCCTGTACCCAAGGAGGGGCCCCAACTCTGTGCCCTGTGTAGTGAGTCCCGGCCCTATGTCCTGTTTCCAAGGAGGGGTCACGGCTCCGTGTTCCATGTTCCTGTCTCACCCTTGACCAAGGCTCTGCATTCCTGTCTCTTCCTCAACCAAGTCAAGGCTTCAGGGTCTCGACCAGTCCTAGCCACATCCAAGAACCTTGTCCTGTCCAAGCCACAGCTTTGTGTTCTTGTCTTGTCCATGTGCCTCGCCCAGCCCAGGAGTACCTTGCCCAGCCTATTGCTGGGATTCCCTCGTCCTGGGCTAGGGGTCCCTTGTCTTGTCCAGGAGACTCACGTCCAGTCCTGTTGCCTCTCCTCATCTTGAAACCACATTTTCTCTTCACCTAATTCTGGAGTCCAAGCCCGAGTCAAGACCCAGGTTCTGGGTCCTTGTCCAGTCTCTGGCTCGGATTCCAAGCCCAGACTCCCATTTCCCAGTTCCATGTCCTGGTTCCGCTATCCTAGTTAAGTCCTAGCCCAGGCCCAGAATCCTTGTCTCGTCCAGTGGCAGTGTCATTTCCAGTGTCCTTTCTTCCCCACTTTCCTTGCTATCCTGATTCACCAAGTCCTCTCCCTAGTACTTCAGTGTCTGTGCCTTGCATTTAGGTCCGTTCCCAACGCCCACCTTATGACAGTGGGTGCTTTGTCATTATTTGGTGGGTGGTGGGCACTAAGGCCTCCTACTGAAATGGGGGGGGGGGGAGGTTGAATGTTTTGTTGCTGCTTGTGTGGGGAATGAAGGAGAAGGTGCTTTGAGGTTCTAATGTTTTTCTGTCTTTCATTCTTTTGGGGTTCTTGGATGTCTGTGAAGAATTAGGATTTCAGGTTGTATCCTGCCTACATTCTTTGTTAATAAATGGAACCATCTGATAACATTTGATAAAGGAGTTTGCTTATAATAGTGGCATGTTTAATGAGCAGCAGGTAGAGTTTTAACCATTGTAGGAATATAATCATTATTCTTAGGTTTGCTAAGCCAGAAAAGATCTTCAAAGTAATTCATTCTTGAACTATTATCATTATGTACTGTAGTAGTTAAACTTGCTAACCAATAAGAACTTTAAGTAAATTGCCTGCAGTCTTCAAAGGATTTAACCTTTGAAAAAAAATCTGTTGCTCAGTTTTTATTGCAATTCTGCACATACCAAATTAATAATAAAGGCAAAACATATTAAATGTAAACATGAATTGTCACTTTCCAAAACCCTTTCAGAATGACTTAGGTGAAATGTGACTGTTAACAAACAATTTTGTTAATTGGAAGTATGGGAAATTATAATTGTATTACACTAAAATTTTCTTGGTTTTCTGATTCTGAATTGTTTTAATGGTAAATCAAAATTATCAGTAGTTTAGTCGATGAATATGAATGTTTTTCACCTTTTCTCAAAATAGTAATTTTCAAGTAGCTGTTAATTGTTTGCCGTCCTGAAATCTATAAAACAAATTTTGCATCATATAAGACAGCAATGATAAACATGATTCTATATTCTGATACTGATAATAAAAGACAGCTTTCAATTTGTAGCTAATGCAAGCAGAAACTCTTTCAGAAAAAAATACAGTTTTGCCTTTTATGGAATGAAAGGTTTGAAAAATCACATCATTATTACAGATATATGTAAAAGGAGAGAAAGAATTATCCATAAAATCATTTGGAGAAGACATCATACGGTAAGTGTCTGTGTGATGATTTGAAAAGCAAAATTAAGGTACGTGTTTCACATTATTTATGGGTATTTGCACAGAGAAATGCTTCAACTGATTTATTATAGATATAAGCTTCAGACCTGCCTGATTTATTTACCAAGGATTATATAACACTGTAATTTATCTATATTTTGTGGAACTAAGTATTACAAAATTAATAAGTGAAAATGGGTGCCAGGGTGGAGATGCATCTCTACCAAAGGAAACATAAGGCACTCCTTCCCTCTGCTAGCCTGCAGGTCACGATGGGAGCAGGTTGTGGAAGCTCATATGAGCAACTGGTGCGTATCACAAGTCCTGGCTACGTGATCGCTGATGCTCGACAGACAATCTTTGAAGAGTATTGATAATGGCTGGGGTCACCCAGCTTGACTAAAAATAGGCAATGGCAAACCACTTTTGTAGAACAATATGCAAAGAACAGTCATGGTCATGGAAAGATCATGATTTCCCTTGTCGTACTACATGGTACATAATGAATGACCAAATAAGTGAAAATTAGGGAGAACTCCAACATGGAAGCAGTAATCAGTTCCAATTGTACTCTTGCTAGATATAGAATATACACTTCGTGCCCGTGTACCCCCTATATCCAATAAAGTGGTCACTGTGTGTATGTTTGTGGTCTTTTGGTGTTGTAGTCCATTTACTTCAAAGTTCAACATGTTGTACATTCAGGAATGCTCTTCTGTACACCAGTCTTGTAATGCCTGGTTATTTGAGTTACTATAAACTTCTTATCAGTTTGAACCAGTTTGTCCATTCTCCTCTGACCTCGCACATTAACAAGGCATTTTCAACCACAGAACTGTCACTCACTGGATTTTTGTTTTTGTTTTTATCCCATTCTTTGTAAACTCTACAGACTGTTGTGTGTGGAAATCCCAGGAGATCAGTACTATCTAAGATACTCAAACCACCCCATTTGTCACCAATAATCATTCCACGGTCAAAGCCACTTAGGTCACACTTCTTCCCCATTCTGATGTTTGGTTTGAACAATAACTGAATCTCTCGACCATGTCTGCATACTTTTATGCATTGAGTTGCTGCCACATGTTTGACTGATTAGATATTTGCATTAATGAGCAGGTGTACATATATTCCTAATAACGTGGCCACTGAGTGTATACTATAGTTTTAATGCAGGTAAAATGAAATTCATGAATTAATCTGAAAGCAGAAGCTTAGAGATGATGTAAGTCTAAACTGAAAGCAAAAAATATTGAAGATATGCAGCAGGTTTAGCAGCATATATCGAGAGAGAAACAAAATTAACATTTCAGGTTGATGGTCTGGACAACTGAAGTAACAAGCATTGTTCAAGTAGCAAAGAAAGGGAAAGGTCTGGAAAGACAGTCTGTGATTGGGAGGATGCTAAGAGTATCCAAGCAGTCTGTATTTTCTTCAATTAAGGTGAGACAAACTCATAAATTTAAACAAGTGCAAATGCAAATGCCTCATTTCAAAAGATTGCTGGAGTTTTGGCAGGAAAGAAAAAAAACAAAAAAAGCAGGTGTTTCATTATAAATTACCACATATGCTGGGTCCAACACAAAATGTTCCTTGGTATGGGAAGTCTAAAGGAAGATAGCAATGGTGGATATGTTCCACTACTTTGAAAAGCAATTGTTACTTTTTCACCTGGTGGGGAACCATGTCATATATGTAATGTAATATGATTATAATGGAAGCTAGAATTGAAAACCTAACCATTTTTATTGCAGAGGAAAAGACTGCAATAGATTATGCTGATTAGCATCTCAGTTTATATTTGAGTCCCCGTATGAAATCTTTAGCAATGGTTTGGCATGGCAAGCTCCTAATTTCCCCTGCAATGCAGATAAGAAAATGCTGCACTGCCACCTGGGCTATCTATTAGCTGAGTTTTGTACAATTATGTTCATTAAGTCCCAAGGATCTTCATTATCATCTACAGTTAGAGATGAAATCTGATTTGGCAATATATAATATCACCAGTTGCTTATCCCATTAACAGTGCATTCTCAGAATGGAGATTTGCATTCTAGTTATGACATCTGGATAAGCAGACCTACAGATGCCTAATAATATGTTAATTTTATACTCGGCTCAATTAGTACAATTTTAATTTCAACATATAACATTTCATTTAGATAATTATAATTGAAAACATATGAAGTCCGGGTTTTGACCAAATGAGAAGAAATACATAAACAGATTTATTTATTTGCACTCTGTTCCTTCCCTGGACAGATAATCACTGCTTATTGTACACAAATCCTAGTTTTATTGGTGCCTGGGAAATGTACCAACTCATTTTGGACGAATCATCAAAAATGTTAGTTTTTAATTGCTGTATAATTTCAATTTTTCTAAAATAGGTTACCGAGGCCTTGGTAAAATAAATTGCAGACATATCATCCCTTTTTAGGGTAGCTGGCTGTGAAAAATTGTTATAATTTTCCCCCCAACAAATTACTGCCCTAATTGTTGGTCGTCAACTATGGTCTCTTAATGGGTAATAATTCAAGTGCCAGGCAGTGCAGCAATCTACCTAAATGACAATGGTAAAACTACAAAATTACTGACAGATTTCTAACCGTCAATAGATTCTAGCACCGAAACTTGTCCCACCACAACAATGCCTATACTCTGAAATGTCCAGTAAACATCACTAGTTAAATTTTAAGTTAGCCAAAAAGAAGACTAGCCAATATATGTTTAATTCCTTGTCCCATACACAATACCGAGTATGAGACTCAACCTACCGTCTTGGGCATAAATAGTGAACCCATTTCTATCCAAGGACTCTGAACCACTATGCTCATTGTAAGAGAGTACAATCAGTATAAATGGTCAGCATGAACTTGTGGGCTAAAGGCCATGTTTATACATTGCATCTCTTTTTAGTTCATTGTTGCACACCAAATCAGGAAGAACAGATCATAGAAAGTTGTGTTTGATGTTGAAGTGCACCTCCTTAAGAGGAATATTCTGTGATGTGAATTGAATTGAATTGAATTTATTACTTACATCCCTCGTATACATGAGGAGTAAAACTCTTTACGTTACGTCTCCTTCTAAATGTGCATTGTGCAATTTATAGTACTTATAATAAATAGTATGTACAACAGGAGAGTCAATATAACATGGAAATACAGTTGTGTCAGCATGAATTAAGCAGTCTCATGGCCTGGTGGAAGAAGCTGTCCCAGAGCCTGTTGGTCCTGGCTTTTATGCTGCGGTAGCGTTTCCAGGATGGTAGCAACTCGAACGTTTTGTGGTTGGGGTGACTTGGGACCCCAATGATCCTTTATACAGACCAGTCTCTGTAAGTGTCCTGAATAGTGGGAAAGTTCACATCTACAGATGCACTGGGCTGTCCGCACCACTCTCTGCAGAGTCCGGTGATAGAGGGAAGTACAGTTCCCATACCAGGCAGTGATGCAGCCAGTCAGGATGCTCTCAATTCTGTGCCTGTAGAAATTTCTTAGGATTTGGGGGCCCACACCAACCTTCTTCAACAGTCTGAGGTGAAAGAGGCTCTGTTTTGCCTTTTTCACCACACAGCCAGCATGTACAGATCCCAGGTGATATTTATGCGGAAGAACTTAAAGCTGTTTACCCTCTCGACCCCAGATCCATTGAAGTCAATAGTGGCTTGCCTGTCTCCATTCCTCCTGTAGCTTTACAGCTACAAGTAAAGCTAACTTATTTGCTTCAAAATTCAACAAGTGTTTCTGCCTGTCAATTTGATTTTCTTCCTTATCTCACTTTGACCCTTCTGCTCTCAGCTTCAGACATTATTGAGCTGCTCATATATAAACCTGAGGATATTCACCCCATTCTTCATTTGCCTTTTAGAAACCACACCATTTTTATCAATTTTGGAATCCATTCTGCTATTCCATCTTCCTCTTCTGAATTCAATCTTTGTCTCTTTACCTCTATTATCATTATCATCATCATCCACTTACCTGTTTTCTCTTTAGCAACTTCCATCCATGATGTAAGCTTTGAACAAATGCTGGACTAGATTGTGCTAGGTCTGGCTAACACTTCACATTTACCTCTTGCAGGCTGCCCATAAAGAACCCATAAGTTTCAATTAAACACTAATTTAAAAACAGATGGAAATATGTCCATGTATATTTGTGTAGTTAGACTTAAATGAAATTTAAAGTCCCTGTACAAAACTGCCCTTGATGCACCACATTCCCTTTCACTAACAGATGTGAGTGCTTCACATATCTCAAGAGCCTTCTCTTAGCAAAGGGAAACATTGACGACAAAGTGTTGGTCAATGGGTGTTTGAAGACAAATCAGAATCAGGTTTAATATCACTGACCTATAGAACAGTACAGTACAGTACAAATCTTTTGGCCCATGATGTTGTGCCAATCCTTTAATCTACTCCTAGATCAATCTAATCCTTTAATCCCACATAGACCTCCATTTTTCTTTTATTCATGTGCCTGGCCTAAGAGTCTCTTAAATGTTCCTAATGCATCTGCCTCCAATGTCACCCCAGCATGGTGCTCCATGAACCTACCACTCTCTGTTTAAAATACCTGGCTCTGTAATCCCCACTATGGTTTTCTCTCAACACCTTTAAGTCATGTCCCTTTGTATTAGCCATTTTTGCCCTGGGAAAAAGTCTCTGGCTGTCCACTCTATCTATGCCTCTTATCATCTTCTACGCCTCTATCAAATCACCTCTCATCTGCCTTCTCTCCAAGGAAAAATAAATTAACTTGCTCAATCTATCCTCATTGGACATGCTTTCTAATCCAGGCAGCATACTGGTAAATTTCATCTGCACCTTCCCTAAAACTTTAACATCCTTCCTATAATGAGGCGACCGGAACTGAATACAATACTCCAAGTCCGGTCTAAATGGAGTTTTATAGAGCTGCAACATTACCCGAAATCTCTTGAATTCAGTTCCCCAACACAACCACCCTACCAACCTGCACTGCAACTTCGAGGGATCTATGGATGTGAACCCCAAGATCCCTCTGTTACTCCGCACTGTTAAGAATCCTGCATTAACCCTATATTTGTGTCAAGTTTGAGGTGAATCACCTCACACTTTTCTAGATTATCTCCATCTACCACTTCTGAAACCAACTCTGCTTGTTGTCACTGTCCTGTTGTACCTTCAAACACACTCTTCATTGTTGACGACACCACATTATACAAAGAATGTGAAAGCCTTGGAGATGGTGCAGAGATTTCTCAGGATGCTGATTGGATTCAGAGTTGATTTTCCACAACAGGCAGAGGTTGGTAGTAGATGGATTGTATTTGGCCTGGAGGTCCATGAACATGACCACAATTTTTTCAATGTCTGAACAATTCTAAGTGACTCTAGCTCTTTGTGAGCTCACAGCATATAAGACGTTTATATGCTGTGCCTTATATAAGTGCATTTAGCAGACTGCAGGTTTGTTAAATATTTGTTAACAGCTGCTGCACTCTTACACTATAGGTCTCTTAAATAAGACCATATGATACAGGAGCAGAATTAGGCCATTTGGCCCATTGAACCTGCTCCATCATTTCATCATGGCTGATGCAATTTTCCTCTCAGTCCCAATCTCCTGCCTTCTCCCCATATCCCTTCATGCCCTGGCCAGTCAAGAATCTATCAACTTCTGCCTTAAGTATACATAAAGACTTGGCCGCTACAGCTACCTGTGGCAAATAATTCCACAGATTCAGTACTCTCTGGATGAAATTCTTCCTCAGCTACTTTCTAAAAGGATGCCTCTCTATTCTGAGGCTGTGTCCTCTGGTCATAGACTCTCTCACCTTAGGAAACATCCTCTCAACATCCAGTCTATCAAGACCTTTCAATAGGTCAATATTCAATAGGTCTCAATGAGGACACCCATCATTCTTCTGAATTCTAATGAATACAGGCCCAGGGCTATTAAACACTCTTCATATGACAAGCCATTCAGTCCTGGAACCCTTTTCGTCTCCTTTGAACCCTCACAAGTTTCAGCACATCCTTTATAAGATAAGGAGCCAAAACCTGCAAACAAAACTCCAAGTGAGGCCTCACCAATGCTTTATAAAGTTTCAACATTACATCCTTGCTTTTATATTCAAATTCTCTTGAAATGAATGCTAAAATCGCATTTGCCTTCCTCACCACAGACTCAACCTGCAAATTTATCTTTAGGGAATCCTGCACAAGGGCTCACAAGTCCCTTTGCATCTCAGGTTTTTTGTACTTTTTCTCCATTTAGAAAATAGTCAACCCTTTCATTTCTTCATGGCCATATACTTCCCAAGACTATATTCCATCTGCCATTTATTTGCCTATCCTCCTTCTCTGTCTAAATCCTTCTATAGCATCTCCATTTCCTCAAAGCTACCTGTCCCCCCACCTGTCTGTATATTGTCTACAAACTTTACAACAAAACCATCAATTCTATCATCTAAATCATTGACATGAGAGTCGGTCCCAACACAGACCTCTGTGGTACACCACCAGTCACTGGCAGCCAGTCTGAAAAGGCTCCCTTTATTCCCACTGCTGTGTCTGTGCTAGAATCTTTCCTGTAATATCATGGACTCATAGCTTGCTAAGCAGCCTCATGTGTGGCACCTTGTCAAAGGCCTTCAGAAAATCCAAGTTCACAACATCAATCGGTTCTCCTTTGCTAGCCTGCTTGTTATTTCTTCAAAAATTGCAGAAGAATTTTCAGGCAAGTTTTTCCCTTGAGGAAACCATGCTGACGACAGCTTATTTTATCATGTGTCTCTAAGAACCCTGAGACCTCATCCTTAATAATCAACTCCAACATCTTCCCATTCAGTGAAGTCAGCCTTACTTCTGCCTCTCTCCCTTCTGGAAGAGTGGAGTGACATTTGCAATTTTCCAGTCTTCCAGAACCATTCCAGAATTTAGTGATTCTTGAAAGATCATTACTAATGGCTCCACAATCTCTTCAGCCAAATCTTTCAGAACTCTGAGGTGTATACCATCTGTCCAGCTGACTTATCTACCTTCAGAACTTTCAGTTTCTCAATAACCTCCCCTCTAGTTACTGAATACACTAAATTGCTTCCAGAAGTTCCAGACATTGCTGCTCTGATGTCATCCCTGCCAGAGATCTTTTCCAATCTATTCTGGCCAACTCCTCTCTCATGCCTCTGTACTTCCCTTTATTCCACCATAATACTGATACATTTGACTTTAGCTTAGCCTTCTCAAATTTCAGGGTGAATTCGATCATATTATGATCACTTTCCCCCAAGGGTTCTTTTACCTTAGGCTCTCTAATCAATCCTGGTTCGTTGCACAACACCCGATCCAGAATAACTGATCCTCTAGCGTGCTTAACCCCAAGCTGCTCTAAAAAGCCATCTCATTGGCACTCTAGAAATTCCCCCTCCTGTAAGACAGAACCAACCTGATGTTTCCAATCTACCTGCATAGTGAAATCCCCAATGACTGTTGTAAGATTAACCTTTTGGCATGCATTTTCTATCTCCCGTTGTAATTTGTAGGCCACATCATTACTACTGTTTGGGGCTCTGTATACACCTTCCATCAGGGTATTTTTACCCTTGTAGTTCCTTGGCACAATGATTTGACACCTTTCAAGTCAATGTCAACTTTTTCTAATGATTTGATTTCATTTTTTGCCAACAGAGCAATGCTGCCCACTTTGCCTTCCTGCCTGTCCTTTCAGCACACGTTAATCTTTGGACATTAAGTTCACAGTTATCATCTTTCAGCATGATTCAGTGGTGCTTACAATGTTACACCTGCCAATCTGCAACGGTGCTGCAAGTTTATCTACCTTATTCCGTATACTGCGTGCATTCAGATGCAGCACCTTCAGCCGTGTATTAACCCTTTCTGATCTTGTCCCTTTTATGTTGAAGCTCATATTGTTGACTGCAGTGTTGCCCTAGTAACAGCTTTTGCTCACTACACATTGCCTCTGTTGGTAAACCAGCTACCTCATCTTCAGCACTATTATCCACCTTTCCCATGATACTTTGTGCGCTGAAATA
Source organism: Hypanus sabinus (assembly GCF_030144855.1). Taxonomy (NCBI): domain Eukaryota; kingdom Metazoa; phylum Chordata; class Chondrichthyes; order Myliobatiformes; family Dasyatidae; genus Hypanus; species Hypanus sabinus. The sequence continues at coordinate 136,956,141 of NC_082714.1, forward strand.
TACGCAGCTCAGGACACTAGTTGCACCATGCTTAATGTTTTGTTTCCTAACTTTGTCTGAAGTCTTACTTACAACTGTCTCCACAACGTCTCCACTAACTGTTCTTCCACTCTTGTTCCCATCCCCCTGCAACTCTAGTTTAAACCCCACCACACAGTATTAACAAACCTTCCTGCTAGTTCCGGTGCAGACAGTCCCTCTGTATGGGTCACGTCTTCCCTGGAAGACAGCCCAATGATCCAAAACTTTTATTCCCACCCTCCTACACCAATTCCTTAGCCACATATTAAACTGTAGAATCTTCCTAGTTCTAGGCCCACTAGCACATGGCACGGGTAGCAATTCTGAGATCACAACTCTGGAGGTCCTGCCCTTTAACTTAGCACCTAACTCCCTGAACTCTCTATGCAGAGACCCATCACTCATCCTACCCATATCATTGGTACCTACGTGGACCATGACTTCTGGCTGTTCACCCTCCCACTTAAGAATGCTAAGGACTCGATCTGAGATATCCTTGACCCAGGCACCTGGGAAGCAACATACCATCCGGGAATCTCATTCTTGCACACAGAACCTCCTGCCTATTCTGCTCATTAATAAATGCCCTAACTCCCCAATGTGCTTCTTCTGCCACCTTCCTCTCTGAGTCACAGAAGCAGAAGCAGACTCAGTGGCAGAGATCAGACCACTGTGATTTTTGTCTGTTAGGTCATCCACCTTCAACAGTGTCCAAAGTGATGTACCCGTTATTCAGTAGGATGGCCAAAGGGACACTGCACTGGCTTCTCAAGTCAAGTCAAAGTCACTTTTATTGTCATTTCGACCATAACTGCTGATACAGTACATAGTAAAAATGAGACTACATTTTTCAGGACCATGGTGTTACATGACGTAGTACAAAAACTAGACTGAACTATGTATAAAACAACACAGATGAAAAAAAAAAAGACCCACAACAACTACACTAGACTACAGACCTACCCAGGACTGCATAAAGGGCTCAAAACAGTGCAGGCATTACAATAAATAATAAACAGGACAATAGGGCAGTAAGATGTCAGTCCAGGCTCTGAGTATTGAGGAGTCTGATAGCTTGGGGGAAGAAACTATTACATAGTCTGCTCATGAGAGCCTCAATGCTTTGGAGCCTTTTCTCAGATGGCAGGAGGGAGAAAAGATTGTATGAGGGGTGCGTGGGGTCCTTCATAATGCTGTTTGCTTTGCGGATGCAGCATGTAGTGTAAATGTCCGTGATGGCGGGAAGAGAAACCCCGATGGTCTCAGCTGACCTCACTATCCACTGCAGGGTCTTGCGATCTGAGATGGTGCAATTTCCAAGCCAGACAGTGATGCAGCTGCTCAGGATGCTCTCAATACAACCCCTGTAGAATGTGATGAGGATGGGGGGTGGGAGATGGACTTTCCTCAGCCTTCGCAGAAAGTAGAGATGCTTCTGGGCTTTCTTTGCTATGGAGCTGGTGTTGAGGGACCAGGTGAGATTCTCCGCCAGGTGAACACAAAGAAATTTGGTGCTCTTAACAATCTCTACCGAGGAGCCATCGATGTTCAGCAGGGAGTGGTCACTCCGTGCCCTCCTGAAGTCAACAATAATCTCTTTTGTTCACATTCAGAGACAGGTTGTTGGCTCTGCACCAGTCCATTAGCCACTGCACATCATTTCTGTAAGCTGACTCATCGTTCTTGCTGATGAGACCCACCACGGTCATGTCATCGGCGAACTTGATGATGTGGTTCGAGCTGTGTGTTGCAGCACAGTTGTGGGTCAGCAGAGTGAACAGCAGTGGACTGAGCACACAGCCCTGGGGGGCCCCCATGCTCAGTGTAATGGTGTTGGAGATGCTGCTCCCGATCCGGACTGACTGAGGTCTCTCAGTCAGGAAGTCTAGGATCCAGTTGCAGAGGGAGGTGTTCAGGCCCAGAAGGCTCAGCTTTCCAATCAGTTTCTGAGGGATGATTGTGTTGAATGCTGAACTGAAGTCTATGAACAGCATCCGAATGTATGTGTCTTTTTTGTCCAGGTGGGTTAGGGCCAGGTGGAGGGTGATGGCAATGGTGTCATCTGTTGAGCGGTTGAGACGGTATGTAAACTGCAGGGGGTCCAGTGAAGGGGGCAGCAGGGTCTTGATGTGCCCCTTCCTCCTTCCTGGCTGTCATCCAGTCTCCTGTGTCCTGCACCTTGGGTGTGACTACCTCTCTATATGTCCTATTGTGTTGCCCTTAAGGCATTTGTTTAGTTTATTATATTTTCACTTTAGTAATTCATTTGTAATCGTTTTCTAGTTAAAGTTAAGGTTGTTGAAAGTAAATTCATTGTCTGTGATATATCGCGGCATGCGATGACGTCACACCTGGTTTCGCTGCGTCCTGTGGGAAAATACCAGTTTGGAGAAACAGGAGGGAGGGGCTTGTGTGTGCAGGATCAGTGCGAGAAAAGTTTCTTTCTACACACTAGAAACATCATAGAAGGAACGCCGTAAGTTCATAAGATAATCGATATGTTGAAGTAAAAATGTTAATGTTGATTCTGTTAAAAGTAATGACGGTTGATAAAGTTTATGTTCTTTGTTATATTTAAAGAGTTGTGGATAGTTTGTGTTGAAGTGTACTTAAAGCAGTTGATAGCGTAGGCAGATTCTGACTGTATGTTGTACTTTAATGTAATATAGTTTGTTGTAGTTTTATTTTTGCAAGTATTTATGATGTAAATGTGATGCCAAGAAGGAAGCAAATACTGTATATATTTTGTATTGTTTTATCAATAGTTTTCACCATACGTTAATGTGGAAGAGTGAACAGTAAATGGTTAATCTTACTGGGATCGTGCCTCATTGACTCCGGTTTATACTTGGTGTTTAGTTCAGAGTTTTTACACCTGTGCGAGAACACTACAGTGAAAAGGCGGCATTACCAGGTGTTTCAAGTGCTACGATAGCATTGCGATCCAACGTCAAGTCATTGCCATCCAGCACCAGGAGCAGTAGGGCATCAACAAATAAGACTGCCCACGCAAGAGCTAAAGCAGAAACTGCTAAGGTGCGAGCGTCATATGCTGAACAGGAAGCAAAATTGAAAATGAAAAAGGCTGCCAGAGAAGCTGAAAACCAGTTGGAAAAGGTAAGGATAGAAACAGAGTTAGAAGTGCTGATGCTACATCGAGAAGCTGAAGCTGCCAGGGTGGAAGCAGAGATATTATAAAATGCTGAAGAAATGCATGTTCTGGAAGAAGTAAAATCTACTTCAGAAAGGACCAGATTGGAACGCACTAGCGACTACATCTGATCTCAAATGGACTTGAAGAGTCGTTCTTCCTCTCCATATTTATATGCCAACATCCCATTTCACGAGGAGTCAAAGAGAAGTCCAATTGCATCACATCCATCTGAGGAAGACAATTTACCCTTGCAACTTTGCGACAAATTCAAGGATGAAAGGGCTGTTGACAAATACTTCTCAACACCAAACTTACCAGATTTGGTGAGAGGCGAGGCAAAGGCTGAATTCAGAACAGCAAATAACATAACAAATGTACACCCTCAGTCATATACCCGCCAACATATTCCCCCAGCCAGCATGCCACTTGCAGTTGAACCCATAGCACAGTATTTATCACGACACGATCTCGTCACCTCTGGACTATACCAGATTGACGATAAGTCTGAAAATTACCGTGCATGGTACTCCTCATTCACCAACGCTATCCATGGAGTCCAGCTCGGAGCAACCCAAGAGTTGGATCTTATGGCGAAATGGCTGGGAAAAGAATCATGCGAACAAGTGAGACGCATACGTTCAGTGTACATCAACAACCCCAAGTTAGCCTTCCGCAAAGCATGGGAGAGACTTCGGGAGTGCTATGCAGCCCCTGAAATGATTGAAATGGCACTATTTCGACATCTGGAAAATTTTCCTAAGGTGTCAGCCAAAGACCACACTAAGCTAAGAGAGCTCGGAGATCTACTCATGGAGATTGAAAGCGCTAAAGAAGATGGCTATTTAACTCACCTGTCATATTTAGATCATACGGAATTAGACCAATCGTGGACAAACTTCCATTTTGGCTGCAGGAAAGGTGGGTGTCTGTTGGCTCAGAGTTCAAGGAAAAGAACAATGGTCAATTTCCTCCCTTTGAGTATTTCACTAGGTTTGTGTGCAAGGAGGTGAAGAAGCGAAACGACCCTAGCTTCATGAGTCAAGGTAGCAGTACAATTCACACCAAGCCAGTAAATCCACTTTGAATAATTTTAACATCAATAAACCTGTCTCAGTGCATAAAACTGAAGTCTCTACAACTAACAATGACCCTAGCAAAAATTGTCCATTGCATAACAAACCCCACCCCCTCAAAAAATGCAGAACGTTTAGGAAAAAACCCTTTGAAGAAAGGATGGCCCTTCTCAAGGAGAAAAAAATATGTTTTAAATGCTGTTCCTCTACCTCTCACCTCACTAGAGAGTGTACGATCTCCGTGAAGTGCCCGGAATGTAATAGCAGTAATCACGATGGGGCCATGGACTCTGGCCCGTTACCACAAACTGACAAAGCTCCTTCACCCTCACAAGAGGACGGCGGGGAGGGAGAGGATCGCCAGAAGACAACTGTTGTTAGCTCGAGCTGCACAGAAGTTTGCAGTCAAGGTCAGTCAAGCCGTTCTTGTTCAAAGATCTGCCCCACTAAGGTGTACCCCAAGGGAGCCAAAGACAAGGCCATCAAAGATGTAATTTTGGACGATCAGAGCAATCGCTCACTAGTCAGACCAGAGTTCTTCGACTTGTTCAACGTAGAGAGTAATCAGTTCCCATACTAACTTAGAACTTGCTCAGGCAGCGTGGAAACATATGGGAGGAAGGCAGAAAGCTTCCAGCTCGAATCCCTGGATAGTAAAGTTTTCATCTGTCTCCCTCCACTCTTAGAGTGCAATGAAATTTTGAATAACCACACTGAGATCTTGACACCAAGTGCTGTGCGACACCATCCGCATCTCCACCACATCACCAAGCACATCCCAGAACTGGACCCAAAAGCAGAAGTACTCCTGCTATTAGGAAGAGACGTTCTCCAGGTGCACAAGGTCAGGCAGCAGGTCAATGGACCACACGACGCCCCCTTTGCCCAATGCCTGGATCTGGGCTGGGTGGTGATAGGAGAGGTGTGCCTTGGCAATGTACACAAACCCACAGTTAACACACTCAAGACCAATGTGCTAGAGAGTGGCCGCCATTCAATTTTTCAATCCTGCACAAACTTCATGTGTATCAAGGAAGCACAACAGGGCTTTAACAAGTGTACTAAAGTAACTGACAAGACACTGGGAAGGTCAGTCTTCACTCAAACTGAGCATGATAATAAACTTGCTCCATCAGCACAAGACGCCATCTTCTTAAAAATATTGACACCAAGGTCTTCAGAGATGAAGCAAATAACTGGGTCGCCCCACTACCTTTCAGAGAACCACACCAGTGCTTGCAAAACAACAAAGAGCAGGCAGTCAAGCAGTTCACGTCTTTGCAAAAAACCCTGAAAAGGAAACCTGAGATGCAGCAACAATACGTAGCATTCATGGAGAAGATCTTCGTTAATGGACATGCTGAAGTAGCACCACCACTGAGAGAAGGTGAGGAGTGCTGGTACCTCCCAACGTTTGGGGTTTACCACCCACAAAAGCCGAATCAGATCAAGGTGGTCTTTGACTTCAGTGCTCAGTGCGTTAGTATCTCCCTTAATGATGTGCTCCTCACAGGCCCCGACCTCAACAATACCCTTCTTGGGCTCCTGCTGCGCTTCTGGAAGGAGAAGGTCGCAATCTTAGTGGACATCCAGCAGATGTTCCATTTCTTCTTAGTACAGGAAGACCATCGCAATTTTCTGCGTTTCTTATGGCACAAGAACAATGACATTAACAAGGAAGTCATTGAGTACCGAATGAATGTCCATGTTTTCGGCAATAGTCCATCACCTGCCGTGGCCATCTATGGGCTGCGAAGAGCCATCAGAGGGCGCACAGGACCATGTAGAAAGGCACTTCTATGTCGATGACGGCTTGATATCACTACAGAAAGAAGACGAAGCAATCGATCTGCTCCGATGTGCACAAGCCTCACTCAGTGAGTCAAACCTCTGCTTGCATAAGTTCACATCAAACTGCCAGGCAGTAATGGAGGCCTTTCCACATGATGACTGTGCTCCGGCAATCAAAGACCTAGATCTAGATGGAGAAACCATACCCACACAAAGGAGTTTGGGCCTCCTTTGGGAGATTACAACTGACACTTTCACGTTCTCTGTGCCAACCATGATCAAGCCATTTACCCGCCGTGGAGTTCTCTCCACTGTCAACAGTGTTTTTGATCCCTTGGGTCTACTGGCACCAGTTACGATCCAAGGAAGAGTCCTTCTCAGAGAACTTACCTCTGAGCTCTCCGACTGGGATACTCCCCTACCAGAAGACAAGCTAAACAGATGGGAGGCTTGGAGAGATTCACTTCAAGATCTAAAACAGCTTCATATCCCATGTAGGTGCACTGCGGACGAATTGGCCCAGGCAAAGGATGTCATCCTTAAAGCAACTCAAAGAGCAGCCTTTGCAAGGGAGTTTTTGTCCCTCCATGTTAATAAACCAATACCATAGGACAGCCCTTTGAGGAAACTCAACCCGATCCTGAAGAACAATCTTATTTGCATTGGAGACTGGTTAATACACTCTCGCCTTTCAGCTGCAGAAAAGAGCCCAGTAATCCTGCCCAAAGACAGCCATGTGTCCTTACTGCTTACTCGCCAACACCATGAACAGGTAAAGCATCAGGGCCGTCACCTGATGGAAGGAGCAATCAGGGCAGCAGGACTGTGGATGTTGGGAGGGAAAACACTGATCAATTCAGTACTCCACAGATGTGTAACTTGCAGGAAACTGCGAGGGAAGCTGGAAGCTCAACGTATGGCGGACCTCCCACCAGAACGCCTTGAAGCCTGCCCTCCTTTTACATATGTGGGGCTCGATGTATTTGGTCCCTGGACTATCACTACGAGACGCACAAGAGGAGGACAAGCAGAGAGCAAGCGGTGGGCCATCATGTTTAGCTGCATGAGTTCAAGAGCGGTGCACATTGAAGTCATCGAACCTCTGGATACATCCAGCTGCATTAACGCTCTCAGGCACTTCTTTGCGCTAAGAGGCCCTGCAAAACAGTTAAGATCTGATTGCAGCATGAATTTTGTTGGAGCATCCAAGGAGCTCGGGATGAACAAGACGGTGCAAAGGTACCTCAGTAAGCAGGGATGCAACTGGGAGTTCAACACACCACACGCCTCTCACATGGGAGGTGCATGGGAGCGGATGATTGGTATCACCAGAATGATCCTTGATTCAATGTTTCTGCAGCAACGCACCCGACTGACCCACGAAGTACTGTGCACACTAATGGCAGAGGTCACAGCCATTATAAATGCACAACCACTCCTACCTGTCTCTTCTGACCTGGAAAGCCCCTTCATACTCTCACCATTAATGCTCCTTACGCAGAAGACAGGAGCTCCCCCTCCACCTGGGGACTTCTCCAATAAGGATTTGTACACAAAGCAATGGAGACAGCTTCAGGCTCTGGCAAATCGGTTCAGGTCTCGTTGGAGACATGAATATCTACCTTTGTTGCAACACAGACAAAAGTGGACAGAACCTCGCAGGAATCTTCAAGTTGGAGATTTAGTCCTGCTCAGGGACAAGCAGATTACCCGCAACTGCTGGTCAATGGCCAGAATCACTGCCACATTCCCTGGTAGGGATGGACATGTCAGGAAGGTTGAGTTGAAAACTTCTGACCAAGGTGATGTGAAAACTTACCAAAGACCAGTTGCAGAAGTCATTCTACTTTTACCTAAGGACTGATTTAGAGAGTGAAGTTTGTATTATGTTCATAGTGACCTTACAAAGGTCAGGCGGGGAGTGGGTTGCCCTTAAGGCATTCATTTTGTTTATTATATTTTCGCTTTAGTAATTTGTTTGTAATCGTTTTCGAGTTAAAGTTAAGGTTGTTGAAAGTAAATTCGTTGTCTGTGATATATCGCAGCATGCGATGTCATCACACCCGGTTTCACTGCGTCCTGTGGGAAAATACCGGTTTGAAGAAACAGGAAGGAGGGGGCTTATGTGTGCAGGATCAGCGCGAGAAAAGTTCCTTTCTACGCACTAGAAACATCATAGAAGCAACGCCGTAAGTTCATAAGATAATCGATATGTTGAAGTAAAAATGTTAACCCTAATTTTGTTAAAAATAATGACGGTTGATAAAGTTTATGTTCTTTGTTATTTAAAGAGTTGCAGATAGTTTGTGTTGAAATGTATTTAAAGCAGTTGATGACATAGGTAGATTCTGACTGTATGTTGTACTTTACTGTAATATAGTTTGTTGTAGTTTTATTTTTGCAAGTATTTTTGATGTAAATGTGATGCTAAGAAGGAAGCAAATACTGTATATATTTTGTATTGTTTTATCAATAGTTTTCACCATATGTTAATGTGGAGGAGTGAACAGTAAATGGTTAATCTTACTGGGATCATGCCTCATTGACTCCGGTTTATACTTGATGCTTAATTCAGAGTTTTTACACCTGCGCGAGAACACTACACCTATCTATCACCCCTTCAACCTCCTGAATGATCTGGAGTTTATCCGGTTCCAACTCTAACTCCTTAACATCATTTGTTAGAAGTTGCAGCTGGATGCACTCCTCGCAGTTATAGTCGTCAAGGACACTGGGCGCCTCCTTCCTTCCTACATCCTGCAAGAGGCGCATTTCACTATCCTGCCTGGCATTTCTACTGTCCTAACTAAGCAGATATCAAGAAGAGCGGGAAAAAGCTTGAGCTTTTCTTTCGTTTGCTTTCTCTGAGTGAAGCCTCTCTTCACTGAGGCCTTGAAGAGCTAAAGCCTTAAGGTCGCCACTCTAACTATGTTCACTCAGACGATGGTCACTGTGACGATGGCTGCTGCGCTTTCCCCTGCCTTCCTTTAATTTGCTCTTTCTAATAAGTCCCAAATGTCAATGTGTCACTGGTCAAAGCTCTAAATGCTTCTGTGACCCACTCCTGCTTTTTATCTTTGGGCAGTGGACCTGATTGGAGCCTCTCCTCTCCAAACTTCCAATGTCTGGATTGGCTGCTGGACAAAACTCTATTCTAAAGCATAGTTTTGGCCATATGTTTACATCTGTCTCACATATTATTTCCTGATCACACAGGGTTCTCTATCAGATTACACACTAGCAAATGTCACACAGTATGCCACCATGTAAGTAACATTTTTAGTAAGTGTTCATAGCTAGAATTCTAATATATGCCTATACTTTTTCAAATATATCCCTTAACCCCAGGGGAATATCTTGAACAAGCCAAGAACCTGCATGCAAAACAATGGGTTTCCCACTCAAATCAAACAAACACAAACACAATTCTGCCTATAAATGCAAAAGGTTCTGCAGATGCTGGAAATCCTGAGCAACCCACACAGAATGCTGGAGGAATCCATCAATTCAGGCTGCATCTATGCAGAGGAATAAATGCTTCTGGTTGAGAGCTTTCATTAGGACTGGAAAGGTAAGTGGTAGAAAACAGAATAAAAATGTGTGGGTGGGGAAGGAACACAGCTAACAGGTTAGACAATCTGATTGGTAGGTGGGTGGGTGGGCCTTTTAGGGTTTGTCTGAGATTTTATCTCAAACTCACTGGCATTAATCACTCCTTTAAGTGTTTTGAGCATCTCATATTTAAGCTGTCTGCTGGTGTGAGGTAGTTTTAAGTAGATGCTGCAATGCATCTTCACTTCGTGGACCTTCGTTTTTGCCAAGCTTAGACTTCTAAACACAGCAGCTGCCACTTGTAAAGATCAAACAGTGTAAGGTAAACTTACAATAATATACATTGTTTAGCTTTTAGTTGTAAATGGGATCTAGTCTTCAGTTCTTAAAATGTAAATGGCAAGTAACAATCAGTTTGAGATTTGAAAATACAGCTTCACAAACAAGCTCTGTCTATAGAGCACAGGATGTTGGCTCACTGCATGCATTTTGTTGCTGAAGAGCTGCAGCATAAGATAATATGTTATTTAATTTGGCTTGTTTCAAAATAGACAGCACTGGTTAAGTTGCTTAGTTCAAAGAAGCTTGCAGACCAGATGGAGAGAATCACATAGTCCACCAATAACTGATCTATTAATTGAAAGATGAGAAAATCTGCAGATGCTGGAAATCCAAGCAACACGCACAAAATGATGGAGTAACTCAGCAGGCCAGCCAGCATCTATGGAAAAGAGTAAACAGTCGCTATTTCAGGTGAAAACATTGACTGTTTAATCTTATCCATAGATGCTGCTTGGCCAGCTGAGTTCTTCCAGCATTTTGTGTGACTGATCTATTAATGTTGGAATGTTTATGTACTCAGAGAAGTTAGCTTTACAGAATGTGTCTCCAAGAGACTTTTAGAATGTTCGTGTAAAAAGGGTATCTGAGGAAATATCATATATGTGAAGTCAGCCAAGTGACAAAGTAGTTATATAAATATAGAGAGCAGTCGAAGATTATTAGGAATGGGGTGATGAACATCAAGAAGAGTGAAAGAAACATTGGGTGAAGTGAAGTCCATTCCTCTGTCTTTAATTTCTACAGTGGACAACTGTAGAACTGGTACATTTGCAAATTATACATGTGTTTTGGAAATCCTTTGTGTTGTTGAAATTATTTCTTTAGAAATATTTCATAAGCTTGAAATCCTTCGTGAGTTTAAAATGTGTTTAAAGAATGTTGTTTGGATTCAAACATGCATCATTTAAAATAAATAACTGTGTTTAAAATACTTTGTTGGCTGGAAGAATCTTCTCCTTGGTAGAGAGAGTAATCACTCAGATAGTGGATACTGGCAGCTAAACATGCTGTTGAGAATAAGCGGGGATGGGAACTAACATTTGAGGAATTGATAGTTATAGTATAGCCTTCCTTCAGTGATGGTACTCATGGCTACTTATATTGGATAGGGCTTAAGGTTTTTCTTTAAGTTTAGAACATCTCGTTTAGCAAACCCAATACCATTACAGTGGATAAGCAGGAATCACTTTGGGGGGATTGAACAGAAGGCATAATTTGAGTTCCTACTTTCCACCAATAACACACGTAGCTTATGGCTAGGTGTGCACACCATCGCAGACTTCAAAGATAAACGCAGTGGAGTTTCCAACATCGCTGCCTCTCTCCCAGATGAGCTAAATCTTTCTTATGCTCGATTCGATGTCACCAATGCAGAGCCCCTGAGGAGAACCGCTGATGCGACCGGCAGGTTGGTCATCTCTGAGGCTGAAGTACGCAGGTGCTTCCGACAAGTGGGCAGTCAGAAGGCTGTGGGGCCGGACGGCATCCCAGGGTGGGGACTCAGGATGTGTGCAGCACAACTGGCAGGTGTGTGTATCAACATTGTTAATCTCCTCCACTTCCAGTGTAGAGTGCCCTGCTGCTTCAAAGCATTCACCATTGTTCCCGTACCTAAAAAGGACCAAGGTAACATGTCTGGACAACTGGTGTCCTGTTGCACTCACCTCAATAATAAGCAAATGCTTTGAGAAGCTGCTCAAGGACTACATCTGCAGCTTGCTACCACCCAAAATGGACCCTCTACAATTCACCTACCGACACAACTGATCGACAGATGACGCAATAGCTACAGCTCTACACACTATCCTTACACAACTGGAGAAGAGGGATGCTTATGTGAGAATGCTGTTTTTGGACTACAGGTCAGCATTCAACACAAGACTTCCCTCCAAGCTCAGAGACCTCGGCCTTCACCCTGCCTTGTGTAGCTGGATCCTGGACTTCCTGTCAGATCACTGGAAGGTGGTAAGAGTGGGCTCCCTCACCTCTGTCCCTCTGCCCCTCATCACAGGTGCCCCTCAGGGCTGTCTACTAAGCCCCCTCCTTTACTCTCTGTTGCCACCCACAGCTCCAATCTGCTAATTAAGTTTGCTGACAACACTACACTAATTGACCTAATCTCAAAAATAATGAGGCAGCCTACAGAAAAGAAGTTATCACTCTGACACAGCGGTGTCAAGAAAACAACTTTTCCCTCAATGTCGCAAAAACAAAGGAGCTGCTTGTGGATTACAGGAGGAAATGAGACGGGCTCACCCCTATTGACATCAATGGATCTGGGGTTGAGAGGGTGAACAGCTTTAAGTTCCTCAGCATAAACATCACTGAGGATCTCATGTGTTCTGCACATACTAGCTGTGTGGTGAAAAAGACCACAACAGCTCCTCTTTCACCTCAGACGGTTGAAGAAGGTTGTTATGGGCCCCCAAATTCTAAGAACTTTCTATAGGGGCACAATTGAGAGCGTCCTGACTGGCTGCATCACTGCCTGGTATGGGAACTGTACTTCCTTTAATCGCAGGATTCTGCAGAGAGTGGTGTGGACAGCCCAGCACATCTATAGATATGAACTTCCCACTATTCAGGACATTTACAAAGACAGGTGTGTAAAAAGGGGACGAAGGATCATTGGAGATCTGAGTCACCTCCCTCAACCGTAAACTGTTCCAGGTACTACCATCTGGGAATTGGTACCGCAGCATAAAAGCGAGGACCAACAGCCTTTCCCAACAGGAAAAAGGACAGATTTTCCTTCCAGGCCATCAGACTGCTTAATTCATGTTGACGCAACTGTATTTCTATGTTATATTAACTATATTGTTATACATAACATTTATTATAAATTACTATAATTGGACATTACATATTTAGATGGAGACATAACATCTCCTCTATCCACTCTACTAGTTACATCTTCAAAAAATTCTATAAGATTCGTGAAAGAAAAATAATGTCTGATGAATCATATAGAATTTTTTGAGGATGTAACTAGTAGAGTGGATAGGGGAGAACCAGTGGATGCGGTATATTTGGATTTTCAAAAGGCTTTTGACAAGGTCCCACACAGGAGATTAGTGTGCAAACTTAAAGCACACGGTATTGGGGGTATGGTATTGATGTGGATAGAGAATTGGTTGGCAGACAGGAAGCAAAGAGTGGGAATAAATGGGACCTTTTCAGAATGGCAGGCAGTGACTAGTGGGGTACCGCAAGGCTCAGTGCTGGGACCCCGATTGTTTACAATATATATTAATAATTTAGATGAGGGAATTAAATGCAGCATCTTCAAGTTTGCGGATGACACAAAGCTAGGCGGCAGTGTTAGCTGTGAGGAGGATGCGAAGAGGATTCAGGGTGACTTGGATAGGTTAGGTGAGTGGGTAAATTCATGGCAGATGAAATTTAATGTGGATAAATGTGAGGTTATACACTTTGGTTGCAAGAATTGGAAAACAGATTATTCTCTGAACGGTGGCTGATTAGGAAAAGGGTAGGTGGAATGAGACCTGGGTGTCATTGTACACCAGTCATTGAAAGTGGGCATGCAGGTACAGCAGGCAGTGAAAAAGGTGAATGGTATGTTGGCATTCATAGCAAGAGGATTCGAGTACAGGAGCAGGGAAGTTCTACTGCAGTTGTACAAGACCTTGGTGAGACCACACCTGGAGTATTGTGTGCAGTTTTGGTCCACTAATCTGAGGAAAGACATTTTTGACATAGAGGGAGTACAGAGAAGGTTCACCAGATTGATTCCTGGGATGGCAGGACTTTCATATGAAGAATGACTGGATCAACCAGGCTTATACTCATTGGAATTTAGAAGATTGAGGGGGGATCTTATTGAAACGTATAAAATTCTAAAGGGATTGGACAGGCTAGTTGCAGGAAGATTGTTCCCGATGTTGGGGAAGTCCAGAATGAGGGGTCACAGTTTAAGGATAAAGGGGAGGCCTTTTAGGACTGAGATGAGGAGAAACTTCTTCACACAGCGAGTGGTGAATCTGTGGAATTCTCTGCCACAGGAAACAGTTGAGGCCAGTTCATTGGCTATATTTAAGAGGGAGTTAGATATGGCCCTTGTGCCTAAAAGGATCGGGGGTATGGAGAGAAAGCAGGTACAGGGTTCTGAGTTGGATGATCAGCCATGATCATACTGAATGGCAGTGCAGGCTCGAAGGGCCAAATGGCCTACTCCTGCACCTATTTTCTATGTTTCTATGTTTCTATAAAGGTTTTTACCCCTCATATATATGAAGGATGTAAGTAAAAGTCAATTCAATTCAACTCAAATACTGTGGAAGGTGATGTATTTAAATTAAGACAATTAGTGAACTGGAACTTAATATCAGAAGCTTGTCTCCATAATGCGAAGTCAGAAGTTCTGTCCAGCCAGAGGGACTTGCATGGTGACCTAAGAAAGACCATCTGATAGACTGTAAAGTGCGTCTGAGCAGGAGCAGATGGTGGTGCTATTAAGGAAGTGAAAACATGTTGGCAGTAGGATCAGCTTACAATCTTCTTTACTGCTGAGCAGTACGATTTAAACTTCACAGTTTTCACATGAAAAATGTCACCAGGCAGATTTGTTGGTATTTCAATGCTATTGATTAATGTCATTGTTTGGATATGTCTCTGCAGCTTCAGATCTGATGAGAAACACGGCATTATTTACAACCGACGTTTCTGCAGTCATCTATGATCTATGGTTAAACTGATTACAGACACTCTCTAGGTTACGACTGCCCAACCTGTGGACAACCCATACATATAAACAAACATTTGGGAAACTGGCAGGACTGATTTGATTGCTGCAGCAAACTGCAGGCATCTTCTGCTACATTGGAGCTGAGTTTATGGCAATATCATTGCATCTTACAGGGAGATATAAATGACTGAGATAACGTCCTGTTTTAACTACAGCTCTCCCTTGGTTGGCTTTTATTCTTACTTAGCCACATTTCTGACTTGTGAACTGTTAGGATTATAATCATTTCTTAGTGATGAAACCCTCTCATAGCCTGTGGAGGACCTGTATTTTTTATGAAGTGAACTAACAGGATTTAGAATCAGATTTTTTTCAACTAGTGTTTTTACCATATTGCAGGTTTTGTTTCACTAGTTTCAGTGTCACTGATAACACTTCACCTCCAGTCTGACAGCATGAACATCAATTTCTCTAACTTCTAGAAATTTCTCCCCTTTTGCCTTTCTCTCTTTTCCCATTCTTCATTCTAGCTCCCCCTTTACCCCTTCTCTTCTCTCTACCTGCCTAGCCCTTTGCCTTTTCGGAAGTTCAAAGTACATTTATTATAAAGTACATATATATCACCATATACAACCCTGATTCATTTTCTTGTGGGCAAACTCAATAAATCTATAGAATAATAATCATTCAAAGGCTTCCCAACTAGGGCATTCAACCAAAGTGCAGAGGCCAATGAACTGTGCAAAGACAAAAAGAAAACATAATATTAATAAATAAAGAAGCAATAAATATGAGAACATGAGATGAAGATTCCTTGAAAATGAGTCCATTGGTTGTGGGAACAGTTTAATGATGGGCAAGTGAACTTGAGTTAAGTGATCCCTTTTGGTTCAAGAGCCTAATGGTTGAGGCATAGTAAATGGTCTTGAACATTGCTGTGTGAGTCCTGAGGCTCTTGTTCCTTCTTCTTGAAAGCAGCAGTGAGAAGAGAATATGTCCTGGGTGGTGGAAGACTCTGATGATGGATGTTGCTTTCCTATGACAGTGTTTCATGTAGATGTGCCATCTACACCTATCACCTCCCAGCTTCTCACTTTGTCCCACCTTCCCCTTCATCTGGTTTCACCTATTATGTGTCAGCTTGTACTTCTTCCCCTCCCCCACCTTCTTATTATGGGTTCTTTCCCCTTCTACTCTCGTCCTGATGACGATGCCTGAAACTTCACCTGTTTACCCCCCTCTCCATCAATGCCACCTGTGTTGTGCTGTATTAAATTTTGTAAAAATATTGGAGGAAAGTCTGAACAATTCCAAATGACACTTTAGCTCTTTGTGAGCTCGCAGCGTGGAAGGTATCTGTACAAGTTTAACACTGTAGACTTGTTATATATTTGATGACAGCTGTTGTACTCTTACATTATAGGTTTATTAAATAATACCAAAAGACCATACAAGAATTAGGTCATTTGGCCCATTGAATCTGCTCCATCATTTCATCATGGCTGATCCAATTTTCCTCTCAGTCCCAGTCTCTTTCCTTCTCCCTGAATTACTTCATGCCCTGACTAATCAAGACTCTAGCAACCTTTGCCTTAAATAGAGGTAAAGATTTGGCCTCCACAGCTGCCTATGGCAACGATTTCCACAGATTCACCACTCACTGGCTAAAGAAATATTGCCCATAGCCTCTGGATTCTTTCTCACCTCAAGGTACCAGTGGCATGAGAACAAAAGACCAAAACATTTACCTGTCTTTGCGTGCCTTGATATGCTTGTGAATTGAGCCCCTGTTTATTAAGGCACCTTTCACTTTGTTCTTGGGACTTCACCTAGACTGAGAAAATGCATTTCATCAGTACCTAGGACAGACCCAGGGTGATTTCACAAGTCAGAATTCAGTGTTCCTCCGACGACAGAAACAATCAAGTTTCCCGCCAACAGCAACAATCAAGTGGACACTAAGAATTGTGAGCTCTGAAATCTTTAGTATTTACTATGTTGCATTTTGTGTGGTTTATTTGTGCTTTCTGTTTTATGATACTAAATTAGGCTTATTTTACTTTGTTGTGCCTGTAAGCTTACCTGGACTCTCAAAATGGTTTGTGTATCTAGCCCATTACACTCCCTGACCTGCTAAGTTTGTGTGTTTTGCACTAGTAACTCTGGCATTTATTGTCCATCATGAGTTTACTATGATCTGAGGAAGCTGTTAAGAATCAACCTCAGTAGACCATAAGACCATAAAGGAGCAGAAGTTGGCCATTCAGCCCATCGAGTCTGCTCCGCCATTTCATCATGAGCTGATCCAATCTCCCCTTTCTCCCCTTTCCCCCGCCTTTTCACCATAACCTTTGATGCCTTGGCTACTCAGATACCTATCAATCTTTGCCTTAAATACACCCAATGACTTGGCTTCCACTGCTGCCCGTGGCAACAAATTCCAGAGATTCACCACCCTCTGGCTAAAAATTTTTTTTCGCATCTCTGTTCTGAATGGGCACCCTGCAATCCTCAAGTCATGCCCTCTCGTACTAGACTCCCCCACCATGGGAAACGACTTTGCCACATCCACTCTGTCCATGCCTTTCAACATTCAAAATGTTTCTATGAGGTCCCCCTCATTCTTCTAAACTCCAAGGAGTACAGTCCAAGAGTGGTCAAACGTTCCTCATATGCTAACTCTCTCATTCCCTGAATCATTCTAGTAAATCTTTTCTGAAGCCTCTCCAATGTCAGCACATCCTTTCTTAAATAAGGAGCCCAAAACTGCACACAGTATTCCGAGTGAGGTCTTACCAGTGCCCTATAGAGCCTGAACATCACATCCCTGCTCCTATACTCTTTTCCTCTAGAAATGAATGCCAACATTGCATTCGCCTTCTTCACCACCGACTCAACCTGGAGGGTATCCTGCACAAGGACTCCAAAGTCCCGTCGCATCTCAGAACTCTGAATTCTCTCCCCATTTAAATAATAGTCTGCCAATTTATTTCTTCTACCAAAGTGCATGACCGTATACTTTCCGACATTGTAATTCATTTGCCACTTCTTTGCCCATTCCCCCAATCTATCCAAGTCTCTCTGCAGACTCTCTGTTTCCTCAGCACTACCGGCCCCTCCACCTATCTTTGTATCATCAGCAAACTTAGCCACAAAGCCCTCTATTCTATAATCCAAATCCTTGATATACAACGATTTGGATTAGTTATATATGGATCAGCTGGGCAAATGCCTTTAAGGGCATTAGTGAATAAGATAGGATTTTGCAAAAATCTATTTGTTTTGTGCTTACCACTACTGAGACCAGCTTCTTATATTAATTTCTGGTTCGTTTAATTGTCCTCATTTAAATCCATCACCTTCCACAGTAGGAACTGAACATATGCCTCTGGCTCAATGGGCCAGAATACATGCTGTTTATCTGTTATATTACTCCAGCTTAAAGCCGACAAATTAAATGTAAGATGCTGAAATCAGTTATAGGAGTGACTAACACCACCGAGTTTTAAGACAAAATTTCAGAAAAGGCCCAAATTTGTACCAGAAATTTGCAATAGACTTTGTGGTATTAGTAACAAATATCAAGCAGGTTCTTCAGGATTTAACATTGCCTCATTTGGCTATTTCTTTTCATAAGTTTAAATCATTTTTCCTGAGAGTAAACAAAAGCAATTTTTAAATGACTGTCTTTTGGCTCTAGCTGATGTCTTTTTATTCTGACAAGCCTTTGGGGTGAGCACTTTTCCACTGAAATACCAAGTTTAACAGACATATAATGGAAATGCTCAGTTCTAACCTGCCTGGTGCTTCAAGGTCCCAGCAGTTGCTTCTCAATGATCCAATGCTTGTTGGTTAAAAGTAAGTGTAGGCACCATGATATCTGGAGATATAATAATATTCAAACGCATCTGCTGGACAAATTCAAATGCAAAATATCTTAACCAATGTGCTGTTAAAGCACTTTCTTTATCTTTGCTTGTAGCTCAGTTTTTGAGATTATCTCTGTTAACTCCATATACAAAGCTTGTAATTTATTGGTCGGGTAATTCTGACATATGATGAGAGAGATAAAGCAGGTTGCTTTGAAACTGAGATGATCACAATTAGATACACTTGGGTGTGAGAGTGGAAAGAAACCAGTTGACTGAACTTATTAAGCAGATTCTCAGAATTCAAGAGCAATATTGATGATTCACTAGCCAGTCAGCCCAGTATGGGACGTGGAACTTTGGAGATGACACTGGGGATTGGAATACTGTCATTCAAACTCAGTAGCACCCTCCAAACCAGCCAGCAGACTAAGGAACAGAAATATCACCTGTTGTTAACCACAGCATTAATGTATTTTTTTTACCAGAAAATAATGTATTACTGAGGATGCAAATTTTATCTCTGTCAATGAGAAACTTAGATGTGTGCATTGCTGTGGGATTGGGGTTAGAATTAGAAATAGGGGAATGTAATGAATGCTGGGAAAATTGATATTCTTCTGAAAAGCTGCTCAGTAGTGTGGTCAACTTACAAATGTAAAGGAGCCATCTCGATAATCTAAACAAAAGCAGATCATAGTCTCTACTTCTCAGAGCTTAAACAATAAATTCCTTTCAATTTGAAAAATAATAATGTTTAAGTGTGGGTTATTTGCAGGTAAAGTTAAGAACAGGAAAGTTTTAATTTAATCTCTTAGTTTGTTTCAGCATCTAGCATCTGGAGTTAAGGCAATGCTTCTCCAGGATTTGAGCAGATAACCTTGGATGGTGTTTGCGGCTGAATCTTGAATAAGATGTAACACTGGGGATCTCTCTGTTACTATTCAGGTAGACATACAGTGCTAGATTTCACATTTTGGAGCAGAAAAGAGCACTCTTTTAATGTCTTGGTTAGCAGAACTAAATATTCTGTCACCTCACTTTGTCGTTTATGGGACTTTTGTTCAATATCTACAAAAATATGCTGAAAATCAGTGGTCCAACTTTGTCATCATTTTCACCCTGCTGTTCTAAATTAATCATGTCCAACTAGGTGGTGACTTCACCTTTAATGTGTGAGAGAATATACATTGTTCTCAACGCAACTTAAGCTACAAATTAACAAACTTCTTAAGCAGTAAGAAGCAACTTAAAAAAATTATGCATGACATGATTGTATTTGTTGATTAACCTGAGCTACTATCTAGGAGGTAGTGGTGAGTAGCCTAATGCAAAAATGGTAATATTTGCAAGTCCATGTAAAACATTACTTGAGGTATTTCCATGTACGGTATCCTCTTGCCTTTTCCTTGGTATGTAGTGAAGGTCAATGAGGAATCAAATGAAACTAGCATTACTTCAAAACAATGCTCTGGATACATCAATGTGACCAAAAGCAGATAAATCCCCAGGTCCTGATGACCTCCCTCTCTCGCAATTGAAATAGATGACTTCGTAGACAGTGGTGTGACAAAATGCTTTCTTCCAAATTCTATAATGATTTGGACAGATCAGGAGGAAACAAAGGTAATCCTGTCGTTTAAGAGAAGAAGGAGTGGAAATGGGAAAATTTAGATTTGTTAGCCTGATATTGGTAATAGGAAAACTGACGCAGGTATTTGAAAAAAATGTAAGGGAATCAAAAGAGGCAGCCTGGATTTATGAATGAGAAGTCATGTTACAGAGATCAACTGAACTTTATTTATGGTAGATATTTGAATGATAGACATAAAGCTGGAGCAAATGAGTTTGGAGGTAATATTGGAGTGGATTTGGGAGTGGTCAATATATAGAATAGACAATAGATAGTAGGTGCAGGAGTAGGCCATTCGGCCCTTCTAGCTAGCACTACCATTCACTGTGATCATGGCTGATCATACACAATCAGTACCCTGTTCCTGCCCTCTCCCCATATCTCTTGACCCCACTATCTATAAGAGCTCTATTTAACTCTCTCTTGAATACATCCAGAGACTTGGCCTCCACTGCCTTCTGGGGCAGAGCATTCCACATATCCACCACTCTCTGGGTGAAAAAGTTTTTCCGCATCTCTGTTCTAAATGGCCTACCCCTTATTCTTAAACTGTGGCCTCTAGTTCTGGACTCACCTATCAGCGGGAACATGCTTCCTGCCTCCAGCGTGTCCAATTCCTTAATAATTTTATATGTTTCAATCAGATCCCCTCTCATCCTTCTAAATTCCAGTGTATACAACACCAATTGCTCCCATCTTTCAACATATGACAGTCCCGCCATTCCGGGAATTAACCTTGTGAACCTACGCTGTACTCCCTCAATAGCAAGAATGTCCTTCCTCAAATTTGACCAAAACTCCACACAATACTCCAGGTGGGGTCTGACCAGGGCCCTGTACAGCTGCAGAAGGACATCTTTACTCCTTTACTCAATTCCTCTTGTTATAAAGGCCAGCATGCCATTAGCTTTCTTCACTGCCTGCTGTACCTGCATGCTTGCTTTCATTGACTGATGTACAAGAACACCTAGATCTCGTTGTACTTCCCCTTTTCCTAACTTGACTACATTTAGATAGTAATCTGGCTTCCTGTTCTTGCCACCAAAGTGGATAACCTCACATTTATCCTCATTAAACTGCATCTGCCATACATTTGCCCACTCACCCAACCTGTCCAAGACACCCTGCATTCTCATAACATCCTTCTGACATTTCAGACTGCCACCCAGCTTTGTGTCATCAGCAAATTTGTTAATGTTACTTTTAATCCCTTCATCTAAATCATTAATGTATATTGTAAACAGCTGCGGTCCCAGCACCGAACCTTGCGGTACCCCACTGGTCACAGCCTGCCATTCCGAAAGGGACCCATTAATCACTACTCTTTGTTTCCTGTCAGCCAGCCAATTTTCAATCAGTGTCAGTACTCTGCCCCCAATATCATGTGCCCTAATTTTGCCCACTAATCTCCTATGTGGGACTTTATCAAAAGCTTTCTGGAAGTCCAGGTACACTACATCCACTGGCTCTCTCTTGTCCATTTTCATAGTTACATCCTCAAAAAACTCCAGAAGATTAGTCAAGCATGATTTTCCCTTCATAAATCCATGCTGACTTGGACTGATCCTTTTACTGCTATCCAAATGTGTTGTAATTTCCTCTCTTATAATTGACTCCAGCATCTTTCCCACCACTTTCCAGAATAAGTGGGTATTTTTTGCATTGTTATTCGCTGATTATGGGGTGTTCAAATCCTCCTAAGGATGACCAGGTGTTGTGTCTCTCCATGGCCGATGTGAGAAGAACCCTGTGCAGGGTCAACCCACGGAAGGCTGCTGGACCAGAAACATCCCTGGTAGAGTGCTCAGAGGATGTTGTCACTGACATCTTCAACATCTTCCTGAGCAGCGCTGTCGTTCCAACGTGCTTCAAGGCTGCCACCATCGTCCTCATGCCGAAGAAGTCTTCAGTGTCCTGCCTAAATGACTACTGTCCCGTTGCACTTACACCCATCATCATGAAGTGTTTCGAGAGGCTCGTCATGAGGCATATCAAGACACTGCTGCCCCCCTCACTGGACCCCTGCAGTTTGCATCCCAAACTGCTCAACAGATGACACCATTGCCAACACCCACCACCTGGCCCTAACACACCTGGACAAAAATGACACATACGTTTGGATGCTGTTCATAGACTTTAGTTCAGCATTCAACACAATCATCTCTCAGAAACTGATTGGAAAGCTGAGCCTACTGGGCCTGAACACCTCCCTCTGCAACTGGATCCTAGTCAGTCAGTCCGGATCGGGAGCAGCATCTCTAACACCATCGCTAGGGGACTCCCCAGGGTTGCATACTCAGTCCACTGCTGTTCACTCTGCTAACCCACGACTGTGCTGCAACACACAGCTTGAACCACATCAGCAAGTTCGCTGATGACACAACCATGGTGGGTCTCATCAGCAAGAACGACGAGTCAGCTTACAGAGAGGAGGTGCAGCGGCTAATGGACTGGTGCAGAGTCAACAACCTGCCTCTTAATGTGAACAAAACAAATGAGATGGTTGTTGGCTATAGGAGGGCACAAAGTGACCACTCCCTGCTGAATATCAACAGCTCCTCAGTAGAGATCGTAAAGAGCACCAAATTTCTTGGTGTTCACCTGACGGAGAATCTCACCTGGTCCCTCAACACCAGCTTCATAGCAAAGAAAACCCTGCAGCATCTCTACTTTCTGTGAAGGCTGAGGAAAGTCCATCTCCCACCCCCCCATCCTGATCACATTCTACAGGGGTTGTATTGAGAGCATCCTGAGCAGCTGCATCACTGCCTGGTTCAGAAATTGCACCATCTCGGATCGCAAGACCCTGCAGCAGAGAGTGAGGTCAGCTGAGAAGATCATCGGGGTCTCTCTTCCTGCCATCATGGACATTTACACTACTCGCTGCATCCGCAAAGGAAACAGCATTATGAAGGACCCCATGCATCTCTCATACAATCTCTTCTCCCTCCTGCCGTCTGGGAAAAGGCTCCGAAGCATTTGGGCTCTCACGACCAGACTATGTAACAGTTTCTTCCCCCAAGCTATCAGACTCCCCAATACCCGAAGCCTGGACTGACACCTTGCCCTACTGTCCTGTTTATTATTTATTGTAATGCCCGCACTATTTTTGTGCACTTTATGTAGTCCAGTGTAGGTCTGTAGTCTAGTGTAGCTTTCTCTGTGTTGTTTTTTTTTATTACATAGGTCAATCTAGTTTTTTGTACTGTGTCAGGTAACACCATGGTCCTGAAAAACGTTGTCTCATTTTTACTATGTACTGTACCAGCAGTTATGGTCGAAATGACAATAAAAGTTGACTTGACTGGACTTGACTTGACTTGATGTTTCAATGTGGGAACCAACCACGCTATATCCAAGTTTGCTGATGATATATACCTGAATTTAATTGTGCGTTGTGCTGAGAAATTTAAGAGGGGAATTGATAGGGTGAATCATGGTAGATGAATATCATATTTAAAAATGTATGATATTCTACATTGACAGAAATGTAAGAATGTAATATAAAGGATTGAGAAGTGCTCATGTTCAAAGGGACCTGGACATTGTAAAACATAATTCATTCAAAGTTAAGGTTAAATCATCAAGCCATAAGGAAGGCAGGTGGTATATTGACCATCATCCCAAGTGGATTCAAGAACAGTCATGGATTCTTACTGGAATTATATAGAGTGATAGTAAAACTTCAACTGATATATTGTGTACTGGGTAAGCAAGGTTTGTCTTATTACCACAGGGTAAACAGACTTGGCTTACACTCTTCAGATTTTAGGAGAGTGAAAGGTAATTTTATTTAAGCGTATGAAATTCTTACGGGGTTTGAGAGAGTACATTGCTATTTCCCCTGCCTGGAGGGTCTAAAATCAATGATCAAAATAATGGGATGGGCTCTCAAGACAGAAATGAGAAGGAATTTCTTTACCCTGAATATAATAAGTGTTTGGATCTCATTACTCAAAAAATCTGCAGAGGCTCATTTGCTGAATACTGAGAAGGCCAAGATTTTTAGATTTTTGTACGCCAAAGCAATTGATCCAGGATTAGTTTAGTACAGTAAGACTCATCTTATTGAATATCAGAGTGGGGGTGGGTGGGCTAAATAGTCTTCACATATTTGGAAGCTGAAAAGGAGCCATGTATTGGTGAATACAGATCCGCTGTGTTGACATTGCATACACAGTATTTGTTTGGCTTGTTAAATTCCCCTTCTGGTCACTAATAGGGCATAAAATATTGATAGTGAAGGATTTGCAATGGCTATGGCACAGTGTCAAAGCAAGTGAATATTCCCTAATTGTCCAGAGCCATAAAATGCTTCTCTTATCCCTCAGCTAATTCTTATGAACCTCATCTGGACCCTTTCCAATGTCAGCACCTCCTTTCTTAGAGAATACGGGGCCCAAAATTGCTTACAAAACTCCAAGTGTGGTCTAAACAATGCCTTAAAAAGCTTCAGCTTTTGCTGCTGAAACATCATTGTTTTTATATTCTAGTCCTTTGAGACAGAATGCTAATATTGCATCTTCCTCCCTTATCATCATCTGCAAGTTAACCTTTATGGAATTCTCCCCAGTGACTCCCAAGTCCATTTGCACCTCCAATTTCTGAATTTTTGCCCCATTTAGAAACTAGTCCTTGCCTTTATTCCTTCTGCTAAAATACTTGGCCATACACTTTCCTACACCATATTCCAACTGCCACTTGTTTGCCCATTATCCTAATCTACCCAACTTTTTCTGCAGGCTACCTGCTTCTGCAACATTACCTACCCCTCCACTTGCCTTTGTATTGTCCACAAACTTGGCCACAAAGCCATCAATTCTGTCATCCAAGTCATTGACATGTAAGGTAATAAGAAGTGGTCATTAGTCTTGGGCCGAAAATAGTTGTTCCAGACAATGGTCATAGACCATTAGTCACTGGCAGCCAACCAGAAGTGGCCCCCTTTATTTCCACTTTTTGTCTCCTTATAGTCAACCAAGCATCTTGGCATGGTATAATGGCAATTAAAATAATATTAATTATATTCTCCAGTGAGTAGTGAAACATTCAGGATCTGTCAAAGCTACAGCTTTGGACAGTAAAATTCCAGTTGATGTTACAGGGATAGATGAATCCCATACTATGCTACCACCCCATGAGCATCTGGATCCAACACATATATTCTCCACAACTTCCGCTATCTCCAAAGGAATACGACCACCAAATGTACCTTTATCTCTCTCCCTCTCTCTGCTTTCCACAAGGATCACTTCCTCCATGATTCCTTTGTCTATTCATCCGTCCCCACTAGTCTCCCTCCTGGCACTTACCCCTGCAAGCAGGCAAAGTGCTACACCTGCCCATTCATCTACTCCCTTACCTACATGCAGGGCCAAAAATAGTTGTTTCAGGTGAGGCAGCACTTCACCTGTGAATGTGCAGGGGTCGTCTATTGCATCCGGTGCTCCTGATGTGACCTGTCGAAAATTGGGGGATCGCTTTGTCAAACATCTCTACTCCATCTGCGAAAAACCAAACTTCCTGGTGGCCTGATGTTTTATTTCTGATTCCCATTCCCATACAGACGTATCAGTCCATGACCTCCTCTTGCAACACGATGAGGCTACCCTCACCATGGAGGAGCAACACCTTACACTCTGGATGGGTAATGTGCAACCTGATGGCATGAATATTGATTTCTCCCTCTGGTTAAAAAA
The DNA here is from genome assembly GCF_030144855.1 of Hypanus sabinus. Taxonomy (NCBI): domain Eukaryota; kingdom Metazoa; phylum Chordata; class Chondrichthyes; order Myliobatiformes; family Dasyatidae; genus Hypanus; species Hypanus sabinus. The sequence continues at coordinate 136,981,980 of NC_082714.1, forward strand.
AACCCTCCTCCTCCCCTCTTCTTCTATTTCCCACTCCGGCCTCTTACCTCTCCCTGCTTACCCACCTCCTTCCCTTTCTCCTGTGTCCACTGTCCAATCCTAGCAGATTCTGTCTTCTCCAGCCCTTTTCTTTCCTACCTTCCTGGTTTCACCTATTACCTTCTAGCAATCTTCCTTCCCATCCCTCCTCCCCCAGTTTTATTCTGGTGTCTCTTCCCTTCCTTTCCATTCCTGAAAAAGGGTCTCGGCCTGAAATGTTGGCTGTTTACTCTTTTCTATAGATGCTGCCTGGCCTGCTGAGTTCCTCCAGCATTTTGTGTGATTCACAATGCAAAGGTTGCTGCATTTATGCAGGCAATTTCTCAAGAGTCCTGTCCAGTCTAGAAAACAGTGTCTGCATTGTATAATTTTTTATGTTGTTGTAATATATATACCATATTCATTCTGAAGCAGGATTTTCAATAATTATGTTTTATTGTGACAATTCTCTCTTCAACACACAGCCATTGTAAATTGGTAGTGCTGAAAGCAAAGCCTGCCTTTGCCGGAATTATATTATTACCAGTCAGATGAAAAGTTCAAAGCCCGTACCACGTGACCTTAGTGGGTGGAGATTTAAGGTATGGTCTCCAATTAGTGGATTGTTAGCCAGTAGCTGACCAGTAACTAGATGGTTTTGCAGTGGTGCAACCATCTAATTGGGAATGTTTGGACTGGGCCCTATAAAGGAAAAACTGCTCTAAATATTGGCTGGGATCCAATACTTATACTTCCCCTCAATGTGAACTAGAAAGGTCGAGACTCTACCTTGCCCTGCTACAATAATGGAAGAGGAGGCACTTTATCTTTGACCACAGTCTACCTTGAAGAAAGTACTCTGAGATTTAGAAAAAGGACTTGGAGAGCGCAAGAGTCCCTCAGGAATGTGAAGTTTCAATTAGGGGCTGCTCCAGCACATCATGTAAACAGATGGGATAACAGTAACCTATTCAGCTTTAGTCTGGTGATTCTGAAATGTACTGCATTTTTCAATATAAAGTGCATCAATCAATATAAAGGGGTACACTTCAGACATTGTGAGCATCCTACGTTCTGGTGGACTGATTAACTTTTCAAAAGCTGTCAGGAGTCTAGGTTAAAATATGAGCTTTCGGATTCTTTTCTACCACATTCAGAATAGGGAGACATTCTATTATGCAGCCCTAGTCCCATAATGTCAATACCTCCAGGTTACTGCTAATAAATTCCTTCACCCTTGCCAGCCAGAGCACGAATAAATTTGCTTCTAGCATTCCCATGGTGGTTTAGATGCAATGTTTCCTTCTGCCACATAGAACATAACTGCCTGCAAAGTGTCATAGGCTGCAAAATTCCCCAAACTAATTTCAAAAATTAAATGGATCAATTGGATAGCCACAAAAAGAGGGGAAGTGGAGCACTCTTCATTACTTACCTTTTGCTTGAATGTTAGCAGTTAAGCAATTTCATGCTGTCTGCTTATTTACATGATTACGAAATATAGTCAGCGCATATTGGCTGTTAACTTCCTCCGCAGGAGGACCAATTTCACGAATGACTAGAGCCACTTTGAGTTAAGAAATGAAAAGAGGAACATCTCAATGTACTTTAGCAGAAATTTTTCTGATACTTGGGCAAATGGATTGCCCCTTTTAGATCTGGTTCTTACTGGCTGTAGTTGTCTTAGCAAGTGCTCATTCCACAGCATTGACCTTAACTAGTTAGTGGTACATTGTGTGTAACCAGAACAGTAAATCTGCATCTATATGGCTCAAATCAACAACTTCATGGAGAATTGATTTAATTTAATCATATACTGTTTGTACCAAAGAAATTCAAATCCATGTTTTAAATATCTTTTCTCTCAAAAAGGGCATTCCTTTCATAAATGTTCTTATTGCCACCCGCTAGATGTGTGGCTGATTTAACTAGGCTGTATTGGCTCTCTTTGTGCCCTGCCCTGCTTTTTACCTGATGAATTTCCTTCTCTTGGCCATTCTTTATTTTGAGCTTGTGTTTTGATAGCTCTACAGCTCTGCAAATTCCCATGCACGTTTCAGTATTTTACTGTTTCGTCTAGTAGGCACTTCCTTAGATTGTACTCCTGGATATTTTTTCAGTGCTATTTGAGCAACTTGCAGCAAACATTTAAATCACCAGCCCACATTTCTAAGAGATGTGTGAAGAAATCACAGTAGCTGGGGGAGAAATAAATGCAGAGACACAGGAAAAATGTACAAACTTCACATAGAAAGCACTAGTAATCAGGGTTGAACCCAGATTGCTGGAGCTGTGAGTTTGTTTTGCTACTAGCCGCGCCACTATCCTGACTGCAAAAGGAAGGATGGACTCCTGCAGAATGCTGGATGTGTGAATCTTGTGCATAAGAAGACGAGATAAAAGCCAGACCAATGCTGTTAGAAAATTCTGTAGATCTATTCAATTCATAGTTGAGACAAGGATGGATGGGTGAGTAGCAAGAACTCCATAGAATACTAAATGGTTAGGGTGAATTGCTCAACATACACCTCAAATTTCTGACCAGTTTAAAATTGAAGTATGATTTTCAGGCCAAGGTATGAATATCGTGTTTAATACATGAAACACTCTGGTTAGGTTGGTTGCTTAAGTCTAAGGAAGACAATCCCTAGCCCCAGCCAAATGTGTGAGATTGAGGCACGAGCCCACCCCAAAACCCCCTCTTTGTATGGAGCGTGATTCATTACCCTGTTACAAATAACTACCACAAAATAGCAGACAGTACACCACAAACAATTACCAGTAAAAGATTTAGTTTTATAATTCTTAATTTGACTACAGGTTAGTAAAGAAAGAATAAAAGTAACGAAAAGGACCCATTTTAATGAAACTGTCTACTGTGCACAGGTTGGAGCTCACCGTTTCCCCATTGCCGATCCTTCTTCAAGCTCACCCCAGGCTTCGTCGAATCATGGTCCCTCTCTGGGTCAAATCCTATGACCTCTTCTCTCCAGCATTTTCTCTCTTCATCATCCCTGGAAACAAAAGCTCCAAGCCCAACCTTCAAACATAGAAAACCTACAGCACAGTACAAGCCCTTCAGCCCACAAAGCTGTGCCGAGCTTGTCCTTACTTCGGAACTACCTAGGGTTAGCCATAGCCTCTGTATTTTTCTAAGTTCCATGTACCTATCCAGGAGGCTCTTGAAGGACCCTATGGTTTCTGCCTCCACCAGCGTTGCTGGCAGCCCATTCCACGCACTCACCACTCTCTGCGTAAAAAAACTTACCCCTGACATCTACTCTGTACCTACTTCCAGGCACCTTAAAACTGTGCCCTCTCCTGCTAGCCATTTAAGCCCTGGGAAAAAGCCTCTGACTATCCACACGATCGATGCCTCTCATTATCTTGTATACCTCTATCAGGTCCGTCGCTCCAAGGAAACCGCCCCTTAATCCGGCTATCCTAAATGGATGCCACTCAATTCTCCTGTCTCTTATAGGAGAGATAATAATCCAAACAAACAGCTTGCATCAGCAAAACATAAAAAAAATATGACCCAGGGTCTAAGTTCTTCACTTGACTTTTCATTTACCAGAATGTGGGTGTCACAGTAAAGTCCTACATTTATTATCCATTCCTAATAGCCCAACAACAGTGACGTGAAGGAGTTAAGAGCATAGACCAGTACAGCACAGTGTGGGCCCTTTGGCCCATGATGTCGAGCTCATCTTTTAACCCTTTTCTCCTACATAGCACATGTGCTCTCTATGTGTCCCTTCAGTATCTGTGATAATGTTTTCTAACCTCAAAATATTAAACTGATTATAAAGGAAGACACGGGAGACCAAACTGTGAGTCTAACTTTGGCTTTACTTTAAGTGAGGTACATGCGTGTCATGTGGTAGAGTGATGATGTATGCAATTCATGTGCTTATACATGTAGCTCTTAATGAACTTTTTAAACAAAAAAGAATGCTCAGTCAAACAATATATTTACAATTTTAATCCAATATTATTGAAACATCAAATACACAATTCTTCTTCCTTCTTAGCCATGAATTCCAACCCAATTGAGGTTCAAAGGTTCAAAGGTACATTTATTGTCGAAGTACAGAACTCTGGAATTCCTCTTCTCCAGATATTCATGAAACCAAGAAAGAAAAGAAAGGCAGTATGTTCATCAGTCCCCAAATTGCTCATTGCCACACAAAAAACAAACACAAATGGAATGTGTGCTGGCTACCATTTTTAAGATAAATCCCCACGCAAGTAGAAAAAACTCAACGTGTTTGGTAGTGTTCCACTTGCCTTGGGCTGCTGCTGATGCCTTTAACACCTCTGGACACCTTTCTGTTCCTTTTCTCGGCTCTTCTCTTTCTTGATCTGCATTGAATCCTTTCTTTTGCTTTCACCTTATGTTCCTTCTCTCTTTCACACCTTTCTCTTTCTCATTCACATTATTTCTCTCTATCCCTTCCCTCCTTTTTCTTCTTCTAGTTTGTGCATTTTGATCTTGGGAAGGTCCATTTAGTTCACCGGAGTATTCTCTTAGTAATCTTTCTACTGTTCTCTTTACAATCTGATCTGTTGTCTTGATTTCTTCACCCACAAGATCATCTGATGAGTTATCAGGTTTTGGATCTCCATCGACTCCTTTGGTTTTGGCCTTCCATTCATCCAGCTTGGATCTGATCTTTGCATCTACTTTTTTTAAAAAAAAGCTTTTTTTGCCTCCCACTTTAAGTTCATGCAATGCCCTTAATGCACACAGAGTAGATTCTGGTTCTTTATATTCACCAAAACTAAATGGTTGCAACTTTCCTGAAGCTCTTTGAACTTTATTTCTGTTTGAAACCAAGCCACATTTCAAAAGTAACTGCCCGATTAACATATCAGAAGTTTTCTCAGCTATGTTGCCTACAAGGACTGGTCCAGTTAGACCATCACTTTTGCCACCTTCATGCTTCCTTTGAGTAGAATGGTCCAAAATGTTTGCCAACCAGAAAAACAGAAACTGGCACCAACATCTGTTTGCTATCTGTGGGCAACAGTTCTTGGTGTACAGCATGGAAACACTTGTAGCATCATCCAGTAACTTTCTCAATTCACTTTTAGTTGACTATTGCAGGAGTGTGTCATGCAAATTGTAGATGGATCTCCAAACAAGTTGTAGTTGTCTCAGCCAATCATGTCTCCACCTGCTGGTCCTCCAGTTTTTAACACATACACACTCAATATGGCTCATTGGCTGTTGTATTTTACTGTTATGAATGTCAATCCCACAGGAGTTATCTCTTCTCCAGTATAAGTTCTTAGTTGGATATCTGCAGGCTTCGGTTTGGTATCTTTGAAATGCCTCTCAAACTCAGTTTGTGCAATGAGTAAAACTGCTGAACCAGTGTCTAACTCCATTTCAATTCATTTGTTCTTCACTTCTGGCATAAGCCAAGTTGCTGGTCTATAGTTAATTTTCACATTGTAAACCTGAAGGCTACTCAGTCTTGAGTCACACTCATCATTATCAGATTTTTCATCAATAGCATGCCAATTAGTGCTCTTTTTGAAACTTCAAGTTGACATTTTAGTTGTTGTCCATTTACTTTTAGTCTATTTACTTTTTGTCTGCCCGAAACACTCTTTGTATGTGTCCTACTTTGTTGCATTTTCTGAAAGTTTCACCCATAAATCTGCATTTCTCTGGTGAATGTGAGCTCCTGCCACAATGTTAACACAATTTGTTCAACCAAGTCTGTTTCTGTTTAGATTTTACAATTCTGTTCACACAAGCTTACATTCCTAACCGCAACTCAATTGCATCTGTCTAGGGTTTCTATTGAAACAACGATTTCAACTACTCTTTTAAATATAAGTTGTGCTTCAGTTAGGAGCTATTTTTGAATGCTTTCTTGTAAAATTCTACAAACTAATCACTTTCTGTGCATAATTAAGCCCACAACCAAGTTAAATGTTAACATTCCAAATCAAATTAACTCCTTAGATGTGATTCCTGGAACAGCCTGGAGTAGGCCCAAATCTTGGTCTTAGTTCACCATAGTAGTGGGGCAAATTGCTGTGAATCTTGCAGACACAAAGCACAGCAGCAGGACAGTCTCACAGCCTTAGCCTTGTGGAGAGTGGAGTGAACATCACTGGAGAGTGAACAAACTTAGACTGACTCACACCTCTAATTTTGACACCCTGCCTCTCCAGTCTATCTATGCTGGCATATAATTTTCCAAACAGCAAATTATGCCTCATATTAGGACCTGGGCCTAGACCTCGTCACTCAGCTCGAAGCCGTTCTCGACATTTCCAGATGGGTTTAGCACGTAGAGCATTTAAACTTTGCACCCGGGTTAGTTGGATGGGCATCAAAACTCCTCTGCCTCAACTCCTCCTCTCTGAATCACTCTTTCCAACTCCATTTGTGCTGATCTTGCATGGCTCAATATTCCAATTTGCTTTGCCTTTGCACTCTTCTTCATTGATTGCAGTGATAGTTTACCATAATTTACTTCAGAAAAGATGTTACTAATTGTGTTTTAGCTGAATTTCTAAAGTAAAGTAAAATATCTAAGGTAAAGAAAAACTCTTTGTGGCAAGTGATCATAAATGATTGAATTCATCCTGAATTTTGACAAGGAGAAGATAAAGACAGAAGTATCAGTATTACAATGGAGTAAAGGGAATTACAGAGGCATGAAAGAGTCATTGGCCAGTATTAATTGAAAAAGAACACGGGTAGGAATGATGACAGAACAGCAATGGCTGAAATTTCTGGAAGTAATTTGGAAGGCTCAAGATATATACATCCCCAAGACAAGGAAGTATTCTAAAGGAAAGATGACATAGCTGTGGATAACAAGAGAAGTCAAAGACAACATAAAAGTCAAAGACGGTATATATTAGAGCAAGAATTAATGGGGAGTTAGAGGATTGGCAAGCTTTCAAATACCAACAAAAGGCAACTAAAAACTCACTAAGAATGTAAAGTTATGAAAGTAAGCTAGCCAATAATATTAAAGAAGATACCAAAGACTTCTTCAGATATGTAAAGTGTAAAAGAGAGGCGAGAATGGATATTGGATCACTGGAAAATGATGTTAGAGAAGTAGTAATGGGAACAAGGAAATGGCAGATGACCTGAAAAAGTATTTTGCATAAGTCTTCATTGTGGAAGATACTAGCAGTATGGTGGAAGTTCCAGGTGTCAGGGGTTATAAGGTGTATGAAGTTACCATAACTAGGAAGAAGGTTCTTGGGAAACTGAAAAGTGTGAAGGTAGATTGGTCACCTGAACCAGATGGTGTACAGCCCAGGGTTCTGGAAGCGGAGGCTGATGAGACTGTGGAGGCATTAGTAATGACCTTTCCGGAGTCATTAGGTTCTGGAGTGGCTCCGGAAGACAGGAAAATTACAGAAGTCACTCCACTCTTCAACAGGAGAGAGAGACAGGACATTATAGGATAGTTAGTCTGACCTCAGTTGGGAAGATGTGGAGTCAATTTTTAAGGTTGTGGTTTTGGGCTGCTTGGAGGCACATGATAAAATAGGTTGCAGTCAGCATAGTTTCGTCAAGAGAAGTTCTTGCCTGACAAATCTGTTGGAAGTCTTTGAAGAAATAACAAGTAGGACAGACAAAGGAGAATTGACTGATATTTTGTATTTGGATTTTCAGAAGGCCTTCAACAAGGGGCCACACATGAGGCTGTTTAACAAGATACAATCCATGATAATACAGGAAAGATTGTAGCAGTGGCTGATTGGCAGGACCAAAAGAGGGAATAAAGAGAGCTTTTTCTGCTTGGCTGCTGGTGACTGCAGGGGTCTGTATTGGGACTGATTCTTTTTATGTTATATGTTAAAGAGTTGGATGATGGAATTGATGGCCTTGTTCAAAGATTACAGATGATACAAAGATAGGCAATGCAGCAAGCACCTCCTCCTCTGTAATCTGTATAGGGTGTGTGAAGTTGCTGCTGCTTTACCTCACTTCTATAGACTACGTGTCTGTCTGCAGGGTGAATACAGATGCAAAAAATTTATTTAAAATCTCCCCCATCTCTTTGGGCTCCACACATGGATTATCATTCTGATCTTGGACCAATTTTGTCCCTTACAATCCTTTTGCTCTACATATCATGAGCATCCCTTAGGATTCTCCTTCACCTTGTTTGTTCGGGCATTTTCGTGCTTTCTCTTATTCTGACAGGCACATTCAAGTTCTGTACTCTCAAAATTGCACTTTTAAAGTCCTCCCATTTAACAAGTAAACATTTGCCAGTAAACGGCCTGTCTAAATCCAAACTTGCCAGATCCTTTCTGTAACCATCAAAACTGGCCTTTCTCCAAATTATTTTGCTTTTTGCATATTTGCTTTGAAACTAGTGCCACTATGATTACTAGATGTAAGGTGTTACCCTCCACAAACTTCTGTTATCTGTCCTGTTTCCTTCCCTAATAGTAGATTAAGTATTGCACACTTTCTCATTAAGACTTCTATGTACTGATTAAGGAAGCTTTCCAGCACACATTTGACAAATATCTCCCGTCTAGCACACACAAAATGCTGGAGGCACAGCAGGCCAGGCAGCATCTATGGAAAAAAGTGCAGTTGACATTTTGGCCCAAAACCATTTTGTGTGGGTTGCTCAGATTCCAACATCTGCAATTTTCTCTTGTTTGTGATTTGATCTCTTCCATCTAGTCTTTTCACAGTATAGAATCCTAATCAATAAGTAGAAAAGTAAAATCACCTACTGGAACAAACTTATGTTTCTTTCAACAGACTGCAATCTCTCTACAAATTTGTTCCTCTGAATCCCTTAGACTGTTAGGTGGTCTGTACTATAGCCCCATTAATGTTGTCATATCTTTCTTATTATACAGTTCCACCCAAAAGGCCTCTCTGTACGAATTCTCCAGTCTGTCATGACTGAGCACTAATGTGACATTTTCCCTGCCTAATAATGCCACCTCTCCTCCTTTAATGCCCCCTGTTCTGTCACATTTACAACAATGGAACCCCAAAATATTGAGTTGCCATTCCTGCCTCTCCTGCAAACACATCTCACCAATGGCTACAATATCTTAATTCCAGGAGTTGATGCATGACCTGAGGTCATCCGCCTTTCCTATGACATTGCTTGCATTGAAGTATACACAGCTGAGACATTAGTAGCTCTATGCTCAACCGTTCTGATCCCTGACTTTGTCTGAGGTGTTAACAATATCTGTCTCTGCAACCTCTTCACTATCTGTTCTGGTATTCTGGTTCCTTTCCTCCTGCAACTCTAGTTCAACCCCACCCACCCCTCAGCTGGGGGCATTTAATAGGTAGTGGGATTTTATCTCCACAACCTTCCCTGGCTATAACAACTTTAAAGAACCACCAATGATGCAAGTGCTGCCTAAGCAACCTCCACATTTTCATGGTGCATTGCCCTGAGAACATCTGTTCCCAATTTACACTCCCTAGTTCCTGCCTAATTGCATTATAATTAGCCACTTCCTCAATTAAAAACTTTACTGTACTGTCTGCTCCTATCCTAGTCCAAGGCTGTAGGTCAAGGAGTTGTGATCACTCTCTCTGAGAACATTAGTGTGTAGCTGAGTCACATTAACACTGCACCAGGTAAGGGTTGTTGATGCCCTGCTTGAGGTATATTAGTGAGCCTGATGCGTTTATAAAATAATCCCCTGGTGGATTAGCTATAGCTGCTTGCTATAGTTAAAACCAAATTAATTTAAATTTGCAGTTATTATTTTAAAGGTGCTATAATAATTGTGATTAAATAATTTGGAACAGATTGAGAATTTTTACTGAACTGAACTGAACTGAACTGAACTACCGGTATGAACTGGTGTTTATCTAAACCTCACTGAGTTCCTCTATAATTTTGCTCTGGCATGTATCCCTGGTGTCAAAAGAGTATTATATTGAAGTCCTACTATCAACTGATCAATTCTGTTTAGAATATTGAAAAACAACACTACATCACAGCACTGACCCTTGCTCCACAATGTTATGCAGATATTTTAATCCACTCTAAGATTATTATAGCCCTTCCCTCCTCCATAGGCCTGCATTTTTCTATCACTTGCTTTTGAACGGTGTCTCTAATGCACAGGAGCACACATTATTAGCAATGACTCCTCTCTTTATTGAAGCAAGCTTGTTGGTCTACAGTGAATACTAGTCACTTCAGTCAGCCTGCAGTGACAATTGCACTGTTCTCCACTCAAAGGCACAAACTGAATTCTCTAGTGCTCTCTTCCCTTTGTCGTGCCCTTCATACATCTTATCTGCTTCTGTCATTTAGATCTTCCATTTAGTATTATCAGTGTTAACTGCATCCTACCTCAAGCTGACATTTTCTTTCCGTCCATTATAAAAATAAACCAACTAGAAGAAGATTGTTGCACAGAGTCAATTACCAAAGGCTCCACCCAATATTGACATGTTTAGTCTAGCTTTTCTTTCTAATCAAATCTTACCCACTTTATCAGGGAAGTGGCAGATGGAATGCAGCATAAAAAGGAGGGGAAAAGCATACTGGGAGAGACAAATATCAATGGAGCAAGAAATAGTATGAGCTACAATAGACTAAAAGAAAGAACAAGAAAGCATAAGACAGGTTTAGAGTGTTTGAATGCAAACACATAAAACGTATTAAATAATATTACTGTGTGTACAATTAATCATGTGTGGTTATGAACTTGTGTTAGCAATGGAGACCTGGCTGAAACAAAATTGAAGATTGTGTTATTTTCAATCAAACAAAAGCAAACCCTGTCCTTAATTGTCCTTAAGGAGTGTGATGAGCTGCCCTTTTAAATTGCTGCAGTATTTCTGGTGGAAGTACCCTTACTGTTCCTCTGGGTAGGAAGTTCCAGGACTGTGAATATAAATCTTCGTCCACACTTTCTAAAAAAATTTTGAGTTATAATGTGATATAACGTAAGAGGAGGAGAGAGAAGGGGAAATGACTCATTCTAGAAATCCAGGTCCATACAACTCATTCCCTTTTCATTTAGTAAACACAGTAAAATTACTGTGTAGTAAATTTGTATTGCAGTCCATCTTTAGCAAAATATTCTTTATTTCTGTAACATGATCAAGATGATATACAATGGCCTATATAATTTCCCCAAATGATTCTAAGGATGATGGAATTGGTTGGTCTGAGAGCTATTTTCCTTTTGCAACAGAGGGAATTGTGAGGGGATCTGATAGTGGTATTTTAAATCATAAGGATAAGCTTCTCCCTTTGATGGAAGGGTCAAGAATCAGAGGGCACAGAATAAAAGTGATTATCAAAAGCTTCACAAAGAAAAAAATACTTTGCATTAAGTGCCGTCATCAATTAGGTCTTAGAATGTACTGCTGAGGTGATATGGAATTAAGACAGTTCCAATTCCTTGTTCCTGATCTCCTCAGCAGTACATTCTGGGTACAAGAGGTAAAAGTATTGCATGCCTATGAGAAGGGGGCAAGCAGGTGAGGCTAGTGAGATTGCTTTTGCACAGAGTTGGCCTAGATTTGATGTTAATGATATGGATGGCATTGTGGTCTAGTTTGTGGGTGATACAAAGATAAGTAGAGGGGCAGGTATTATAATATTGAGGCATCAGATATGTTGCAGAAGGACTTAGAAAGAAGGAGAATGGGCAAAGAAATGGCAGATGGAATGCCATATACTTTGGTAGAAGGAATAAAGATGTAGACTATTTTCTAAATGAGGAACGAATGCAGATTTTGGAGGTGCAAAGGGATTTGGGATTCCTAGTGCAGGATCCTTGAAAGTTAATTTGCAGTTTCAGTCAGTAGCATTCAGTTTGAGAAGACTGGAATATAAAAGCAAGAATGTAATGCTTGAGACTTTATAAAACATTGGTCAGACCACATTTGAAGTACTGTGAGCATTTTTATCCCCAGAACTAAGATGTGATCTTCTGGCATTGGAGAGGGTGCAGAGGAGCTTTACAAAAATGAAAGTGTTAACATATATGGGGCACTTGATGGCCCTGGGTCCTGTACTCACCTGAGGTTAGAAGTTGCGGTGTTATCAGATTGAAGCCTGCCTAATACAGATAGTTCTAGAAAGAGTTGAAATGGAGAGGATGCTTCCAATAGTGGGGGAGTCTCGGACCAAAGGGCACAGCCTCATAATATTTAGAACATTTAGAACAGAGATGAAAATGAATTTCTTTAGGCAGAGGATGGTGAATCTGTGGAATTCATCATCACAGACGCCCAAGGACATTGTATCTATGGGGAGATTTAAAGCAGAGAATGATAGTTTCTTGATTAGTAAGGGTGTCAAAGTTTACAGGGGAAGACAGGAGAATAAGATTGACAGGGAAAATAAATTGGTCATAACTGAATGGCACAACAAACTTAATTGTCCGAATTGTTTAATTATACTCCCAAGACTTATGGTGTTATGAAGGCCAGAATGGCTTTGTTCCATGTTATAGCTTTCTGTAATTTTCCTTTGACTCCATCCATGCATTGGTAATATTTTTACTGCTCGAGGCAGAGTTTTGAATCTCCAAACAATATTTCAGCTGCCACTGTTCCGCTTTGTGTACTTGAAGGCCTTATAGAAATGAAGCATTGTGTACTTCTCATTACGATTATATCTATCTTACATTTGAGCTATGGACTCACAATGAAAGGGTATTAATTATTACCAGCAATTTTTATTTTACAATCAACAAGCTAACATCAGTGATGTTGCAATTACCCTTTTTAATTTTCAGATCTACCTCTGGTTATGAATGTGAGTTATCTGACTTGAATAACAACACTTTACTAAGTAGATTTCAATAGACCATGCTGAAATCATTTCACATGAGGCTATTGTTAGCTCAAAACGCAATCATCCTTTTCAAGTGAGACGAAAAACAAAATCATTTGAGAATTTTTCAGAGCTGGGATAGGCAAAAATGTTATCAATAAATTCCGTTTCAGTTAGATGGGATAGATGGGAAAGACAACCCTTTTTATCATCTTCAATGCTGGATCAAATTTGTGCACATATAAGTAGTTCTCAGTATTCCTTTGAAAATTTTCTATCCTGGATTGATCTACTGTTTGCAAATGGCAAAAAACTGTGTGTAAATCATGAGCATATTTTGGTGGTTGAAGCCATGAGGATGATAAGCAGTTGGTAAGCATTTTCTTGTGAATTGATTTACATTTTAATCAAGCTCCTGGCAAAGCTTACATTCTATCATAAAACATAATAAAGGCAGTGTAAGCTGCTCATCTCAGACATACAGCACAGCAAAAGGAGACTGTTCCTTTTGGACCTATCTGTTTCCAGCATCATGCAGGCTACCTGAAACAGCTGCAAGGGAATTAATCTTGGGGTAGTATATTGTGACGCATACTGTATGTCCTTTTATGATACATCTACTTTGAATTTGATCTTTGAACTTTGAATGTGTAACAGTCTGTAAAGTGAGTGCACAAAGTTTGGATGATACTGGTAAATTTTGGAGAATATTAATGTGGGTGAGGAATGGATTGAGCCGCAAATCATAAACACGTATCATTCTGTAGATGCTGGAAATCTTGCACAATGCAGACCAAATGCTGGAGGAACTCAGCAAGTTAGGCAGCTTCTTTGGAGGGGGAAGAAACAGTCTGTGTTTCAAGCCAAAACCCTTAATCAGGACCCAGTGAATGGTCTTGGCCAAAAATGTTGACTGTTTTTTCCGCTTCATAGATGCTGGCTGACTTGTTGGCTTCCTCCAGCATTTTCTTTGTGTTGGTGTGAGTTAGACTGTAATGTTGAGAGGATGGCTGTCTGAAGCTATAGAATTATTGTGACATGAACAAGATCACTGGAGGGACACTGAAGCTAATGATGTAGAAGTATTTTATTCAGCAAAAACAAGCACCAGGCATCATTTTGAGATGCTTTTGGAAGAAGAGGCCTGCTTGGCCCAATATTATGTGACATTTTTATATGCTAAAGATCAAAGGTGACAGCAGGACAATCCTACAGTTACAATGCATCTACAATGCTTCTATTGAATTACAAATAGTTTTCAAACACCTTTGTACCCATACTCCAGACACTCAAAATTAATGTTAATTCCCACTGACTCTGGGCATCATTCATGCAAATGGAGGCTTCTGCAGGTGGTCAAATTGGAAGGCCACTGTTCAGAGCTGCATGTTAAATTGAATCTACAATCCACATTGAGGTCTGAAGATTGGCTGCTGTTAAAATTAGTATTTTATATATACCATAACTCTAGAATATGTCCGAACAGTACAGTGCATTGTATCTTCTGGCCCTGGCCACTGGCTTCATGGGACCACTAGAGAAAGTGAGTTGATTCATGACATTATACAGACTGATCGAAATGTAGTTGCATTATTTTATCAGTAAACAAAGTGATTTAAGATGATTATTCTCTACGGACTGCCACAGAACACTATGCTGCCCCAGGGAAGACTTTGGATGCACAGTTGGAAACCTTCTTAATTATCACACTACAATCCATGATACAAGACCACATACAGAAAAATTCTGAACTGCTTGATATTTCTGCAGGAGTAGCAATCAAGGAGAAATTTGAAGTAGCATGTCATTTGTCTTCAATCAGAGATTAGCAACATAAGTACGTCCTCTCAGACTATTGTCAGTATCCTGAAGAACAGAGAAATTTGGGGTTTCTATTCCTAGCTTATTAAATTTCATGCCCAGACCAGATGTATTTAAGATCTGAGTCCTCTGACAGTAACTTCTTCCTTGCAAACCACTTCAATTTACAGGAGTTGCTAGAGCACTGCTGTTAAATTAGGAATGAATTATAAATGAAAATTAAACAATTTAAGGACAAAATTTGATCTTCCTTTTGGCCAGCATTAGTAAGCTATTAAGGTGTTAAGAATTTTATCATTAACAGGTCTGTTGAAATAATGCACATTAGAAATATATATTACAATTGTCAACATCAGGTCCATTTAAGTATTAAGTATAACTTGAAGGGGATTTTTAATCATTTAGGAGTTTTGTACACAGTCTAAGAAAAATAAGAATTGGTGGCATCAATGGCCATTTCCAACTTGTTTTGTTATTTATTAAACATAGCAGCAATCAAATTTCCTTTCAATGTATTCAGCAGAAATATGTCTTTCACAATTAATGGATATTGTTTCTTTTCAACAAAAGAATAAATATTACAAAGCAAGAAATAGTGTGCTGTGGTGAAGTTATCAATGCTCCTGATCTGATGCTGAACGCTACCTTTCTCCTCTTCTAATTTGTGATGTACTTCATTAGATTCATCCCACCTGTTTTGGAGGAAGTTATTACATAATTCACCTTGCGCAAATGTGACTTCTCTTTTTTAAGATTACCTACATTATGTTCCATTGAAATTAATTAGTGTGCCAATTTTTCAAGTGTCATTGATTTCTTGTAGCACTGTAACAGCAGAAATGAAGTCTTATTTTCCACTGCCACCAACCTCATAGTTCCCACACCCCACACTTCCCATTTCTACCTCCTACCCAAGATCCACAAACCTGCCTGTCCAGGTAGACCTATTGTCTCAGCTTGCTCCTGCCCCACTGAACTAATTTCTGCATACCTTGCTACTGTCTTATCCCCCCTTGTTCAATCTCTTCCCACCTATGTTTGTGACACTTCTCATGCTTTGAATTTTTTCATTGATTTTAAGTTCCCTGGCCCCCACCACCTTATTTTCACCATGGACGTCCAGTCCCTATATACCTCCATCCCCCACCCGGACGGTCTCGAAGCTCTTCGCTTCGTTTTGGATTCCAGACCTAACCAATTCCCCTCTACCACCACTCTCCTCCGTCTAGCAGAATTAGTTCTTACTCTCAATAATTTCTCCTTTGGCTCCTCCCACTTCCTCCAAACCATGGGTGTAGCCATGGGCACCCGTATGGGTCCCAGTTATGCCTGCCTTTTTGTTGGCTTTGTGGAACAGTCCATGTTCCAAGGCTATACCGGTATCCATCCCCCTCTTTTCCTTTGCTACATCGACGACTGCATTGGCGCTGTCTCCTGCACGCATACTGAGCTCATTGACTTCATTAACTTTGCCTCCAACTTTCATCCTGCCCTCAAATTTACCTGGTCCATTTCCGACACCTCCCTCCCCTTTCTTGATCTTTCTGTCTCCATCTCTGGAGATGGCTTATCTACTGATATCTACTATAAGCCTACAGACTCTCAGAGCTACCTGGACTATTCCTCTTCCCACCCTGTCCCTTGCAAAAATGCTATCCCCTTCTCACAATTCCTCCGTCTCCACCGCATCTGCTCTCAGGATGAGGCTTTTCATTCCAGGATGAAAGAGATGTCTTCCTTTTTTAAACAAAGGGGGTTCTCCAGGTCCAACGTATAGTTCTCCATAAATTCTGCCACCTCCAATGGAATCCCACTACCAAGCATATCTTTCCCTCCCCCCCTCCTCCTTTCTGCTTTCTGCAGGGATTGCTCCCTACGCGACTCCCTTGTCCACTCATCCACCCCAATCCTTCCCACCGAACTCTCTCCTGGCACTTATCCTTGTAAGCAGAACAAGTGCTACACCTGCCCTTACACTTCCTCCCTCACCAACATTCAGAGCCCCAGACAGTCCTTCCAGGTGAGGCAACACTTCACTTGTGAGTTGGCTAGTGTGGTATACTGCGTCTGGTGCTCCTGGTGTGGCCTTTTATATATTGGTGAGACCCGACGCAGACTGGGAGATGGTTTTGCTGAACACCCATGTTCGGTCCACCAGAGAAAGCAGGATCTCCCAGTGGCCACACATTTTAATTCCACGTCCCATTCCCATTCTGATATGTCTATCCATGGCCTCCTCTACTGTCAAGATGAATCCAAACTCAGGTTGGAGGAACAACACCTTATATACCAGCTGGGTAGCCTGCAACCTGATGGCATGGTCATTGACTTCTCTAACTACCGTTAATGCCCCTTCTCCCCTTCTTACCCCATCCCTGACATATTTAGTTGTTTGCCTGTTCTCCATCTCCCTCTGGTGCTTCCCCCCCCCCCCTTTCTCTCGAGGCCTCCCGTCCCATGATACTTTCCTTTCTCCAGCTCTGTATCACTTTCGCCAATCACCTTTCCAGCTCTTAGCTTCATCCCACCCCCTCCGGTCTTCTCCTATCATTTCGCATTTCCCCCTCCCCCCACTACTTTCAAATCTCTTACTATCTTTCCTTTCAGTTAGTCCTGACGACAGGTCTCTGCCCGAAACGTCGACAGTGCTTTTCCTTATAGATGCTGCCTGGCCTGCTGTGTTCCACCAGCATTTTGTGTGTGTTGTTTGAATTTCCAGCATCTGCAGATTTCCTCGTGTTTGCACTTCCTTACCTATTTTTGTCTCCTTTGAACTGGGTTTCACCAACCTACCCAAGAAATTTTTTTGCAGCTTCCTTAAGTCAGAAGCAATTCTTGTATGTGCACCAATAATTGAGAGCTTTCCATCAAACAATATTCCTTAAGTTTAGAGTGAGTTTTTACCATGGTATTGACTATTAAATAATGAGTTAATTAAGTATATTTATAACTTTTATTTATTGTTGCAAGAGACAAATACAAGTTCAACATCAATACATTTTCAATTTACTGCAGTGTATAATTTCAATAACAGCAAATATTTTGGAATATTCTGGCATCACAGATGACACAGCTCAGCTTTAACTTGGAATCAGACAGTCAGACATACAGTCAAACAAAACATTTCTTGAATTTTAGCTAATTTCAATTAACAGGTAAATACACAATTACATTAAGACTAATACTTACATAATTATTAACATAATATATGTTTCACATAATTAGTGCACTTATTACAAAATAATTGTACAAAGCATTTTGGAAATGTTTAACCATGAAAATAATTTCCTCAATGGAAATTATTATAAACAACATTCAGAATGAATCTCAAAAGAGTATAATGTGATTATAGAAATGATCATCTGCAGAGAATGATTAAGTGGTGATTTGAATGACCAAAGCCTGAAATTATATTTGGAATTATTTATAAATGTTTAATATGCTCAAATTTCATTTCCTTTATCTGATATTTTTAAGGTCTATGAACCAATTATATAAGGGAAATACTTCTTCTGAAATAGCAAGAAGATGAATTTGATATGGAATTGTTCACAGAGACTGTTATTAAACCGTGTGACTGTATTCACTGCACATAAAGATATGCTCTAAACATTAAGATAATAATTTTATACATAGAAACTGGTAAAAAGGAATATCGGACTATTATATTGGAATGTGGTTCATGCTGCAAGCATTAAAGTTGCATCTTTTGTAAACAATCACAAATAAAGTTAAAGTGCAAACCTATGCTATTATATGATTCTCTGAGTACCTCATGCCTTGCAATAAAAAGTTTTATTACAATTAAATAAATATAATTTATGTTTTCATACAAATAATTTTACAATATTTTATTTTCTCTTATGCCTTAGGTATTTTAACTTGGGTCATGAGCATCCAAAAATATGAAATTTCCAAGTCCTTTTTTAAAGTTAATTCATCTGTAACTGTAATAACTTTTTAATGCTATATTTATTAAGCCAGACATTGCCCTTAATTACTTCTTCCTATACAATGAAATGATCAGCATATTTCAGTAGCATGCAATAAATTCAATTCGATATAATACATCTGACAATTAAATGAAATTTTTATAGCCCAAAGATTTGCTTAAAGTTATTAGTGGAGAGTGTGACTTGTCTGAAAATTTGAAATTTGAGTTAATATGCCTGTTTATATTTTTGATAATTTCTTGTATCAATTTGTGCAATTTTTCAATGTCTGAAATTCATTTTTATTAGTTTTCTTTTAAGAACCAGTTCTTAATTTATTTGAGCTAGAATTGCAGCAGAAATATTTACTTCAAAGGCCTATAGTTTGGGTCATCTCCATATTTGATTATTTTGTTCTCCTGATGGCCAGCAGCTGAAACTGCCCCCATTTCTAGTCATGCAGCATTTTCATTGCCATCTGTATTCTTACATGAGAGTGCAATGCCTTTTGTGATACTTCTCATACCATTTGATGTCTTAATTTCTGATTTAAGAGCAGAGGGAAAGCAAAATTCTTTGAAACATCTTTTGAAATTTTCATCCAGAAAGGCATAAAGAACAGGATTGAGGCTGCTATTGGCATAGCCAAGGGCAACACAAAAATGCCAGCTTGGCATAATAGTTAAAATTTCACGATTACACACAGCTTGCACCAACACTAGAACATGGACTGGAGTCCAACAGATAATGAAGACAGCAACTACCACCAAGACCATTCTTGTGATTCTGCGCAGGTTCCTGTCCTTCTCCTTTGACCCGGAAAGTACGCGCACTCTTCTCAACCGCCTGAGCATTAATGTGTAGCAAATGGTTATGACAACAACTGGGATGACAAAAGAGAAGAAAAACACAGCAATCTCAATTATAGGCTTCCAGTAACTGTGGGGCTGAGGATGTACCAAAAGGCATTCAATTTCTGAAAGAAAAGGAAAAAGTACAATGTATTAACATTTGAATATTGTCACATCTATTGCAGTAAGCTTGCAAGTGTTTTGCAATAAGCTTGCATATTGGCGGGGGTGCAACAGTAGCATAGTGGCTAGCGTGATGCTATCACAGCTTGGGATGTTGTAGTTCAAAGTCAAATTCCAGCGGCGTCATTAAGAGGTTGTGTGTTCTCCCCGAGGTTGTGCGTTTCCGCAGGATGCTCCATTTTCCTCCCACAGTTCAAAGGCATTCTGTTAAGTATGTTAATTGGTGATTGTAAATTGTCCTGAGCTAAGAAGAAGAATGCCCTTAACTCTAAGTGGAGTCATTGGGACGCCATCATGATGGCGTTTTCTTTTAGCAAGCTTTCTTGTTTTTACGAGGCCAAGTTCCTACTTGATGCTCAACCCAACACAGAGAGAAAACGTGCAAGGGAGCCTTTGCTCCGAAGTCGGGTGCTGATGCCACTACACCACTAACCGGCTTGTCCTGTGCTAAGGCTAGGATTAAATAGTGTGTTGTTGGGCAGCATGGTTCGTTGTTCTGTGCTTTGTCTCTAAATAAAGTTAAAATAAACTTTGAATTATTAATTGATACACTAAGTGATTAAATATGAAGGGACAAGTTCAAGCATAATCAGTCCTAATTTGGTAAGTGTTAACTAAACCAGAAAGTGAAGATTTTATTCTGTCTCCATTTTAAAGTCACACAGTTTATGTTACGACTAATTTATCCCATTTCTGTACATTGTGGAAACGGTCATTATAAATGTGTCATGCTATGATTATACTCTCAAGCCATTCACTAAGCAAGTTTGTTCAGTGATTAACCAAATTATGTCGACCAGAAGACTCTAGGTGCCCAATTAAAATGTTTGCCTTAAGCTCATAAGGGTGATAGCTAAGAGATGCTAGCAGGCACAAATCACACAAATGCTACAGAATAAGCCCATGCTGATTTTGTGCAAGATAAATTCATTTATCTCACTTCCCCAGCTTCATTCCATAACTCTGCAATTTTTTTTTCATTCTTATTCTTTTTAATTCTTTTTTTCTTTGAGTCCAGTGTTTGAATCTGCCTCCACTACTCACATACTCCCAATATTATACTCCAGATCCTAGTCACTCACAGTGCCAGTCAAATTAGGAAAAGGAAAGATACTCAGAGTTTGTGTGTCTAACTAAGATCATAAGGCCATAAGATATAGGAGTAGAAGCAGGACATTTGGCCCATCGAGTCTGTTCCACCTTTCAAACATAGGCTGATCCAATTCTTCCAGTCATCTCCACCCCCCAGCTTTCACCCCATACCCTTTGATGCCCTGGCTAATCAAGAACTTTTTATCTCTGCCTTAAATGCATCCAATGACTTGGCCTCCACAGGCGCTTATGGCAACAAATTCCACAGACTTACAACTCTCTGACTAAAGTGATTTCTCTGCATCTCAGTCCTAAATGGACATCCTTCAATCCTGAAGTCATGCCCTCATGTCCTAGAATCCCCTACCATGGGAAATAACTTTGCCATATCTAATCTGTTCAGACCTTTTAACATTTGGAATGCTTCTATGAGATTCCCCCCTCATTCTCCTGAACTCCAGGGAACACAGCTCAAGAGCTGCAGATGTTTCTCACACAGTAACCCTCTTATTCCTGAAATCATTCTCGTGAATCTTCTCTGAACCCTCTCCAATGTCAGTATATCCTTTCTAAAATAAAGGAACCGAAAACTGCACACGAAAAATAAAGGAACCGAAAACTGCAGTGTGGTCTCACGAGTGCATTGTAGAGCCTCAACATCACATCCCTGCTCTTGTATTCTATACAGTACCTCTTGAAAAAAATGCCAACATTGCATTTGCCTTCTTCACAGCCGACTCAACCTGGAGGTTAACCTTCAGGGTATCCTACATAAGGACTCCCAAGTCCCTTTGCATCTCTGCATTTTGAATTCTCTCCCCCTCTAAATAATAGTCTGCCCATTTATTTCTTCCACTAAAGTGCATGACCATACACATTCCAATATTGTATTTCATTTGCCTCTTCTTTGCCCATTCCCCTAAACTATCAAAGTCTCACTGCAGGCTCTCTGTTTCCTCAACACTACCCACTCCTCCACCTATCTTTGTATCATTGGCAATTTTAGCCACAAATCCATTAATCCTACAATCAAAATCATTGACATACATTGTAAAAAGCAGCGGTCCCAACACCAACCCCTGTGGAACTTCATTGGTAACCGGCAGCCAGCCAGAATAGGATCCCTTTATTCCCACTCTCTGTTTTCTGCCGACCAACCAATGCTCCACCCATGCTAGTAACTCCCGTGTAATTCCATTGGCTCTTATCTTGCTAAGGAGCCTCATGTGCGGCACCTTGTCAAAGGCCTTCTGAAAATACAAGTACACCACGTCTACTGCATCTCCTTTGTCTACCCTGCTTCTAATTTCCTTGAAGAACTGCAGTAGGTTTGTCAAGCAAAATTTTCCTTTCAGGAAACCATACTGGCTTTGGCCTATTTTGTCATGTGCCTCCAGGTACTCTGTAATCTCATCCCTAACTATTGATTCCAATGACTTCCTAACCACTGAAGTCAGGCTAACAGGGTCTATAGTTTCCTTTCTGCTGCCTCCCACCCTTCTTAAATAGTGGAGTAACATTTGTAATTTTCCAGTCATCTGGTGCAATGCCAGAATTTATTGATTCTTGAACGATCACTGTTAATGCCTCTGCAATTTCTCCAGCTACTTCCTTCAGAACCTGAGGGTGCATCCCATCAGGTCCAGGAGGTTTATCCACCCTCAGACCATTCATCTTCCTGAGCACCTTCTCAGTCATAATTTTCGCTGCACAAACTTCACTATTGCAATGGCTGCCATTGCTAAAAATGCATAGTTTACCTACAGGAAAACAATCATCCTGGGCTACGATTTATGGCAAATATATTGTTCATACACAATACTGATCATTGTAAATACAGTATATAATGCCAGCAAAGTTGTGATGCTAAAGAAATCTCCGTCAAGCTCCCTGTCTACTAAACATCCTTAAACTAAAATTACCCCAAATTAGATACATATTAGGTCTATGCATGTAGATCTTGATTTCTAGCATCTACTGAATCTTGTGATTACACATTAAATCTGTTTACTGCACTTTTCCAATTAGCTCTTCAACCTCTAGACTGCCTCCAAATCTGAATCCATGTGATATTTTCACTCTCTGACCAGCTAATGGAGCAATCTTCATATTTACTATTTACTTATTTAGGGACAGGGACTCCCAGCCCAATAAGCTGCACTACCCAGCAACTCACTTATTTAACCCTGGCCTAATCACAAGACATTTTACAATGACCAATATACCATCTAAACAATATCTTTGGACTCTGGGAAGAAACTGGAGGACCTGGAGGGTTCTTCTGCACAACACAAACTTTCTGAGGGTGGCAGAATTGAACTCTGAACCCTGATGTCCTGAGCTGCAATAATGTCCTGCTAACCGTTATGTTACCATGGTGCCCTATCCCTAATAATTTTTCCTGGATGCTTTTCTCCTCACATTCCATCAATTGAACCACTCTACTACCCTAATCATCATTAAATTGTGGTAGGACAATTGGAGTAATTGGACAGACCACTATGGTCACAGGGAGTAGATGAAAACTCCATATGAACAGCAACAAAGGTCATAGTTGAACCTAGGTCACTGGAACTTTGAAGCAGTAATGTGCGGTAGATCATCAGTAATGTTAGTAAAGGCATACTTTTTAAACTACATACATCTTAATGTATAGTGACATTTTGCTGTGACTTACCCTTATTTTCGGTGTCAGCTGATCCCATGATCATTGCTGGTATTCCAATTACAGAAGCAAACACCCAGATGCACACATTTACAACCTTGGCATTGAAGGGTGTTCGCATATCTAATGCTTTAACTGGGTGACAGACCGCAACGTACCGATCGACACTCATCACTGTCAGAGTTAGGATGCTGGTGAACATATTGTAGTAGTCAATTGAGATTGCTAATTTACAGACAATATTTCCAAAAGGCCAGAATCCCAAGAGTGCATCAGTCGCTTGGAAAGGTAATGTTATTAATTCTAATGCATCTGCAAGTGCAAGATTGAATATATATATGTTTGTTGCTGTCTTCATCTTGGTAAACCTGTAAGAAATTAACCTTATGAAAGTTGGAGTTTTACTTGGAACTTAACCAGCATAATTGAACATATGAACAGATTTATACATCACATTTATTAAAGATATTGAAACATTGCCCTCATAAATACACAATCCACAGTGCAATTTTTACCTTACAAATGAGATATTAATCCAGCAGAGAGTACTGACGGTGTAGTAACAAAATCAAACAATTTCCACCTCAATAATTTACAGAAAATTACACCCTAATGATGTTCTGTTTGTTGTGAAATGACTATTACGTAAGCAATTGTTCTGGTACAATATTTTGTCGAAAGGTTGGTCCATTGCTTGACTTTTCACATCTAGTACAATGCATTCCAGTGAACAACAATGTAATAATTGCACAGATGAATCACTCTATGGCACAAACAAGAATGATTGTACCTACTTGCAAATGAATTGTTAGTTCTTTGGGGAAAAATGTTCTTTCTTACTACATTAAAATCAAAAATATGTCAGCACAAGAAGTAGGTTATTTATTCAATTACTCCTGAACTGAAGCAATTCTTCTGATGGAGCAATTTCATTCCTTTGTTTTCTCAAACACTTTTTTCAAATATTTTCACATTAAATTTCTTTAATTTATATCAAGGTTACAATTGATAAAGGGTTCTATTGCTCCATACAATTTCTATTGTACGGGAATTTCTTCTGGTATTCCTTTTCACTCTTCAATTGAGAATCCTGGGCATAAGGTCTTGAAAGGTAATGTGGACAAGATGACATAGTGGTTGCAGGATGCCAATAGAGTTCTGATTGGGTGAAATTTATATCTAGAAATTCAGTGTCTTTAAAATTGATTGACAGCAAGTGAAACATTCAAATTCAGCAGTCTTCAGTGAAGCGCCAAACGGCATGATGGGCATCATAAAATTTACAGTGCCTTAGCATTAAAAAAAAACAAGCTATAATAGTTTACCTTAGTGCTAAAGCTTTTCCTACCACCACATAAAACAATATCCTGTTTGAAACTCTTATTACACAAAAAAATGTATCAATAGAACAGCAAAACAGCTGACATTACAGTACTACTATTGCCATTTATATCTGAATGGTCATTGAACAAATACTTATGCTGTAGAAAATACTCTCACATGAAGCTGAAGTAATTTTAATGAAAATTATCTAAATGCTGATCTCATAGCAGTATTATGAAACCCGCTTGCTATGATCGATAATTGTTTTCCCATTAAATTTTTCGTACCAATACCTATTAATATCAGGGTTAACCCAAAATAAAGAGTACACGAGTAATGTAAATAAAATAAATTTAGTCAGTTTTAAACAGTACACAGAATGCTGTATTGTACAAACAAATTGCTTTTAAACGTTGGGAAATGTATGGCCAGGCAGCATCTATGGAAAGGATTAAACATTCCATTAGGAGTCCTGTTTGACCTACTGAGTTTGTGCTTTGGA